>NW_015505339.1:1287027-1348562 GCF_001515645.1 Sinocyclocheilus grahami | reverse complement strand
CTACCGGAATTGATTTGAATATTGTTGTGTCCGAGCGGCTGCATCATCTTACTGGGATGAGGAAGAGTAAATTTTAAGGACTCGCGAAAACAGCTTAATATCAAGAATATGATATTTATTAACAGACTGAACAGGAACAACTTTTTATCTTAACAGCTCACACACCCAATCGACATTAACCCTTTTTTAATACACTACTAATATATGTGGGATTATTAGCTGAAATCATACCATGTGTCATACTCGCGGGGACAGTATGCTTGGAAATAATATTTCATGTCTTCCATTGCATTTGTTATTTGTAGTGCGCCAGCCATCCAATAGCAATAAGCTTTGAGCTTTTGGTAGGCCTACTTTTAATATAAGTCTCAGCTTTCAAAATCAGTTTTATAGCAAAACACAAATTATGTGTCTTACAATAATGTGTTTTCAAGCTCCTTAACGATCAGATCGCTGTATTTATGTGAACCAAATTCATTAACTTATACTGTTTTCTTTGTGAAAATTCCACCACCTACTCTGCAAAATCGTCTGTGGCGTCCAAACGTTTATTACTCACATGTAGCCTATTTCATTAATAGAACGTTCTAAAAGTTGAAGTGGGCTCCAACTCGTTAACGTAAGCTGTATTGTTTTCTATTCTGAGGTAGCCTGTCGGTTATAACATGTAAGTGACTATTCACAAGCTGTTTTATTCATGTTATAATACAGTAAATGATTGGACATAATATTTAATGTCTTCCATTCATTATTTGTACGCCAGCCACCCAGTATTCGCAATAATTTTGTGCTTTGTTGCTTTTAATATAACACAGCTCAGCTTTCCAATTCTGTCAGTTTTATCACAAAATACAAATTATAAATGTGTTTTTCCATCTTTATTTCAAGTTTATAGCAAGATATAAAAGTAAAGGAACATCAGAAGGCATGAAAAAACAGTATAGCTTAATTTATAATGAAAATAACGTCTCATTATTGTAATCGGAAAGACTCACATGCCGCTTAAACATTTCGACTTTATTCTCATAATATTTCGACTTTATTCTCTAAACATTTCGACTTTATTCTCGTAATATTTCGACTTTATTCTCGTAATATTTCGACTTTATTCTCTAAACATTTCGACTTTATTCTCGAAACATTTCGACTTTATTCTCGTAATATTTCGACTTTATTCTCTAAACATTTCGACTTTATTCTCGAAACATTTCGACTTTATTCTCGTAATATTTCGACTTTATTCTCTAAACATTTCGACTTTATTCTCGAAATATTTCGACTTTATTCTCGTAATATTTCGACTTTATTCTCTAAACATTTCGACTTTATTCTCGAAATATTTCGACTTTATTCTCGTAATATTTCGACTTTATTCTCGTAGTATTTCGATTTTATTTTCGAAATATTACAACTTTAATCTATATAAAGCAAAATAAATATTGCTTTGGTAACTAATTTAAATAAAATGAGTTTAAAGTTTTTTTATGGTTTTACTTTTAGTTAACTATAATAACAACAGAAGTATTATTGTAGTGGAAAATGCTAAAAAGTCAAAACGGCATGTAAAAACAGTATAACTGTAACTTAGAGACAGAATATAATTTTTATTTTTAATATATTTATAATTATTTTAATTTTGAAAGTCTCTTTAAACAGAAATTGGCATGTCATTGCACTAAAGCCTGTAGACTGTATGATGATGACAGACTCGTACGATACGACACACGTTACTATAGAAGAATAAAATGTCTTCAGCATGCGCTAGTGGTAAACAAAGGGAGCATGATACATCACACTTTAGCAGTTGTAGGTTTTATGTGTGCTGAAAAAAAAGGTGGCAAAAAAAAAAAAAAGGCATACGAGCTAGAGGTAAGCAGTTTTATGTTTTAGCACCATGTCGCGTTGATTTCATGTCGCATTTTTATTGGTTGGTCAGAAAACGTGGATCATACCAGCAAATACACTGTGCCATGATCGTGCTGTATCGTAGGCTATCTTTAGTCGCAAGACCGTCTTTGAACCTCTCTCACTGTACGACACAGGACCACTGGTTAGGAGCCATGATCACGATTGTTTCACAATGCCAATCTTTCGTCTGGGACAACCGACCTTCAAATGCAGCTAAATAAAGATAAAAAAAATGATGTAGCAAAAATAAGTAAAAAGTTAAATGAATGAAATATTATGTAATATTTAATTAAAAACACAAATGTTAAACTCAACTGACTTACCACAATATAAAAACAATATATGTGTCAAATGTGTTGAGGACATACTGGTCAAACTCTACAAACTCAACATAAGTTTGTACATGTACACTGATTTGAAAATTAAATTAAATGACAAGCTCAAAGCTAGCATTTTTGTTCTGTAATGTCTTCCTCCAAAAATCTGGTACGGTATTAGTGGCAACATCACTGACAGAAAAGTATGCTAGCCAATTATAAATACATTTTTATTTTAATTAAACCACAACAAGTTTAAAGTATATAAGTGACAATAACTTGAAATGCTTAAGAACCTTAACAAACCAAGCCTCATAAGAAAACAACCATGTTTGAATAATGTATAAGTTCACTCACTAGCAGAGGTCAGATCCATGTACTGACAGATAGCATGAAGCAGCAGTCGCTCATAACTGAAGAAACAGAGATATATCTGAATCAAAATGTGGCATTCTATTCATACACTCACACTATAATGTCTTTCCATTTCTGAACCAACATCTCAAGCATGCATGTATACTAGTTAGTGGTGGTCTGAATTAGTCTGTGGAGGTGAACGATGCATTAACTGTGGTAGTTTGTGCACCTGTTGCTGAGTTTGGTAATGTAAATTGAGTGTGGATGTGCCATGAAGAATCCCAGCAGATTGGACTCCAGACCCTCCAACACTCCCTTGAACAGAGGAAATGGATGAACAGATATCAGACAGAAAAAAAGAATAGGACAGGACAGGAGAAAGTGATATAGGGGGATACTTGTTACAAGACAAAAGATAAAGATCAAGCAAATGACAAAGAGAGTCACCATGGGAATCTGTCTGCGTCTCAGCGTTGCACGTAGCCGCCGATCAATTCTCTGAAAACATTCCTGAGCACTGAAGGCAGGATTTACTGCGCAGCGAAAAGGAGAATGACCGTCACTAATATGTCAAGTATAATAAGAAATTATCTGCCCATCATTGAATTAATAAAGATGAAGTTTGTAATTTTTGATATTGGCAGAGACAAATACTGTGGCACTAGCGAAACAGTGCTCTGATTGGTTGAGCGTCCTCACTTCTGAAGTGTTTGGAAAACAAAAATTCTGTTTTGGTGCCTATTACACTTGAACCTTATGGGGACATTTATTATGTCTGTACAAACAAAATTATCCTGTTTTGTACTTGACGTGTCTATACAAGTATAATCATGTCCAAAACTGACATGATCACATGCACATGTGTGCATTGCCTCCATAAGAGCATGCATTACCATAATGTTTTATATATAAGTATATCTATAATATAACTACATAGCTTAATATTATAATATTTCATAAGTAGTAATGTATTATTATACATTTACAATATATAATATATTAAAATGTATTTTTCAGTTATCTGGAATACTTAATGAAAAGCAAAATCATTCAAACATCATATTATTATAAAAATATTATTTATTTACCATTTTTTCTTCAGATTTGTTCCCGAGTGTCAAGCAAGCACTGTAGAGCTTCGGTTAATCATAAATAATGTGCTCTATGTATGTGTGTTGGTCAATATTATATATGAAGCCTAATTCATCATATAAAGTGACTGTGTCTCTTTAGAAGACTTGGATTAAATGGTTAAATTCATATGGATTACTTCTACGATTCTAATGCATGAAGATTTTGGTTGCATGAACTTTGAAAGAATGGACAAAAACGATGAGAGAATATTAAAAAGATCTTCATTTGTGTTCCAAAGATAAACGAAAGTCATATGGGTTTGAAATGACATGAGGGTGAGTAAATGATGTCAGAATTTTCATTTTTGGGTTCAATGTCATTATGATGAAATTATATTAAATGTAAAAGTGAACATCTTGAAGAACTAAAAGGTAAACTGAACAAAAGGTGAGTGCCTGAGTGCAGTTTAGGTCCATCGGTTAAGGGGACTAAAGCAAAAGACCATGTGAAATATAAATGCCTCTCTGGCAGCTCTGACTTTCTTTTACACCATAAGATGTGTGTTGTTCTGCCAGACCTTCTCTTTGGTCTTTTTGGCCCTTGTTGGAGTGGGTCCTCTGGGCCTCCTCCTCCAGCAGAACCAATAGTCGCTCTTGCTCCTCCCCAGAACGATTCATAAAATCACTCCAGTACTGAGAGACATGAGAGAGATATTTAAAGGCAAAACATCTCCTAACTCAGAGCAGTTAAAGAAACCTGCTTTACCTCCACATAGTTTCCATTGGTGCAGGCTTCAGTGAAGATGGTGGGCAAGGCTGTTTCATGTCCTTCACCATCCTCTTTAGAGCACTCGTCCCGTACCAAAAGATTGTCCAGAAAACGAGCTACTCCGAAGCAGTTGTTAAAAATGATGATTCCAAAACATTACAAAAACATAGCTAAAACTTTAGTCTGTAACAAATGAAATTATTTTTTTAATCGCCAGACTTTTTTGTTTGCATTCTTCTTTCATCCAATGCAACACTGCATTCACTTTTTATATCAGTTAATGCTTTCCCTGCGAACTGAACCCATGATGTTGGCGCCGCTAGCACCATGCTCTACTGATTGAACTATAAACAAGGTGTAGTCACACTTTCTCTGCATTTACTAACTCTGTAAAATTTCAAGGGCAAAATCTACTCATTGCAACAGAAATCTGCGTATTCTGGAGTTTTGTGTGAGGGCTTCCATTGTGTACAAGTTTGCTATGCTGACCAAAGGAAAGCTGCTCGTTTCGAAAATGACTTCATACATCACTTGCAGCCATAACGTCAAAACCTGAAGACTAATTCCCTCAAGATTCCCTCCTATGGCTTTTTATATTGGGGTTTTTCAATTCATTAGTAAAATAAGGGCCTGTGGTAAAACATGACTTCACAATACTTGGTTTTGTTGTACAACATAAACTGCAAACACTCACACCCCAAACTGTCTTATGTAGTAAATTATTACAAACAAAGATTGTTATTGTTGTTTTTTTAATAAACATAATTGCATAAAAATTTGCGTTTTCAGTATGGGTGTGTATAATTTATATTACAGAGCAAAATGTCTAAATATGATCAATTGATACTTACCACAGAACACACTCATAAATCAAAAACCCATAGGAAAATCTTGAGGTAACCCATGGCGAAAAAGTCTTTTGCGTATACTCTGTAGTGTAGCGGCATATGTATTCATATGGATTGACTCTATAGACAATGGACTAGAGGTCTACACTGGTCCAAAAATTCGTACCGAACCCGAAGAGACCCGATAATGTGCTACACTGAACCGACCCGGACCCGTCTATTATTTTGAAAGTTGGACCCGGGCAGAACCGAGAAATGTCAAAAATGTACTACCTGGAACCGACGCAGACCGTCAATTATTTGAAACTTGAACCCGGTGTAGTGCCAAAATTTGCACCCTGCCAGATTATGCACCCCCTAGTAATGGTAGGTTTAGGAGTAGGTGTGGGGGAGGGGTTAGGATTAGGGGTGGGGTTAGGATTAGGCAATCAGGTAGCGACTTCAACGAGGGGGTGCATAATCCGGTGTAGTGCCGAAATTTGCACCCTGCCAAATTATGCACCCCCTAGTATTGGTAGGTTTAGGAGTAGGTGTGGGCGAGGGGTTAGGATTAGGGGTGGGGTTGGGATTAGGCAATCAGGTAGCGACTTCAACGAGGGGGTGCATAATCCGGTGTAGTGCCGAAATTTGCACCCTGCCAAATTATGCACCCCCTAGTATTGGTAGGTTTAGGAGTAGGTGTGGGCGAGGGGTTAGGATTAGGGGGGGGGTTGGGATTAGGCAATCCGATAGCGAATCAGGTAGTGACTTCAACGAGGGGATACATAATCTGGCAGGGGTGCAGAATTCGGCACAACACCGGGAAGACACAGACCCGACTGGACCCGATCAGCACATATTCCACAGCAAATTGCTATTAACAAGTCAATAAACAAGTTGTGAAAATTTAACTTTTTGTCTTGCCAAATGTAAGAAGCCTTCTCCCTTGTACCTGACTGTGATGCACACAATCCTCCTTGCCAAGAAAGTTCCATCCGTGTTATTCCTCTCTTGCCAATTGAAATGCGTAATCCACTCATTATTCCAGTTTCAAAAGTCCACTTGCTGTCACGGTGACGGATGACAAATGCGACTTTGCAGTTTTGCATTTTTTGTATCTCGAGTCAACTTGCATAATAATTTAGACTGTTTGCCCATTTGGATTATAATAACGATTGCTCGTCCAGTGCCATGGCTGCTGACATTAGCTTTACTTATTTGCTATCATCTCTGTGCTCTCTGAGCCGAGTCTGAGCAAAAATTTTAGATATAACAACAAGACAGTTCATTCAATAAATAAATTAAAAAATAATAAAAAATAACTCACATCACTCATGAAGGTATCCATTATCACCATGCGTGTGCATTAACTCCGCCCACCCTGCTTCTGATGACGTCGCTCATGTTTTTTTGTTTTTTTTTCACCTTATTTCAAATTACCGACTCACACTTTTCTCATCCTAATTTTACAAGTTGAGTTCATTCATAATATTATTCAAAAAATAATCAAAAATAACTCACATCACTCGTGAAGTTATCCATTATCACCATGCGTGTGCATTAACTCCGCCCACCCTGCTTCTGATGACGTCGCTCGTGTTTTTTTCCCACCTTATTTCAAATGACCGACTCTAATTTTACAAGTTAAAAGTTACAAAACAACACACGCACAGCGCTGACTGACTCTGATAACGGCCGGGTGTTCTCCGAGTCCGATCGACTCGGGTATTATACACACAATGTTAAACAGACCCGGGACCCGAAGTAATAGATTGGGACCCGGACCCGGCTGACCATTTAAAATATAGCCCCGAACCCGTACGGATCCCGGGTCGGGTCCTGGGTCCTCGGGTCCTCCGTGTAGACCTCTACAATGGACCTCTTACTTCCTGAAATATTTCACTGAAATATTGCTAATGTTTCAGAACCTTAATGCAAGAATTGTAAGCTACGAGTGCCATGTTCCAAGCATAAATAGTCATATAGACTATAAAATGGGCCACATTTGAAGCTTGGTACGCTCTAATTTCATCATATTGGGAAAAAAGGAGCAGTGTGAACATTCTGCTAAACTTCTCCTCACAGAAGTTAGTCACACAGGTTTGAAATGACAGGGAGGTGATGACGGAATATACATTTTTGGTTAAACATTTCCTGTGTAGTAAATAATGAATAAAGTCGTTTCAAAAATAATACAATATAAACATGAATAATGCAAGGAAGCCTTAAAAAAATGAAAGCAAAACGTACTGTTTTCCTGTCGTCTCAGACTCTTCTTGCCCTTGGCTCTGGGAGTGAGGTCAGAGTTACGAATGGCCTGGTTAATAAAAAACTGCTTCTTTTTGGCTGGAGAAACACGCTTTGCAGGAGAGCTGGGTAGAGAGGAGCAGCGAGGCTCATCTAGGCTGCAACACAAAAAGATATCAGATATGTCGTTTGTACTAAACCGTTCTGTCAAAGGGTTTACTCAATAGTCACAAACATGACAGCAACGTCCCATAACCTACTCTGCCCAGTTCATTCTTTCTTTCATAAATAAATAAATAAAAGCTCTGGATGTGGCTAACAGTAGTTGATGGGATATTGGTCTAAATTACAAAAATCATACGCAGTGCATTTGTACATAACAGCTAAAGATCCTGCACACGCTTAAATGAATTATCCGTAATGTATCAGTTGTAATGAGACTACAGTTCCTTCACTGTAGTTATTCCTTATGTATAGCTCTAGCTGCAGGCCAGATGCTTTGCCATGAAAATAGGTCACAGCTCATCTCTGCAAAAACATAGGCATTTGTTTATTTTGTCTTAAAGTGTTTTGTGTTGTATTAGATTTTTTAATCGCTTAGTGAAGACGAATAAGACATTATGGCACACATTTAGACGTTTGTTCTAACCGTTTATTGAGATATGCCAATTATTTCCCGTTTCATTAGTTAAACCATAACCTTGCAGCTGTTTTACTGTAAATAATGACTAAATACACTTACATTAAGTCCTGTTCCTCATTGCTATTGCTATTTAACAAAACCATCTCACCGCCTTCTCACAAAAGCACGACAGTGACAAAAACAAAGAAATGTAGGAGAAAAGGTCCAGATCAGCTGGCGTAAGCCGCGATAGCTAATGGCTAATGCTACTAAGGAAATGGGCGGAGCTTGGGAGACCCAGCAGCCATTTCAGCCAATAAAAAAATGAAAGAATGTATCTCAGATCTTGTGACTGGTAACCACTTTCTTTCCTATTCCAGTTAATTATAACTAGTCTTGAGGTGTTACAAGTACAACTATTCAATATATTAATTCAATATGAGGTCATAAAGGCCGCATAATAATAATAAAAAAATTATATGACTATATTTAGGTATTTTATATATATATATGAATATTTAGCCTTATATATATGAACATTTAACATGCAACCTTGAAAATAAACCACTCTTATGATTTGTTTAGTTACATTAATGATGGCATCAGTGACATTTTTAACCCAATGCAGGGTTTTTATAAACCAATGTGCACACACCAAGCATCTGCACAGTACCCAGCTATTTATTGATACATATATAGAGATTTGCATATAAATATCCCAGCATTTTAACATCTAGCATCAAGCACATACGGAAAATTACAAACTTCACATACAAACTTTACTTTACTCATTTCATACATAAAATTTCCGGTATGTACATACAATAAATACTACATAGAAAGAGCTACATATCAAGCATTGTAACAATCATTACAGCGAAGAGATACAGTGATAATCCAGACTACACTATTAGAACTGTCTGAAGCTAAAGTGCATCTGAAAAAAAAATGTAAAAGACAAATAAACCTAAAACCATACAAAAATCAGGAAATAAATAAATAAGACATGAAGGCAGTTTCTGTGTCTGATACCATCTCTGCATTTGACCTTGACATACATGTAGAAATAAAGAGGTTTGTTATAACGTAACATATTCAGAATAAATCATATCCAAATTGGCTTGCACAAAGCAAATACCATATGGAAGTGAAACTGACATCATGAAAATATGCATAATGTATGCATTAAAGAGGTCTGGGAAAGATTTCCTGCCAAAACACATACACGATGCCATGCGTTATCTTCAAGTTTCAGTGTAAGGTCTATACAATCAATGAGGAATTGCAGAATTACCAGGAGAGCCAATCTGAACGATTAATTGATGGCTTTTAAAATAATTACATTTAATTTTGGAAAACTACAATTGAACAAGGCACCAAATGTTCAGGAAAAATGGTCAGCGAAATGTGTCTGTTATCTGATTGGCTTGAGTAGACGGTGGGTGGAGCCCACGTATTTGTGGATTGTCAGCATGTCTTGACCCAAGAAATGTTTCACAATTCGCAAATGCACAGGACGCGATTCACAAATGCGTGCAGCTATCTACAAATGCACAGGACGCGATCCACAAATGCGTGCAGCTATCTACAAATGCACAGGACGCAGTCCACAAATGCGTGCACCTATCTACAAATGCACAGGACGCGATCCACAAATGCGTGCAGCTATCTACAAATGCACAGGACGCGATCCACAAATGCGTGCAGCTATCTACAAATGCACAGGACGCGATCCACAAATGCGTGCAGCTATCTACAAATGCACAGGACGCGATCCACAAATGCGTGCAGCTATCTACAAATGCACAGGACGCGATCCACAAATGCGTGCAGCTATCTACAAATGCACAGGACGCGATCCACAAATGCGTGCAGCTATCTACAAATGCACAGGACGCGATCCACAAATGCGTGCAGCTATCTACAAATGCACAGGACGCGATCCACAAATGCGTGCAGCTATCTACAAATGCACAGGACGCGATCCACAAATGCGTGCAGCTATCTACAAATGCACAGGACGCGATCCACAAATGCGTGCAGCTATCTACAAATGCACAGGACGCGATCCACAAATGCGTGCAGCTATCTACAAATGCACAGGACGCGATCCACAAATGCGTGCAGCTATCTACAAATGCACAGGACGCGATCCACAAATGCGTGCAGCTATCTACAAATGCACAGGACGCGATCCACAAATGCGTGCAGCTATCTACAAATGCACAAGACGCGATTCACAAATAAATGCCAGGCAAAGTTGTGGTTGTGACATAAATATATATTTGTGAATATGTTTTTTTATTTGCAAATCACATTTTATTTATTTGTGAACTTAATTCATGTTTGTGAAACTTTAAGATTTATTTGTGGATCTCATTCTTTTTATTTGTCAATATGTTTAATGTTTGTTCATCTCTTTACATTTATTTATGGATCGTAATCTATTTATTTGGAATTAAGCAACAATTATATCTCCATACACAATTGCTGCTATCGCCATACACGTGCTGACTTCTTTTCTTTCTTAGTGATGTAGAAAACGAACTACAAGCGAGTTTTCCTCAAAACAAGCTTTCCTCATCTACATACAAAATACATTGATCTCAATGCGCTGGCGTCTGAGAGACAAGTTCGAGACTTCTGCAAAGTGCGAAACACGAAAAATGTTACTCATAAAATACTCAATAACTTCACAGTAGCATGCTGTAGTGTCACCAAATTCAGTTCACACATCACTGCTCTCCTGCTGGTTATACTGCAACACTTATTTGGACAATAATTGCTTTTGAATTATTTTTATGATTTAAATTTTTTTTTTTTAATAAATTCACTGTAATTTAACAAAATAGAACGCTAGTCTAACATATAGACCTAAATATAAACTATAAATGTTTAAGAATCACCAAGGATACCTGATCTGAACGCCAGAAATCTACTAATTGGCCAAAATGCTTTGTTTGACTTTTCGGAGATCATCTGCTCTTCCCTGTGGATTACCCCTGACCTACATCTGAATTTCTGCATATTGAATTTGATGTTCCGAATTTCCTCTTCATCTTGAAAACTTGAAGCTGTATTTTTAAAAACTGGATATTTGCAGTCAAAGAATTCAGAACAAAAAAGTCGCTGTTTGAAAATGTCTATAAAACTCTGCTATAAAAAATTCAGTTGTGTTAAATTTCAAATGTTCAATATTCAAGTAAAAAAAAAATTTAAATTCAGAACTGTTAAATGCCACTTGTCAATAATTAAAATGTATACAATACAAATTAAAATAGTTTTGTCATATTATAAGCTCCATATTCATGAATGTAGCTGGTTTGCAACATTCCTGCAGTCCAAGATCATTTCAAGGAAGCACAACGATGGGCGGGGCTTCCATTCAAAAAATTGAAGCCACATTGAGCTTGTAACCAATCAAGAGCGCTGTACTCAGGACATGTAGCTAACCATTTGCTTTGTGTTCATTTTAGCGCCTGCACACAGGAAGTAAGTGCGCAAGACTGTCCCAGATCTTAAAAACGGCAAGGTGCAATGCCCTTAACGCACACTAAATCCACACTATCTCGAATACCGCTCCGGAGCGCTATTCGAGGCTTAGTGTATCCCATCATGCATCATGTTCTGGAAATAAATAGTGAGACTTCTTGCAGAGATCTCGCGAGAGGTCACGGAAACCTTTCCAATGCAAGTTAAATATTAATATAATAATTAGATATTACATATAATTTGGTAGAACAACAGTGTTTTTACGTTTTATTTGTGCAAAGATGAGTAGTGGCACTAAATGACTTGGCACAAGCTGATTGGTTCATGCTGCATATGCAGCCAATGAGCTTACTGCCTTGCATTTATATGGCTGGCTAGCATTCACTTGAGATTCCTGCAGCACGCTTTCAGAGTTTCTCTGAAACCCTCCACCTTCCCCAGCTCCACTTGTATAGATCTGCTATGGGGTTATTTTATATGCTATTTGTGCAGAAGCAGTATGTCTTAAATACTCACGGCCCCGTATCACCATATGCACTGGCAGTAGCAAGTTCCTGTACTTGCTTGCAGCAATAATCTACAACTTAGGGTTGGGCGATATAGCCAAAAAATCCCATCATGCATCATGTTCTGGAAATAAATCGTGAGACTTTTTGCCGAGATCTCGCGAGAGGTCACGGAAACCTTTCCAATGCAAGTTAAATATTAATATAATAATTAGAGATTACATATAATTTGGTAGAAAAACAGTGTTTTTACGTTTCATTGGTGCAAAGATGAGAAGTGGTGATATTTATTTTGTACAACATTTGACACTGCTTTTTATCACTTAATTAGAAGCACCACAAATTAAAACTGTCATGTTATAGGGACTACTGAACAGACATTTAGAAGTTGTTTTTAAAATGCGAAGTATTTAAAATTAAAGTAAAGCTATGTAAAACACTTGCATTTTTACATCACTACAAATGTGTCCCATCAGGTATTGAAAAGTTCGACACACACTTGTGGTCTTCATCCTCACTTAAACACTTGGGCCAAATACAGGAAATACGTCATATAAGTAGTCAAGTGGTCAAGTGCAAAGACTGCAAGTGTGGGTATTTGGACAAGGCATTAGGCTTTACATAAACCCTGCGCAATTTCCGGCACCTGAACCGTGAGGACGTCACAATTTAAAATTCTGCATATATCCTGTCATAATTTATCCTGCTTATTCATATGTGTACACACACACACATATATATTATTATTATTATTATTTTTTACTTTTTATAAAATGTATTATATAAGTACTACTCCTTTCTTAATTAAACACACAAGACAAGGGAACGGTCTACGGTGTACTATCTTTAATAAACATCCATTACAGCAGTTATTAAAATATACCGCTCTCTACAGCTAAAAACAAACCCAGGAATAGGTCCATTTGTTTTTTTACAGGCACTAATTCTTGAGCTCTGTAAAGAGCATGTAAACCATTTAAAAACACTGAACATCAAAACTGTACTGCGATATTGCAGAAGTGCTGGAAGCTTGAGATGGAAGGCTCAAGATGATTCAAGATTAATTTTAAGTGTGGATTCTATGGTGGCCGAGAAGTGCAAAGCAAATCACCATTCTGAAAACAAAATAACAAATTACAAACGCAAATGCAAGTCTAAAAAACAAAATAACAATTCAGAAAACATTATAACAAGTCAGAAAACACAATGACAAATTCGAAAACAAAATAAAAAGTCAGAAAGCACGACGACAAATCCGAAAACAAATTAACAAGTCAGAAAACACAACGACAAATCAGACAAACCAGAAGAGGTAGGTATAGTTTGAGACAGCGCCATTGGTTTGGGATTACTCACCGCTGACTGGACGAGACATCTGTCAATCCAAAAATACGGGGTGTATATTTACATTTAGTTAAAAGTGGCTGTAAAACATCAGCTCCAGTGGCGCAGTTGGATAAGCGCTAGTCATTGGCATTTTGACACAATCAACCCGGGTTCGATCCTGCCTTTTTCCCAACTTTTTTTTCTCCCTTTTCAAATCTCGTATCACATCGTAAAGGCATTTATTTTCAATTAAAATTAAGGAAATAATAAAAAAGTTGAAAATAAAGTATCGGTTAGGGTAGGTGTAGGGAGGGCTTTATTGTACCAATAAGGTGGCATCCATTTAATAATTAAAATGATAATTTACACTCAATACGTTATTATTGTATACTGTTTTATAATGTACTACAGTACTGAAGTGCAGATAATTGCCACTATTTGCAACAAGTAGTATACTTGATAGTAGAAATCCTGCTATTTTAATAGTGTAAATAGGTATTTGCACTTAGTGTAAATAGCATATTGCTAAAAATACTGCTATTTTCACTTAGTGTAAATAGAATCCATTGCTAATACGAGATTTGAAAAGGGAGGAAAAAAAAGTTCGGCAAAAGGCGGCATTGAACCCGGGTCGATCGCGTCAAAAAGCCAAGGTTAAGCGCTTATCCATCTGTGCCACTGGAGCTGATGTTTTCCAGCCACTTTTAACTCAATCTAAATAGACACTCCGTATTTTTTATTCCATAGTAAGGGCAATTCATACAATACATTTAAACTGAGCTACTTTACTACCATCACCGAACTTTCTACAACTCTGCTGTTCTTCGGCTGGTTCTTCCCTGTATACGTTGATTGACAGATGTCTCGTCCAGTCAGCGGTGAGTAATCCCAAACCAATGGCGCTGTCTCAAACTATACCTACCTCTTCCTGTTTGTCCGATTTGTCGTTGAGTTTTCTGACTTGTTATTTTGTTTTCTGAATTGTTGTTGTGTTTTCTGACTTGTTATTTTGTTTTCTGAATTGTTGTTGTGTTTTCTGAATTGTTATTTTGTTTTTTAGACTTGCATTTGCGTTTGTAATTTATTTTGTTTTCAGAATTGTGATTTGCTTTGCACTTTACGGCCACCGTATGATTCTAATGCATAGTCATTCAAACACAAGGCTTGTTTTCAGGCACCTTGGCTCAGCAGCAAGAGCAAAAACAAATGTACACATATCAAGCAGCAGTTAAATAAGCAGCTCTAAAACAGCTTTAAAATGGAGGTCCATGATCTCTATACATTCTTACACTGTTCAGCTTTAATGCATCTGCTAAATGGTAGAGTTGAAATAAAAGCATTTTTCTACACTTCAGTCAAATTTGCCAAATGTTCAGTGGCAAATTTGCATGTGACCGAGAGAACCTGAGAGGACCCGCCTCCTAAAGGAACACGGGCTGATCTAGGCCAGTCAGGAGACGGTACGTTGATGTCGGCATAGTCTTCAGATGAATCTGTTACAAATCAGAGAAAAACAATTATGACTACGTTAAAGTTGACCCGATAGAATCTATTTTCTAAATGCATGTTATAGCTCTTATTGAGAACAATTCGTCCAAGTAATTGGAATGTAATAACAACATATTTTGAGTGTAAAAGACAAGACTCTTCTCTGGTGATGTATGGCAACTTCTCCAATCATTTAATCAGCTTGAACCCACCCCTGCAAGCTCAAGTTAATCTGTCTCCATTTTTGAGTGCAACGCTCACATCTCATATTCAGCAACCGATGCACAGAACTATCCGCTTTCTGACCCTCCATAGACAGCAACGCAATTACCACGTTCAAGGCCCAGAAAGATAGTAATGACATCGTTAAAATAGTCCATGTGACATCAGTGGTTCAACCTTCATTTTATGAAGCTATGAGAATACTTTTTGTGTGCAAAGAACACAAAAGTAATGCCTTTATTTAACAACTTCTTCTCTTCAGTGTTAGTCTTTGAAGCGCGTTCTGGAGAGTAACATGGGGCATACATGTACTGCTGACACAGGCGCTGGTGTCCTGACATTTTATCCAACCGGTCAGACTGTCCTACCAGGGCTTACTTCGCATGCACACATCAATATTGCATTCTTTTTCTCACACTGAACAATGATTACTGTATTTGCATTACTGTAAGGGGTAGGTTTAGGGGTAGACATTAATAAAACACTATCTACTAGGTAGAACTATTTATTTATTGTTGGTTACCGGCCGTAGCTGTATCCCTTCTAGCCACAACCGCGAATAACACATAATTACTGTATGGGTAGGTTTAGGGTTGGGGTAGGTGTCCATAATTTGACAGTTAGAATTTTTCGTTGTCGAATTGTACTACCTACTGTTTTAATGGGAGGTAGCAAAATCTGACAGGGTAGCACAAATCGACAGAACAACTAGATACGCTGTGCCTTGTTTACAAGCAGAAGACGGCACACGCTGTACACGTCGTATATGTTGTAAGCATGTCTGAAGATTTCAACAGAGAGGATAACTTGCAGTTTTTTGCCCAGCCTTACTTATTTGAGATGGACAATCTACGTCAGAATGCAACTTCTGCGTCAGCAGCACCACACACATACGGCACGGTACTCTCGTGAACATGCATTGAAGACTGACATGGAAAAGAAGAAAGCGTTGAATAAGGTCCTTATTTTTGTTTTCTTTGCGCACAAAAAGTATTCTCGTAGCTTCGAAAAATTATGGTTGATCCACTGCTGTCACATGGACTATTTTATCAATGTCCTTACTACCTTTCTGGGCTATGAACGTGGTAGTCTATGCAGGGCAAGAAAGCACTCGAATTTCATAAAAATTATCTTAATTTGTGTTCTGAAGATGTCTTACTGGTTTAGAACGACATGAGAGTGAGTAATTAATGACAGAATTTTCTGGGTGAACTATCACTTAATGTACTATGTACTATGTAGATTTCAATAACCAGAAAAAATAAATACTATGATAGTTTTCACCAGTAAAGATCTTGATTCAAGTTTTTGTTTCATGTAGCATGAACAGAAAAAAAAACTAGATCCAAACCACATCCATATATAGTTTGAAATCTTATTAATAAATATATAGTTCAGTCATGAAACTCTAGATGGCGCAGGCTGACGGGTTGTTAATGTAACTGATGATATTCAGAGAGTTAAACGACTTGGCACAAGCTGATTGGTTCATGCTGCATATGCAGCCAATGAGCTTACTGCCTTGCATTTATATGGCTGGCTAGCATTCACTTGAGATTCCTGCAGCGCGCTTTCAGAGTTTCTCTGAAACACTCCACCTTCCCCAGCTCCACCTGTTTAGATCTGCTATGGGGTTATTTTATATGCTATTTGTGCAGAAGCAGTATGTCTTAAATACTCACGGAACCGTAACACCATACGCACTGGCAGTAGCAAGTTCCTGTACTTGCTTGCAGCAATAATCTACAACTTAGGGCTGGGCGATATACCTAAAAAATTTATCAATGATATAATGTTTCATATCGTTCGGTATCGATAATTATTGACATTTTTTATAACCTTTTTTAAAACAAAGAGCAATAGAATTTTTTTTTTTTTTAACCACTGTATTTTTAAATTAACACAATTTATTGAGACAAACAACAATTTTTTTTGTTTGTTTTATCAGTCAAACACACAATAAAAATTAAACCAATATCTAATTTCTAATGTTTTATATGCAGATTAAATAGGTTTTAAGGAAATTTTGGCTTGTTTCCCGAGGCCACAGGAGGGCGCAATGAGCAAAATAATGCAGCACATAATGTCAACGCAGGGAAATAACTGTCTATAAAAAAATATTTGCATTACGTCTAAATTAATTAATATAAATCAAATATAATTTTGTAAATTGCATAAACAATTTTGAACAAAACAGCATCATGTATTTATGCATTGCTTAATACAAAGAGCCGAATCGCCCATCACACAGATTGCCTTTAAAAACATACGAGACGCAGTGAAAAGGAATAAACCTCCACAAGTTCACGACGTGTTTTCTAAAAGTTTAAACTGTTTTAACTTTGCATGACTTTCTATAAATCTCTTCTGTGAGACACGAATGCAGCAGTCATTTTTCCGTCTAAAAATGCGCTGAATATGCATCTGTGTGAATGGCTTGGTTTGGGTTTTAACCTAATCAAGAGCTTCTCCACATTGAGCTTCTATATTTCTAATATTTTGAATGCATTACACAGCAGCGGCGCATCTCGTGGGCTACACTAACAAAACATTAAAATACAGCAATAACCAACAGCATCAGCAGCATAGCAGATCTATTCCGCCAAGACCAAAAACATTACCATTGTCATATCCATCACCATGCTAAAATATTCCGAGAGTTGGACATGATTGAACTGATTTTTGGGGGAAAGTGTAAAAGTCTGAATGAACAGATCTAATTTCATGAAGTTTTTAAATCATTCTTAACATAGTATAAAGTGGGCAATATGTTTAAAGCAAAATACACTCCTCTTACCTCTCCTACAGCATTGGACAGGATCTGGATGATCTTCTCATGAGGTGTAGCTACGACACTCTGTCCATTGATCTCAATGATACGATGACCAACTCGAATGCCGCCCCGCTCAGCTATTCCACCCCGCATTAAACTGCAAATCTATTACAGAAATCATGTTGACGGAATGTCAGACGCTCAGTACAGTTTCACAAACATAGTGTTATAAAATAGTAGTAAACAGCAGCTTACAATCCCATCTTCCACGCTGAAGCCCAGCTGATACTTGGGGTCTGGACGCTTAATGATCGCATTGGTGACAGGTGGACAGTGAACGATGCTGAGCTTTATTATCAAAAGGTTCTTTAAATCCTAGAGAATATGATAAATCAACATTTTGGCATGAGATGCAGAGGAATTCGAAACTTTAGTTTTAATTTCTGGTTGGTCTTACTCGTATGATACTTTGGCAGGTGGCAATGGGGAGGCCCACCAGACTGGTGCCATTAACGGACATGATGCGATCGCCAATGCTCAGCTCTCCAGAACGTTCTGCAGGGCCGCCGTGTAGCAGATTGGCTACTACCACAGTCGGCAAGATGGAGCCCCAGCCAGACTCCACGATCGCGAGGCCTAATATCTCTCCAGGCTTTTTTGTTATGCACACCTGAAAATAAAAAGAGGTGAATGGGTTTCTTCATGCTATCTAGCCATAGCATTGAAAGCAACAACTTTCAGCACAGATCCACATAGAGGGGAAGACATCCTTACCTCTCTAATGTTTTCAGAGCGAGAAAAGTGAACCAGGTCCCCGTTATAAAGTTCTTGAGTGCCGAGGTAATCGCTGTACTCGCCTGGCCTCAGATCGCTAGCTTTTATTCCGTTAGCGTACAGAAACTGCTGATATGCAACACCAAAAGCCTGACTGATGGCCTGTGCGATGATCTGAGCCTAAAGAAGACACCAATAAGAGTAAGAAACTATGAAATGTAGATCAAATAATACCCCAAAAGGCATATTTCTAAGTAAATGCATAATAAAACCCCTATAATAATGATAATGGAACATTTTTACTTTATCCACTGCAAACCAAATCTTTATCGAGGTGGACATCACACAGAAACATCTGCAGAAAACACTCACATCCTCTGAAGAAAACACGTGGCAGATCATCCAGCACTTCTTTGGTGGTGCTGCAGAGCTAGCCGTCGAGTCTGCCGATTTGCGATTGGCTGGCTTCCTGCGGGCCATCAAAACTATAATGTTCCCAATGTCTGCGATGTATGAAATCATTTGCAGAGCATGGTCCATCATGGCCTCCTGGAAGCATGAGAGAAATCAGCCACACATCAAAGAAGACAGCACTCACATCACAGAACATAAGAAGGACTGTCAGGTTTGTCTAACCTGTGTGTCAGCACTCAGTACTTTGATTCTCTGTGTAGAAATGAACAGATCGACCTCTGTCATAGGCTGAGACTCTCCTTCAGGTGCCTAGATAGACATGCAAATATATCAAATGGTGTATTAGCCATGTTAAAACTGACAAACTAGATTTGTAGAATTTCTAAAGAAAATATGAGTAAAGGTTTCTTCGTGTAAAACTCGTCACCATAATGAAAGTGTGTGGGCTGTTCCTTAGTGGTCCAAGCCAAACTTTTTTAACAGGTTGAAAATTTAAAACCATCATTCCAAGTCATTCCAAACTCATACGACTCATATCTTCGAAACACAAAATAAGATATTACACAAATTAAGAAACCTAAGCGGTTTCTGTCAATCCTTTAAAAGTCCAGGTAACCAAAACTTTGAAGATCCAAAATGTCATACAGGCATTGTTAAATGAATCTGTATGAACTGAGCAGTTTAATTTAAGTCTCTTGAAGAGAAATAAACACTGTATATGATTAACAGATATAATTTAGGCTTTCATTCACATTAAAACACACATATATAGACTTAAGCAAACATGGGAGATTGTGCATGCATTATTAGACGAAGGCCTGTTTGGGAAGATACAATGTTTCTTAATATGTAGCCCTGCAAATAAAGGATTTGTAAATACGAAAATCTATACGAGAGCCTGTCTTTTTTACATGATGATAACATCCACCTAAAATCGTTTGTCCTTTACTTCCCTTCTGGTGCCCCCATAGGTTATTTTATTTTATTTTGAGTACCAGAAGCACTCTAGGACAACACTTTTTTTATTTTCATATGGATTCATGTTACAACACCTTTATAACCTTTTTGGATATTTTAAGTTAGTCATTTTAGTTACCTGGACTTATTTTGGACTTTCTTTTAAAATTATACATGTTAAATTATTATTTTTATTTTAAATGTATAACAGTGGCTCAACTGGGCATGCAGATATAATCCTTATTGTTGATTCCTGTCATTATACTTGACCGAATTTTGTTAAATGTGCTTATTTATAAATAATATTCTTCCACCTTGATGCGATCCACAGCTTCCTGCGCCTGAGCCATCCGGGCATTGGTGGAGGGATTTTTCTCAGACTGTAATTGTGTAGATCCAAGATACTTAGCTCCAAAGATCACCCCATCCAGGAGGTCTTCAGGATCACATGGTCCAGGCACTTAGAACAACAAAAAATGACATTATCAACTATATCACAAGAGCTGTGAAAGCACAACTTGTAAATACTTCTACACTGAACTTCATACCATTCTTATAAGCTGGCTGTGTCTCAGCTTCCTGTTAAAAGACAAAAGAAAATGAATGACATTCCATTGCTGTTCCATTCAACTCAGAAAGTCAGAATATCCTACTTTCACTTTGGAAAAGCACATTAAAAATATCAACATAAAAATAACAACGTCACACATGATGCTGAAGATTACGTGATAAAATCTGATCTGATTACAGGTGCAGAAACATATATTTCCTGATTCACAAAATAAAATAAAAGATAACTGGACCTTTTTATCTCACAATTCTAACTTTATTTAAACGCCAGGTTTATATATTAAATATTGAGACAACATATCGTCATTCAGACTTTTTTTCTCAGAAAAGAGATATAAATTCTGAATTGCAAGAAAAAAGTCCCAATTATGAGACATTAATTGTGAGAAACTTGAAATTGCAGTTGGAATTTTGTGCAATAGATATGCAATTCTGAGAACTTATTTCTGTGAATTGCGAAATGTAAATTTAAAATCTAAAGAAAGAATTATGATGAATAAAGTCAGAATGTGAGATAAAAGGTCGCATTATTGTTTTCTTCCATAGAAATAACGGTGTAAACTGCATTAAATGAGCTTTTCTGTCAAGCAGTGGGACACTTCTATGGTGAAAGATGTTAAGCAGAAATTTCCCGCATTTGCCTTAAATGGCACACAGCCTAACTAACTACAATCAAAAAGGACTAAAATCTCACCAGATCATTGTTTGGAGAGCTGGACTGATCCGCGCTCAGGCCTTCAGACGGCGTCCACTGATCCTCCTCTGTGATTCCTGAGACCAGCAGCTCATCCTGCAGGTGTCTGTGCCAAGCATCCTCACTGTGAGATATGGAGATCATCTCATCTGCATCACTGCTCTGCCTTCTGAGCCCTGACTGATGTCCGGGGGTCACCAGGGGTGTGTGAACAAACAGTGGGGCAGTTCTGGGTTCTTCGGGCTCTGGCTCCTCTAGCAGCTGTAGTAGATCTTTCTGATACTCATGTGAAAAGAGCAAAGCCTCAGGGATGTTTCTATCTGCATCTGCACATGCTGACTGGACATTGAACTCAAGCTCCTGCAAGGAGGAAGCACGGGCCTCCGCTGGAGTATACGAATTATGCGGAGCGCCCTGATTGGCTAATTCATCAGGTGTGCAGTGGGCAGGATTAGTTGGTGATGGATGAAAAAGATGGAGCTGAGTGAGGAGACTTTGAATGTGCGAGTGGTCAATATCATGTTTCCCACATTTTTCTTCAATTTTCTCTCTTTTCATTTCTTGATTCCTCAATTTTCGATCTCTGTCCTCGACATAATTCTCTTTTGTTTCTCGCTGCTCATCCTGCTGTTGAAAAACACGAATTTCAGCCTTGTTCTCACACATTTCTTGAGCCAAAAGCTCTTCGGTTTTGTCAGAAGCTTCGCTGGAGTCCTGAGCTCCGTAATCACTTACTGCACACACTGTGTCTTCATTCAACTCCGTGTTGAAAGACCCAGAAGCCTCAAAATCTCCCACCGAACAGCTTTCAAGTTCTACAACTGCACCGGCCTCGCTGGAAGAGTCGGACCTCCAGTCCAGTGGTGGGGGCTCGATGGGGTTATAGGAATCTAGATCCTCCAACTCAGGGCTCTGCCAATTTTCACTGTGTGAATTTGAGAATTCAGGAGGGTTAGTTGAGTAATCAGAACCATTAGGAGTCCAATTTGCATCAGGTTGGGAATTCTGTGCTGACTCCAAACCTCCATTGTAGAGAAAATCATCTGCCATTACTGCTGGTATTCTTTGCCTCATCCAGTGACTTCTCAGCTTCCCTTAAGTAAGACGCTTAATAACCATTCATCTTCAAGAAGAGCCTTGATCCATGTAAAACGACCTAAATATCAGATTATCAAAGTGTAAGATTAAAGCAAAGTAGAGCTGTGTGTCATCAGCATAGCAAATGTAGGAGAAGCCATGTGCCTGTATGATGGGTCCCAGGGATGTAGTGTAGGCTATATGGAGAAGAGGAGGGGTCCAATAACTGATCCCTGAGGAACCCCAGTGACCAGTTCATGTGCTTTTCTAGTGACTTTGCTTACTGTTCAGTAAAATATTTTATCATACCATATCAACCTTTATTATTATTATTTTCCCCATTTTATAATTATAGTCAAGTCATCAAAAGCATGACAAAATACACATTGTAGCATGAGAATCCGAGAACTATTAATACCATTGTATATGAATGCGGTATTCATTGCTTAGTTCCCTTCAAAGTATCAAGCAATCACTGTACCATGGAATAATCACAGTACATTTTGGTAAAGTAAATTTATAGCGTGGTCTACAAAGATAAGATGCAGATAATGAGGTTTGTGTAACTTACACAAGTAGATGGTTCAAAGAGCAGCATGCCACTGTTTATACATACAAGCACCATGAGAGAGCGACAAGTAGACATTTGATTTTTGTGAACACATGATCCAAACACACAAAAAAGAAGGATCTGTAAATTAACTTTAGTGTTATTTAATACAACGCCTTACCTTTTATCTAGATCTTCATCAATAACTAATCATCAGCCTCAAGCAAATCCTGGCAGTCGCTTAAAAGGCTGGAGATTGGAGACGGTCAAAAGGATGTTGTGTTTCAGTGAGACAGTCCTACAAACCAACGGGATTCATCTTGTACAGAACGGAGAACTTTTATCCGGTTTTCACTGTGTTATTGTGCGACTCCACAAAACTTCAACGTAGTTCAGAACATTTGCACTGCGCATGCGCACCAGGTCGAGACATGACTAATCCATCGTGTCATCAAACGAGGTGAGCAGAATGTCTGTTTAAATCGTTATAAAAATGACTAACAATATAAATGCGAAATTAAAGGATTTTTCACATTTCATTGAAAAAAATAATACTTTATTTTGCAATTACGCGTGAAACATTTACAAATTATTAGTATACAAATGGTACATTTTCACAAATCCATTCATCTATATACAATTATTCACCTGTGTAGAATTTGACAAAATTCCTAAATACAGATTTATCAGTTAACCTGTATAAATCGCGCACACTATTAATCATAATAATTAATTATTACCTAACACATAATTATTACAGACATGAAATCGACACAGCCACTGTTTTGTAAGAGTAAAGCCATCCAATGATGTTCTAGGAACCTGCTCCTTGATTCAATTCAAATTCAATTCAATTCAAGTTTATTTGTACAGCGCTTTTCACGATACAAATCGTTGCAAATCAACTTTACAGCAAATTAAGTTTCTACAATATTTAGTAGTAGTTTAACTGTCAGTTAACGTACATATGGCAGAAATGTACGGAAAAATCAATTAAAGACATAATCAAAAAAACTATAAACACTATTAATAGCAATTATTATATGATGCAATCAAACTTATAGCAAAATGTGGTAGTTCTGTATGTTGTTTCAGGGTTGGCGTCATCTGAGGTCTTTTCAGGTGTTCTGGATCCAGACTGAAGCTCGTGTAAATCAAAAACAGAGAAACAAATAGAGACATAATTAGCGTAGCTGCTGTTCAAACCAAGTAAAATTGATTTGATTAACCCAAACTAAAGAATAATAATGTGCATTTGATCAGATATAACTGCAGTACAAGATTATGATATGCATTATTTGAATGCTTGGCCAAAGAGGTGTGTCTTTAATCTAGATTTAAACAGAGAGAGTGTGTCTGAACCCCGAACGTTATCAGGAAGGCTATTCCAGAGTTTGGGAGCCAAATGCGAAAAAGCTCTACCTCCTTTAGTGGACTTTGCTATCCTAGGTACTACGTGGTAGAAGACTAGTTAGGTACGCAGGAGCTAATCCATTTAGGGCCTTATAGGCAAGTAATAATATTTTGTAACTGATACGGAACTTAATAGGTAGCCAGTGCAGAGACTGTAAAATTGGGGTAATATGATCATATTTTCTTGACCTGGTAAGGACTCTAGCCGCTGCATTTTGGACTACCATTAGCTTGTTTATTGAAGCACACCCAGATTTTTGACTGAAGAGAAAGTAACCGTACATTTGTCTAGTTCCAAATTGTAATCCAAGAGATTCTGTGTACTGTTTTTTGGTCCAATAAGTAATATCTCTGTCTTATCCGAATTTAATAGGAGAAAATTATTGGTCATCCAATCTTTTACATTTTTAACACACTCCGTTAGCTTAGATAATTTAGAAGTTTCATCTTGTCTTGTTGAGATATATAGTTGAGTATCATCAGCATAACAGTGGAAACTAATCCCGTATTTTCTAATAATATTACCAAGTGGCAACATGTATATCGAAAATAGCAGAGGATCTAGGACAGATCCTTGTGGCACTCCATATTTTACTGGTGATAATTGAGATGACTCCCCATTTAAATGAACAATGTGGTAGCGATCGGACAAGTAGAATATAAACCATCTTAAAGCCTGCCCTTGAATGCCTGTATAGTTTTGTAATCGATCTATCAGTATGTCATGATCTATAGTATCGAATGCAGCACTAAGATCAAGTAAAACTAGCAATGAGACACAGCCTTGGTCTGACGCAAGAAGCAAGTCATTTGTAATTAAAAGTTCTGCCCAGACGATAACGCGGAGCCATATAGTTAATATCAGTAATACGCAGCATGCACGATACAAGGAAATGGTCAGTAACATCATCGCTTTGAGGTACGATATCTATATCAGTAAGATCAATTCCATGCAATATAATTAAATCTAGCGTATGATTAAAACGATGAATGGGCCCGGTGACATTTTGCTTGACTCCAAAAGAGTTTATTAGGTCAGTAAACGCAAGTCCTAATGCATCATTTGTATTATCAACGTAAATGTTAAAATCTCCAACAATTAGCGCTTTATCAACAGTAACCAATAGGTCTGAGAGGGAATCTGCAAATTTGCAAGTCCTTGATCACCAGACTGATCGGTAGAAGGCCTATCAGTGAGGAGGTCGTTCCCATCAGTCCCACCAGCCATGGAGGAAACCGTCCAGCCCATAGAAATCCAGGCGGCATCCAATGAATGGCATTGCCGAGATCTGCCAAACTGCTCAGGATACTGAACACTTCCCATCGGATCTGCCTCCGGAGCGCAGCTTCCTGAGAAAACGCTTCCTCCCTGACAGTCAGACACAAAGAGCCAATCTGTGTTTGTGCAGTGAATATGGAAACATTAACATTTAGACCTAAGCGTCACGCTTTTAAAAATGAACACCCACCTGCTCTCAGCTGAACCTGACCTTTGACACGTCTGCGCTTTTCTCTTAAGAAACAGGATGGACCTAATGGATTTTTTCCATTTGATAAGACTTTTGCTGTTTACCAAAAACAAACAAAAAATTGCACAGTACAGGGTTATTAGTGTTAACTACAACTAAAATCTAAAACCTCATTTTCATTTTCTTTAGTTTAACATAAAAGTAATATTGAAATAAAATTTCAGTGCATCCAAAATCACATGCTTTCTGAGTAGGTACTACATTTGTTAAAACATTTATTTAAAAAAATAATATGTTCAATAAAGTGTGTATGTGTGTAGTATGATTGCAATCCAGGCATACTACAGTATATAAACACATGTTGGCCTTGCTATGTGACCAAAGGTCAGCTGCGTCACTTTCCTGAATTCTCCTACTCACTTTTGGCCTTATGGGATAAGTGTCCACTGGATGTGTACTTCAGAATTACAGTGGAAGTGGATCATCTACATATCAGTGCTATTTTAGTATAACTGAGATACTATTGTAACTTTTATTACTATTTTTAAGTCATTTTTATTTTGATATTTTATGTTTTCATTTTAATTTAGAAGTTTTTTGTGTGTGTTTTTGTTAAATATATTTTTTTTTCATGTCTATATAGTTTTAATTATTTTTTACATTTTAGTTATTCTAATAAACTGAATGAAAACGTATGTCACCTTGGAAACTAGTTGAAATAAAAAAAAATTTTTACATTTATTTTATCTTAGTTAATGTTTTATTTTAGGTTCAACTTTTAATTAACTATAATAACCCTCAGACATACTACGGTGCATTCCAAATGGGATATATCACCCTCTGAAGGGCACTTCGGAGTGAAAACAATCATATTGAAGGGTCGTTCCAAACTGAAGTGCTCAAAACTAGCCACTTCAAAGGGCCGTTCAAAACGAAGGAGTTCAAAGGGTACAACTGATGGACACTTCAGGCTCCCATGATCCTTTGCGCAGATTCTTTGCATGATGACGGCGCCTCCGTGTGGGCACGGGATGATGACGCCGAAGGGCACTTCAAGAAACATTTTTTTACATTTATTTTATCTTAGTTAATGTTTTATTTTAGGTTCAACTTTTAATTAACTATAATAACCCTCAGACATACTACGGTGCATTCCAAATGGGATATATCACGCTCTGAAGGGCACTTCGGAGTGAAAACAATCATATTGAAGGGTCGTTCCAAACTGAAGTGCTCAAAACTAGCCACTTCAAAGGGCCGTTCAAAACGAAGGAGTTCAAAGGGTACAACTGATGGACACTTCAGGCTCCCATGATCCTTTGCGCAGATTCTTTGCATGATGACGGCGCCTCCGTGTGGGCACGGGATGATGACGCCGAAGGGCACTTCAAGAAACAGTTGTTTGGTCCCCTACACCCTTCAACCCTTCAAAGCTCTTACTCCTGAGGGTAAACCCTTTGAAGGGATTAGGGCATAGGAATGGAATGCAGGGCTACTTGTACTACAACAGCTTTTTGCCTGCTATATAGGAGGCAGGGTTAGTAATTCTATAACAAATATTTTAACTTAATTAGTGGATTTTATTTCATAACTTTTCTTTATTTTACATTATCTTAACAATAAATTTTATTTCCAGGTTTAAAGGGGAAATTTTTTTTTTACTAAGATCCTTCTATTATCTATTGAAACAGACAATAATATTTAAAATATTAGTATGTGTAATACATATATATATATATAATCATTTATTGGGTTCTTTCAGTTGGGAGGTGGCTGTCCCAAACCCCAACCCCTAAATTTCAACTTATGAATATTATATTTAAATATTTTTTTTTCCCATTGCTGTTTTCAAAAGTATATTTTGGATTCTTTTAAAAATGTTCAAAAAAGTACTTTTTCTTTGTAGATTATGAACCTTTATGTAAAAAAAACGTGTCCAGCACTTTCATGTCAATGTGTGCTCACTCCACTCTCTGCCTTTACCTGAGTATGTTGAGGATGAGTGATATGCCCCAGAGGCCTGTGCTCAGCACCCACCAACCGTCAGATTTGGTTTTGATTACTTAAAATCACATTGTGTTAAGGGGCGTAACATTTCCGTCACACGCTTGAGGTATTCGGCCAATCACAACGCACTGGATAGCTGGCCAATCACAGCACACCTCGCTTTTCAGACTGATGAGCTTTTTGTAGATTATGAACCTTTATGTAAAAAAAAACGTGTCCAGCACTTTCATGTCAATGTGTGCTCACTCCTGTGTCCAGCACTTTCATGTCAATGTGTGCTCACTCCACTCTCTGCCTTTACCTGAGTATGTTGAGGATGAGTGATATGCCCCAGAGGCCTGTGCTCAGCACCCACCAACCGTCAGATCTGGTTTTGATTACTTAAAATCACATTGTGTTAAGGGGCGTAACATTTCCGTCACACGCTTGAGGTATTCGGCCAATCACAACGCACTGGATAGCTGGCCAATCACAGCACACCTCGCTTTTCAGACTGATGAGCTTTGTAAAAATCGACGCGTTTCAGAAAGGCGAGGCATAGAGGAGAAACAATAATGTACAGTAGGTGGAAAATAATGTCTTTTGAACCTTAAACCGCATAAACACATTTCATTACACCAAATACACAAAATAATGTTCTTTTTTAGCAACATCATATGACCCCTTTGATATAAAACAAAGTCTCAGGTTTCAAATTCTGTCCATTGTATTGCAGTATTCGAACAATAAATGTCGTTTTGTCGTTGTTTAATGTGGAGTGGCAGATCGCTGTAGCGCCTCTGTTCAACAGACGCGGCAGCGCGAGGTGCACGTGAACTGATCATCTCCTCCACATTAATACCAGTTTCAGCACAAAATAAACATGACTAAACATCCGAAGGTAAGTTAAAAGAAA
Source organism: Sinocyclocheilus grahami (assembly GCF_001515645.1). Classification (NCBI taxonomy): domain Eukaryota; kingdom Metazoa; phylum Chordata; class Actinopteri; order Cypriniformes; family Cyprinidae; genus Sinocyclocheilus; species Sinocyclocheilus grahami. The sequence continues at coordinate 1,319,815 of NW_015505339.1, read as the reverse complement.
GAGTACAACTTTACAAGCCGTATCCTGTCTGAAGTAATCGCTCAATCAGTTTCCTCCCCGCAAAGACGTCAATATAACGGCTTGTAAACAATGTCACGTAACTTCACATTTACCTCAGAAAAAACATATATGGTGACCATAAACTCATTAGTCAGATAGAATTTTAGCATGCACCAAATAACATATTCATTATACATTTTACTGTTCTTCAATGTTTCATTTGTTTGAATAAATCCATCAAGTTTTTATGACAGCCACCATTATGTTTTTTTTATTTTTTGAAACTAACTGAAGTAGAAATATTATGTAATTTTAACGTTATTATTTTAAAAACGTCATTAAAGGCACAATATGTAATATCCAGAAACCACTAGAACAGTGTTATATATTTTGCTGACTTGTGTACTTACATTATCCCAAATGTTTCAAAGAATGTTTAAATCCAGAGAAATAAGCAATTTTAACTAGTGACATGGACCGTGTCCATAGTGTCATTGTGTCGCCTGCCAAGGATGTCATGCACCCTCGATATCCGGTTTTGTTTTGTAGAAAACATGGAAACACCAAAGACGCTTTAATACGTTGTGCATTTTAATAGACCGGTGATGACTGCACAGGGTAGCATTATAACATAACTTTCAAATGTATCTACTATGATAAAACAGCGCTGCTTTACCCCACATACGCACGACCGGAAGGAGCGGAAGCGGTCGACTGTGGCATAATAAAAGCTCCGCTGCTTTCGAGCCATGTGTTGTGCTCGTTCAGCGCCTCATTTTGCTTCGACGGCTTTCAGCCTCACCCTGCTTCATACTACTACGTTAATAAATCATTAGCTTATCCATGAACATGATTTCTGCCCGAGTCCCGTCGGATTTCATCGGCTGTGGGGATGAAGACAACAACTCCCATGATTCCACACTCAGTCACAGCATCATCAAACTACTTTTGTCTCTTTGTTTGTTTTGAATACGCGCCCTCTAGCGGTGAAAACTTACATATTGTGCCTTTAAGTGTAGTTTTAACAAATCAGTCAATTTTAACCTTCAATATTATAGTAATGTAGAACCAACTGACTCTCATGTATATTTTACAGCAAAATTTTGCATGTACTGTACCTGATATATATCCAAAATAATCAATATTGAATCGAATCGAATTTGTAATCGGATCGAATTGCAAGCTTGTGAATGAGAATCGAATCGAATCGTGAAATTTGTGTCAAAACCCAGCCCTACATACCAGCGCTCTTCAAGTGGGAGGAGATTCACCAAATCATCTACAGGCTTATAAGAAAAATCATTGCATCTAAGTGAGCAATGGATAAACATACTTCCGATTAAATGAGTAACAGCTTATTCTTTGACCAAAAAATGATGTTTATATATATATATATTTAGAGAGGGGCCATTCTTTTAATAGTATCAACTCTGACACACAAATACACACTGAGAAAAGATCAAATTGCTCAGGAAAATTGAATGTGATCTGTGCAATTTAGCAGTGAAATACTTGTTTTACAACTGCTACTAGTTAAAATAGGCCTATGTATAGAATTTAAGATCATAAATTATATGTTTATACCTTTATTTTGACAAACAATTTGGTAAAATGTAATAAAAATGAAATCATGATGTTTTTAAGCAGATTTTGTGTGGTCTGTCCTCGCATAAAGTTATGATAATAGTTTGTCAGTTGTTCCTCAGATTTGTTTTCATTTCAACCACTCGAGTTGGATGAATCTATTGTGATTCATGAAACCAGTCAACTGATTCAATTTGCCTTGTGTATCAGATTGTGATTTTCTTTTTACTGTGAGAAATCTAAATCGGTCAACTTAAATGCATTGTATTAATAATATTCATACAATTCAACCAAGATAACAGTGCTTACTTTTTTTTTAACAATCGCTAGAACCAATTTCTCAATACTTTGGTCACTTTTGCAAAACTCTTTTCACACAGTGATCAACAGCAGTCTATGTGACTAAACTGAGGATCATTATCATTGCTTTGGCACAATATTACATTCAATGACTACCTCTTTGACATTACAAATTACTTTTTTTCCCTCTCTCAGACACCAAAATAGTACTCGTCAATTTACATGTTTACATAATCTTTTCAAAACTGTTAAACTTTAGTTTAGAACATAATAATAATGAAATTTCTTGCTACATTTCTACAGTATATATTCCAAATCTAAAATACTATCAAAACAATAAGATGTAGCTAAACACCTGGGGAATAGGAATGATTTTGTACTGTAATGTAAATATGAACTATGTAACATGGCTACTGTAGTGAATTACAAACAGAGAGTAGGCCTAGCTCTTATTTTGTAAAGACATTTTACAAAAGAAAACTTGTGTAATGCTACCTGTTGTTAGAGTTTTTAGGTCATTGTTTCATGAGTGACTGTGGAGATTGTGTTGGAGGACAATCTTTGCTAGTGTTATGAAGAATAATAGGCCCAATCCCAATTCTATTTTATACCTCTTCTCCTTGTCCCTTGAAACAGAGTGTCAAGGGGTAGGGGTGAAAATATTCCCCTAAGAATTGGGACACCACTACTATGCCGTCACACGTCATCATACGTCGTCTAGCTCCTACAATACACACAGCTATACTGCTGTGCTGGTGTGAGCCTTTAATTGCGATTGAAAGTAACATAAAACAAATGATTACTTTTTGTTAAAATCTTTATTAATGCCAAAAATGCTTACATTTATGTGTCTTTTTGTTCGCTCGGGCAGCCATGTTGCTGCTGTAGCCGGTTAACGCTGAGATAATTCATACCCCTTCGTTTGAAGTGTGGTCCCGAAAAATCTTCGTTTGAAGGGCTGTCTGGCCCTTCCCCTTCCCCTACCCCTCCAACCAAAAGAGAATCGAGACATCCTCGAAGGGCTAAGGGGTAGAATTGGGATTGGGCCTAAGTACTAAGTAGATTTGAGACACTGCTGTGCAAAGCTGGCAAGGAGAACTGTGTGAAAAGTTTAGAAGTGACCTAAATATTGAGATTTCTGGTATTTCTGCCAGTAAAGGGCGCTCGTGCAACGTGTGTTTTTCAGACAGTGAGTACATTTATATTTTATTATTTATCAGGAGAATTTAGATCTAAATGAGTCTGTTCATTTTAAAGAACCAGCCAAAGAGGTTCCAGAATTCACCCGACTCTGATCTTGAATCTGAGATTATTACTTTCGAATAGGGTTGCCACCTTCAGTAAGCCAAAATAAGGACACCCATTCACGAACACCCCCCCCCCCCTACACACACACACACACACACACAAATAATCAGTGAGGAACTCAATAATACACCACGAGAAAACATGCTCATGAATGTAAATTATTCATTCGTATTAGTTTTTTTGACAGTTCTGTAGTTGTTACATGGATGAGACTAATTTTAATTTAATTTTTTATTAATTTGCTTAAATTAGGACTACATATATCTAAATAATTTAGCATTTTTAAAAACTTTTTAAAATGTCAAAATGTATATGACATACAGTATATGCTTATTTATTATGTATATGATTAATACAAATGATAAATTAATAAATAGGGTCTAACATTAATTATAATCTATTAATTCATCTGTCTAACAATGTCTAAAAATATAATAATTGTGTCTATCAAGCTCAAACAGACTATCCACATTTTTATAAAACAATAGGGTTATGCCTTTAGAAGCACAGATGTGTCTGTCACTTTAAAAGTGCGGTTCACCCAACAATGACAATTCTGTCATAATTTACCCAGGTTGTTCTAAACCTGCAAGTTCTTTCTTCTGCTGAACACAAAAGAAGATACTCTGAAGAATGTGGGTAACTAAACAGCTGCTGATCCCCCGTAACTTCCATAGTAGAGAAACAATGCTATTAGAGTCATTGGGGACCAGAAACTGTTTGGTTACCCACATTCTTTAAGGTATTTTCTTTTATGTTCAACAGAAGAAATAAATTATTACAGGTTTGGAACAACTTGTGGGAGTGTAAACGTTCATTTTTGGGTGAACTATCCCTTTAAGTCAGACAGTCCACCGTGAGCAAATGCTTCTCTGCAAACTGCGAGTTCATCATTAGTTACTGGACAGACCCATCGATAACTTTCCCGCTCAGCTCTACATCTGGAGAGGCTTGTGTTCAGAGGGCGGACGTGAGCTCCAGATGTTTTAAACTGCGCAGGTTCTGGAGACTCCATCATCGCCATGGAAACAAAGATGCCAAAATACGGATGATTTTGTATTTTAAGGGACGGGTGGCAACCATACTTTCGAAATAAAACGTACATTAAGCTTGTTAATGGATGGTTGTTTACATCTAAACCGGATGTATCATAAGCAACACATCATAAAACTATGCAATTATATATATGTTATACAGGTGCATCTCAATAAATTAGAATGTCGTGGAAAAGTTCATTTATTTCAATAATTCAACTCAAATTGTGAAACTCGTGTATTAAATAAATTCAGTGCGCACAGACTGAAGTAGTTTAAGTCTTTGGTTCTTTTAATTGTGATGATTTTGGCTCACAGTATCCGGATTTACAGGGTTAAGTAGATGTAATATGTATTATTCTCAGAATAATTTGTTTCTATACGAAATTTAGTAACCTAGTTTAATAATTCCAAAGATGTTCCTCGAGATGTCGATATTTGTTTTCATTTCAACCACGTGTTTGTGTTTCCATCGTGTTTCATGAAACGACTTTAAATGAGCTGTTTATCAGGGTGAGTGCATTATTTTATTTCATTATTGACTGGCACAAATCTAAATCTGAGCTATAAACATGCATTGATCGACCAGTGTCCGATTCCCGAATGAATGACTCGTAAGAGTCGGTTCATTGTATTGAATCATTTACACTTGTAAACCAGCCGGAGCGCTTACAGAATCAATTCGACTCAGAAATTGAATCCTGAATGAGTTCTTTCGTCATGTCCGACTTGAAATGAAACAATGTTGCACATATAGTGAAGATTACACGCATTCCCGACTAGTTATTCACATGAAAACGTGTGAAGATTTGAGCCATATCTACGTATTTAATGTAGCCTAATAAATGTAAACAGCGGGTGTATTATTGACGTGCTGTCTATAACATACATGTAAATACAAACTTACCACTTGATCTCTTTCTCTGTATGACTCTAAGGCATTTATGAATGACTCGAACTGAGTTCTGCATGATTTTAGTCCAACTCTCATCTGCAGACACTCAACCCTGCGAAGAGGCTCTTTTGAGAATTTCCTAGACGAAAGATGGGACGTAGTGCCTTTACTTTGCAGAACCTAAGACATATTAAACATATAAAAGCTTGTTTTGTTTTCTAAACTAGTTTAAAATGCATATTTCTATTAGTTAGTTAAGTAGACTTCGTACAGGAGGAAATTGATCATATTCACGTCAGACCAAAGCAGTCAAGAGCCGATTTCAGTGCAAGGTGTCTACTGCAGCTGCCAATCATAGCTGGGTGAGAGAGGAGGCTGCTACCAAGCCTGGCTCTATTGCTTAGTGGACTGATTTAGTTGGAAATCCTAAGTGGGAAAGCATTTGGTTATTGCCTCACAAGGTCTTTGTTACAAACCAGATAAAAGAAATCGGTTTCAAAATATTTCATAAATTCTATCCTGTTTTTCTCAGTAAGATTAAGAAGGATATTGATGTTAACTGCTCTTTTTGCTCTTTGCACTTGGAAACTGTACCCCACATCTTCTGGCACTGTAGTTATGTTATGATGTCTCTATGTTTATCAAAGTAAGGGTACTCTATAATTTTTATTGGCATTTCGAAAATGTCGTTTTTGGATATTTTAATTATGATCATGTAAATAACTAAGTTTTTGTTATTAATCTATTTATTTTGTTGGTTAAGTTTCACATTCATAAGTGTAACTTTTCTAACAAAAAACCCTGTTTTACACTTGGACTTGGAAAATGACTTGTGTACTATTCAACATAGTACTAATAGAAAGGCAATTAAAACTGTCAGTTTGTGTTCTGTCTTCAAAATCTTTGAGTAATGTAAAGGTCGTGCATGTCTCTGAGAGTGTGTGTGTGTATATATATATATATATATATATATATACTGTATATATATATTTTTTTCTTCCTTTTCTTTTATCCTTTGTTACCCTGGCTTTGTATATGTCGTTTAAGGCATAATAAAAAAAATTGTTGGGTGTGCTGGCAAAGAAAACACTCTACTGGTGTAGGCAGTGGCATTGCATTTTAAGTGTTTGTAAAGAAAAAGAAAAAAAAAGACTAGCATCATTATTGAAACAGCACGTTTAAAAGTAAATAGCGAACCTCAACACAAGCAAACAAATTCATTTCATTTGAACAGATTTGGATCGTCATATATGTAACAAGAAAAAAAAATCTGACAGTAAACAAATATGAAAAAAACCATCACTATGATAATTACAAATGTCAAATTCTTTACAAAATATTCTTTCAATCATAACATTTCTAATAATTATAATGTTCCGTAATACTTATTTCTACAATGTACAAAGCGTCGAGCTTTAGTTTTCCTAAAGCAAACATCTTCAAACTATGTCAGTCATTCATTCGATGGTGTTCAGCCTCTTTTTGCTTTCTCGGGTGAAAACACTTTTACATGGATGATAACCATCATCTTCAAGCAGGTCAGCTGTCATCATTGTCATATATATCTGCCAGTAAGCAAACAAACAAACAATAAATCAAATGTGCTATTATAATACAAATAAAACTAAATAAGACCCTCTTTTGATGGGATGAAACCATAAGATAGATTGTGTGTGTGTGTGTGTGTGTGTGTACCTGAAGCAGTATCAATGTCATCATAAACCTCATTCTCACTGAAAATGGAAGTAGAGCATTTGACAACATTTCAAAATATTAAGCAAATATGAATAACTTGTATTACTGTATTTAAATAAAAAATTCAAACGAATACATACTCATGCATAAGGTAATTCAAAGGTACATATCCAACTGTGCAATGAGAAAAAACATACGATTATTAATACTGACAAATAATTGTATACTTCTATTTTTACTTATACTACTTTAACACACTTATTTGAAACAGATTAAAGGAGAGATCTTTATTTTCTCAGTGCTCTGGAAAAGAAAAAAGCCAAAGCTTCAATAAGATATATTTTCTAGCAGGTGGTGTGTGTATGAGACTCACATTTCCCCTGTATATTACGGCAAAGAACATGCTTCTTGCTGGTCTCCTGTATAACATCGAGAATCTCTTCACGGACCACATCCAGGTACTTGCTCCCACCCTTCTTCAGATTGGCATTAGGATCCACCATCATGGTGTACAGAACTCGGATGGGGCCTTCGAACTGTTAAATAGTTTCATATATGTTATATTTTTACTACAATTTAGGATATCTGACATCTTCTCATGGCAATGATCAACGAGAATCGAAGCTAATCTGTAAAATACAAATGGACAACAGTAAGACAGATTCACCTTAAACTTCTTTCGAAAATCTTTCTCATCTTTCTCCCGCTGCTTGGCCTTTATCGGATCGTGGCTAAACAAAAACATACGGTATTAATTCTCACATATGTGGTGTTCACTACAGTGCACAGAAAATGGAAAGAAAAAAACATTTATGGTGTGATGCTCTTTTCGAAAGAAAAAGAGATTGCAAATGACTACAATTTTGTTCTGAAGTCAAACATTAAGATATATATGTTTAAAATACTATTTTGATCATTACATGATTAATGATCAATACAGAAAATCTCCAGGTTAGGGAAGCTAAAACAAAGCCCTCTTTTTCTTTTGCAGGCAGTTATCCATTAACACAGTTCAGATATGATTTAGACGGTTTGTCATTTCTTCACAGCGCATGAAGCTGAAGAAAGACACTTCAGCAGCTTTTTGTGTGTACAATATGAGACGAAAATAGCAAATAGAAGGAAGTTTACATAATTGGTGTGATTGTTGGGTTTAAAACACACATAGACCTTATGGTGCATTCACATTAGTGAAATTTCAGCAAAATTTTGTCGGCAAACAAGGTCCATTGATTGTCTGCTGTCAATGGTGTAGTGATGTATGAAGCATCAATCACACAGAGATCACTTTTAAACCAGAGCAGCTTTCTGTTGGTTAACACGGCAAATCTGTGTGACCAACTGAAACCCACTGCAAAATCTGTGTGAGGAAATTGTTCACCTTCAAGTGAAATTCCCACCTGTGTTGATTTCTATTGAAATAACTGGAGTTCGCTTGCGAAAATCCGCCAAACAATGGTGATTGTGACCGCACCTTTAGTCAGGTTACATTTCATTTGACATAAAATGAATGAAAATGAGGCAGTGATGTTCTATGCCCTAAATCATTTCAAGTTTTATATTTGGATTTTGTAGCTCAGTGATCAACACTAAAGTTCACAACACACTAAACAGACTGTACATCTGATCCCTCGTTGCCTCATTTTCATTTGTGTAAAATTAAATATAGGTTACTCTGGTTACGAAAAAAAAAACCTGAGATGAGAAGAAAGACGAGAGGCACCTGATCTCTGGGGGAGGAGGAGGAAACTCTTCACGGTCCACGTCATCATATAAATCTGAGAGAAGCAGAGCACAAACGTATAACTCCAGTGCAGAAAAATGAAAAATCACCTCTCGGAAAGTAAAAGGCTGTATACGTTTACTCACCATCACTGTGAAAACTGCTGAAAACAGAAAAAAAACACAATGTGAGCTCAAACTTTTAAAATGATAAAAAAATACCCTCTGTCTGCCTTCAACATGAGGCTTGGGGTCTCACCTGTCCAGGTGGTCGTTGGAGCCGATATCATCGTATACTTCTGGGTTGATGGGCCGGACTGCAGAAGGGTGGTAGGAGGGTGCGGCTTGACCACGGATTTTCCGCTTCACTTCTTCATAATCCACATCCACACAGGAGTTACTGATGTAGCCGACTGCAACAGTAAACACATATTTATAACTTTATGAACACTGTTGTTTTCTATCCTCATTAAAGGGGTAGTTCACTCAGAAATGAAAATTCAGTCATTAACACGATATGGAAATAGCTGTCTCTGCTTCCATTTCATTGCAAATTCAACTTATATTAAAGCATATTCTAAACCAGAATATTCCTATAAAGACTATAGCATTTGAACTGTTTGGAAACGGAGCGTAAATGTGGAAGTCCTTCAAAGATTTCTTATCCTGTTGCTCCCTCTATAGGACCAGCGACTAGTCGACGTCAAGCTTAAAGCGTCATGGCAGAGCATTGAAGTCGACTAGTCGATTAGTCGGTGCAACCCCTAGAACGTGGTAGTTGTGTTGCAGTCTATGGAAGGTCAGAAAGCTCTTGGATTTCATCAAAAATATCTTAATTTGTGTTACGAAGATGAACGAAGATTTTATGGGTTTATGGGAACGACATGAGGGTGAGTAATTCATGACAGAATTTTCATTTTTAAGTGAACTATCCCTTTAATAAAATGTCAAGCAAAGTTGGTATTGTGCTGCTACAGACTTTATAGGAATATTCTGGGTTAGAATATGCTTTAATATAAGTTGAAGTTGCAATGTAATGGAAGCAGAGACCGATATTTCCATATTGTGCCAAGCATCTGATTGAATCAGATTATCGAAAAATAACAAAAATATAGGGCGGGGACTTAGATACACTTCTGATTTAAATCAGAAAGCTGACATCACTTCCTCTGCTGAATGTCTTGCATCATAGACTTCTGTCGTAAGTGCATTACTGTAAACCTGATTCATTTGTCTTCGGAAACTAAGGAACTAGTCTAAACGACTTTCTGTGGTAATCGACAGCATGTCACAGTTAGAACTTGTGCGTATTTGACTTACTGCTGCCCCTCAGGTTTCGTGCCAGCCATTTCCTCTCAGGGTTGTTGTTCACACGGATGATCTCCACGTTCTCTCCCTGTCGCACAGTCAGGTCATTCTTACCGCCCTGCCAGTCCTCTCTCACACGAGCCATGTGGATCACCTCAATAGGTCCATTCAGCTATGCATGCAAACACAATTATTAACATGTTAATATCTGTAGGAATCGGGCAAAAAGACATAGAACCACATTTATGATATCCTTTTTTAGCTTCAACATATACAAAAGGGTTACCTTAAATTTTTTTCTATACTCATTTTCCAACTTCTGCTTTTCCTTCAGTTCTTTCTTGTCCAGCTCGGTCTTTTTAGTCTCTTTCAATACGTTCCTCTCAGCAGGAACAGGTCTGCAACATACAGAAATACAGTTGAAATTAAAGGAACCAGAGTGACTTTCTTTCTTCAGTGGAAACCAAAAAGAGAAATTCTCATGAATGTTCACACTGCTGTTTTTAGAGTTTAACAGTCCCTGTTCATTTACCTTTTCTTTTAAAGATATTATCATTTAAGTGACAATCCTGCAGTCTGTGGCTACAACATATGGATATAACAAGAGAGAGAAAAAGAGAAATTCTCATGAATGTTCACACTGCTGTTTTTAGAGTTTAACAGTCCCTGTTCATTTACCTTTTCTTTTAAAGATATTATAATTTAAGTGACAATCCTGCAGTCTGTGGCTACAACATATGGATATAACAAGAGAGATTTTATTCCATTAACTGATACATTATAGAATGTATTTATAATAATAGTCGAGATTTCTTGTACTTATAATTCAGTTTTGCTTGATCAACCAGGCTACAGTATTTTGCTACTGTACTTTTTAGACTTCTATGCACAGATAGTAAAATTATAACCGATAAAATAAGCCAGTAATTAATTTAATCTTATGGTCAATAACCCATAAATCCCCAAATGTAAAATTCTAAACTATTTTGTCTAAATACACTACATTTCAAAAGTTTGGAATATGCTCATCAAGGCTCAATTTATTTGATGAAAAAAACAGTAAAAACAGCAATATTGTGAAAGATCACACTTTAAATGAACTATTTTGTATTTTAATATTTTTTAAAATGTAATTAATTCCTGTGATGATCATGACTTCATCTTTTGATGTCACACGATCCTTCATAAATCATTCTAATACGCTGATTTGCTGCACTCTAAAAAAATTATTATTATTATCAATGCTGCAAACATTTGTGCTTTTCTTTCCCCTTTATTATTATAATTTTTTTTTTTCTGGAAACTGATAAATTTTTTCATGATTTTTTCAAGAATAGAAAGTTAAAACTGAACAGCATTTATTTGAATTAGAATTTTTAAAATAGTAAATTCTAAAATTGTAAATGTCTTTATTGTCACTTCATTAATTTAATGCATTCTTGGTGAATAAAATTATTAATATATTTAAAAAGAAAAAATCTTACTGGCCCCCAGCTTTTGAAAAGTATAGTGGAAATTAAAAATAAAACACTAAAAACTAAAATAGTTTTAAATGCTACAAATGAATTTAGCATCACATTATAATGCACAGTACAAGAATTAGATATTCATTTTTATATTTGCTAAGAAGATTACATATAACATTTTTATTAAATTATAAAGATTAACAGTTTAAGTGAGTGTTAGGTTACATATCTAAATGTAAAATAGGGGACATGAGCTCACACTCTTGATATTATTAAACTAAACTTTATTAGTATCCTGTATCAATGTATAATGTTTCTAAGTACCATATTTCTATATGCAAATAACTCTGTTATTATAGAGCAAGCTATGCAGTGTTAATGTGCTCATGTTTAGGGCATCATAATCATGCACATTTCAGAACAAGCCATTGTTGCAGTTTAGTTTTAACAGTGGTCTGGGTGGACTGGAAAGGGAACTTTGCATTGTAAATGAACATTGATATAACTTACCTGTCTGGGTCTTCATAGATTTCTTGATCGCTGTCCTACAACTCAATAAAAAAACACATTAGAACACATGCTAAGCATGTCAAAGGATTGAAACCACTGACTCTTAAACATACATCCTCTCCTTTACTTGTTCTGAAACACATAAACACAAAATTAACCCAACAGACCGACCTCATGCTGAGAAGGGAAACTGTCAGTCCATGAGTCTGCAATATGAGAAGACAAAAACAGTGAATGTCTTTTTATGGTAATACGTCTGCTTCATATAGAAAAGAAAAAAACATTTGAAACAAATGCTAGAGTATATGTGACCCTGGACCACAAAACCAGTCATAAGTCGCAGGCGTATATTTGTAGCAATAGCCAACAATACATTGTATGGGTCAAAATGATCAATTTTTCTTTAATGCCAAAAATCATTAGGATATTAACTAAAGATCATGTTTCATTAAGATATTTTGTAAATTTCCTACCGTAAATATATAAAAACTGAATTTTTGATTAGCAATAAGCATTGCTAAGAACTTCATTTGGACAACTTTAAAGGCGATTTTCTCAATATTTTGATTTTTTTGCACCCTCAGATTCCAGATTTTCAAATAGTTGCATCTCGGTCAAATATTAACTATCCTAACAAACCATACATCAATTGAAATCAACAATTTATTCAGCTTTCAGATGATGTATAAATCTCAATTTCACAAAATTGACCCTTATGACTGGTTTTGTGGTCCAGGGTCACATTGCCCAGGCAAAAGTCCACCATAGTGCTAGGTTGCTGTGAATGGTCACCAGGGCACTGCTTTGTGGTGTGGGCACTGCTATGTTTTTTTTTTTTTTTTTTAGCTCACTGCTATGTGGTTTCCTACAGGCATGAGTTAAAAAAGCCCTCCCTCACGTCTCTATGATATTCTGATCTTTAGATAAGGCTGGGTTGCTCAGTGTAAATCTACGAGATTCTTTCGTCTGCTTTATAACCCGCCAGGTGAAAACTATATCCACATTTACCTCTTGGCTTGGGAGGTGTGGGAGGAGGTGGTGGGAGTGCGCTGATGTCATCATAGTCCTCTTGGTGGTCCACGTTTCTGATCCACACAACACATGGAAATAAGAGTTAGATTACATACTAGCCCTATCAGACTTAATAACAGCAAACATACCCAACAGCGATTAAAAATAACCATTACGCCACACACACAATACATGCTATCTGAGCCGCTTTCATAAGAATCTACAAAGAGTCAGGAAATGCCAGTGCATGCATTACACCCACATACTTCCAGAGTGAAAGATCACACTGTAAGATGCACGTACGAATGCAAGATGTTGTTTGGTGCAATTCAGAATTATTCCTCTTTATAATTTAGAGATACAGATCAGATGTGGAAAAAACATCACATTTGTGTTACAGTTTCCTTCCCCTTCTCTTCCAAACGTTGGCAACTACTTATAGACAACCACGTATTACTCACAATTCTGAAAACGATGATGTCAACAGGCTGGGTTTGTTTGGTGGCCGTGCTGGTCCTACACAAAATACACCATAAATACTAAATAAAACATCACATTTTCCTGTTAATTCTTGTTACGTACACAAGTCTCGCCTAACATGTCATGGAAAAAGTCTATGAACAACAGTTAACATGAACCACTGCATTAGGTCATATAAATGCAAATATTTATTGATGAGTGATGTATTTTTATTACTGATTTGTATGCAGTAAAGGACTGGAAAGGCATTTGTTTGGCTCCTACCTTTAGAACTTTGGAGATCTATGTTTCTTTTGGGAAGAACAACAGGGGCTTTTTTTCGCAAATGATCCAGGTTTACAGACGGAGGGCGTTTTGGTTTTGACGGTCGTGGCCCGACATTGGGAAGCGGCTTTCTTAGCGGTACTACCTCCGACACGCTCCTCTGGCTCGGCAGGGGTGCTTTGAACGCTGAAGAAACTTTCATGTCGCTTTGCTGATGAAGTATCTTGCGCTGAAGAAGTTCTCCTGTCAGCTTGACTCTGCTCGGCACGTTGACCTCCGTAGGGGGCGTTTTAGGACTCTCCTGGGCTACCAAACGATGAGAGGGAGGAGGTCTTGGGAAGACTCCCTGAGGACCCGAATGAAACATCTCTGGTTCACTATGAGCGTTCAGAGGAAAGGCTGGTCTTGGAGGCACAGCTAAAGTCTTGTTTCGGAGAGCTCCATTGGTTAGAGACTCTGGCAGCGCACCAACCGTATGAGTTTTGATGGGGGACCCACCTCCGGAAGCTGCCATTTCTAACTGAGCGTGAAATTTGGCCCGGAGGGCCTTGACGTCCACATTTTCCTCCTGTAAAGAAATCAAATCAATTCTCATCTGAGCTCTGAAACTATTCAAAGACACGGGTGTGCTTTATCTTAAATGTAAAAACTAATCTAATGCGACATATCATGCATTTTTACAGTAAAATACTGTTAAAGTTATACTGTTACTGCCAGTCATCTTATAATTTACAGTGAAAAAACGTAAATTGACATTTCCTGAATCCTCTGTGTGACAGATCACATGTGATGGTTCAGTGTTTCTTCTTAGTTTCTTGTTATCAGCTATGAACATTATGGTTACATTTTATGTTGTTTAATGTTTATTATTTTAGTGTCGTGTGTTACCATAATGCTGTTTTGTATTTGTGTGTATAACATTGTGTACTACTTAGTATCTACTTCAGATTGTGGAAAAACTACTTGTGATGAACTCTGATTAATCATGTGGCTTTCTCTTTATCGCCTGTGTTTTTAAGGTGGTTGCCAACATATTATAAAGATAAAACATATATTTTAGTAATATATTAACACTTTTTAATTTCATGAAACATGTTTTTTATTTAACTGGATATCTCTAATATTTAAAATGCTGCTACCATATGTTTTACAGTAAAGTTCAACTACACTTCAACTACTGCCTTTTTTGCCGTATAGATTTCACATTTTTTATTTTTTACAGTTTAACATACTAGCAGTGTGACAGTTTTTACTCTGGATAGTATTCATGTCAAGCATTCTCAGCTAATCCAAATGAAATATATATATATATAAAAGGAATATGCTTCAATCAGTAGTAGATGAACACGGTGAAGGAAATGACCATTCAGAGTTAATCATTTGCAGTTAGATGTTTTGATGCCGCTGGTTTGTGCTGTGTTTCTATCGAGAGAAACTGGGCCAAAGAGTACATGACACCGTTTGTAGCTCTGATGGCTTCTGTCACATAAACATCCATCTAAACATCATTTGACCTTGTGGGTGCTTTACCACACAATATTAACAAAAAAAAAGTGTGCATGCAGGCTACAGAGCAGGTGTGAACTTAAAAAAATAAAAAATAAAAATCCAACAAATATCACATTTCAATGTCTGACTTGAGTAACTACTACAGAAGAAGTGTGAAGGACACACAGAAGAAAACATTTAAAGGGGTCATATGATGCGATTTCAATTTTTCCTTTCTCTTTGGAGTGTTACAAGCTCTTGGTGCATAAAGAAGATCTGTAAAGTTGCAAAGACTAAAGTCTCAAATCCAAAGAGATATTCTTTATAAAAGTTAAGAGTCAACCACGCCTACCTAAAACGGCTCGTTCTAACACACCCCCACATATCTACATCACTATGTGGGAAGATTTGCATAACGCCGCCCAAATGTTCACGCAAAGAAAGAAGGCGTAACTTTTATTCTCGCTGTAGTGTTGTTGTTGCCTCCGCCATGTCGTTAAGGCGCTGTGTGTTTCATTGTGAAATCGAAACTACTTTGTTTGGTCTTCCAAAAGAGGACGATATCGCTTCGTCATGCCTAGAGCTGATCTGTGCTGGTCGCTGAGGAAATACAACAACTTCGTGCTGTGGATCGCCGGATCTGCTTTCACTGTGGACGAAGCGGAGTCCAGCCCGGGGACGTCACATGTGGTTGCCGCAAGCATCACGATATGGTAGGGGCGTAACATTTCCGTCACACGCTTGAGGAATTCGGCCAATCACAACGCACTGGATAGCTGGCCAATCAGATCACACCTCGCTTTTCAGACCAATGAGCTTTGTAAAAATCGACGCGTTTTAAAAAGGCGGGGCATAGAGGAGAAACAATAATGTACAGTATGTGGAAAATAATGTGTTTTTTGAACCTTAAACCGCTTAAACATATTTCATTACACCAAATACACCAAATAATGTTCTTTTTAGCAACATCATATGACCCCTTTAATGGAATATCCGAGGTTCAAAATACATTAAGCTCTTTGCACTTTAACAAAAAATACTTTATTACTTTTTAAATATACATTTTTGTGAACAATTCATAAAAAAATTTCTGAGGTAAAAAAAAACATTTTTAGAATCTCCTAAATGAATTTTCCTTTTTGAATGACATCAGATCCATTCATTTCAGTAGGAATCTGCATTACCTGTAATTTTGCGTAAAGTGAGCAATACTTCGTATATCGCTACACTACTGACAGTGGGCAATCATTTTTGAATAGGCTACTTGATTATTCAAATAGCTGTTTCACTCAAATTACGGAGGTAAATTGTTGCCTCTTTGTTTAAACACACTTAAACCAAAAACATAGACTGCCTTTATCGTAATCACATTCTTATTTTGCAATTTTGCTTGTCTTTACGAACTCTGTGATGGGTCGTAATGATTTTCTGTGGTAATCGACAGTAGGGCCACAGATATTATCGACAGAGATTAACTAACTGAACCTGAAACCTGCTCAGAGGACTTAACTGTAATAGAATACATTGTTGATTGTCCAAAAATAGGCATTGATCAAAATCGGTTGTGGAAGGCAGAAGTTTTTAGCAGAAGTATGCCATCGCTATGGTGTTGGCAGAATGGACTATAATAGACCTCAGACCACACATTGTCATCCCAGCATCTCGTACCCTGAGTAGGACAGAGCTTTGATTGTTGCTAATTTGTTTACCTTCTTCCTCAAATGTTGAGTGCATACATAATTTTCTACGATTTAGCATGCATCTGTCAATCTGCGTTGTGTTTTGAAAGAATAACTCAAAGACATCACACGTTGCGGGGGAAGATAATGAACTGTCATGAACTGTTTAAGAAGTGAGCAGCAGATTCAGAACAATAGTGAGGCACAGGAAGTGTATCCAACCACACACCTTTGCACAGCACATCATTCAGCAGTGGTTGTCATAGAGATGACAGTCAAAAGTCAACCAGTCAGCTGCATGCTTTGCTAAAAACGCAACCCGTGTCAGAGACAAAAGAAAAATTAAAGCTTTGTCTTATCTGTTCTTGCCACAATCCAAACAATTATATCATCCATGCTTTAAAATCACGCTAAAGTTACCGTTCTTAATTTTAGAGACTCCTTTACCATTCTTATGAGAATTTTGGTGCGAAGTCTTCAATTGAGGCATGCGATTATCACTAAAATCTAGTTTTAAAAATCAGAAAAACCCATAATGATTGACCACTAATCAGAGAATCTGTAGTCTATGGTCATTGCTGTCCATTGATAAACTGCATCAATACACAAGATGTTGATTTATTACAGTACACAATGAACAATAAACCTTTCTGTTGTTATGACACTATATCAACACAAAACGTTGGTCTAATCTCTCTCTACTCTAAGCATAGCATACACTAAACAAATCCAGATATCAATTTATTGATACTCTGCCCTGCAGAGTGTGAAAAGATACAAGGAAAGCACATCTTTATAGGCTTTCACATTAGGCTACATTTCGACTCAGGGTTAGGCTAAGTGATATTTCACATTATCATTTTGAAAGGTGTGAAAGGTATTCAGTGTAGAAGAAAAAGGTAACACTTTAGTATGGGGACCAATTCTCACTATTAACTAGCTGCTTATTAGCATGCCTATTATTAAAGGGGTCATATGCTGCTATTTTAAAGATCATTATTTTGTGTATTTGGTGTAACAGAATATGCTAGAAATGAATGAAGGCAAATCCATTGGGCAACTCTGCATTTGCATAACAGGCCTATCAGCTGGTCTCAGGAGGCTGTAAGATGCATTACACTAAACCACTTCTTAACCAAAAAGAAAAAAAAAACAGACGTGAGAAGTTGTATTGCCTCGGAACATGGATAGTTTTGTTTATTGGCGACTTGAGTAATGGTTTAATTTAATATAAATATTTAATTATAAATTATGGGACGATTTTACATTTGGAATATTGCTTTTATGGTCTGTGTGAGGCTGACAGTGCTGTTCTCTCACATCTGAACAGTGATGGAGAGGCAGATGGAGCTTTGTCTCCCTCTGTCGCTCATAAAGGAAAATCACACATTTTTTTGTGGCTTTTTTCTTCTTGTAAACATAAAATATTAACGCAAACAGCAGCAGGTATCGGTATTTAAATCACATTTGTGGAGAACATAAAACAAGCTAATACATAAGTCCTTTAGATGTCCTGCACATTTTTTTTTGTGGTCAAAGTATCTTTCTCGACAACAGTTGCAGAGATCTTAGGATATTTTCCCTAAGAAAATGAAAGTGCCTACGATGTGTCCTCATAATAGCCCACTGTCCAATTGTACTTAGTTCATTGGATTTTAGTTGTTGTGCTCACAAGATACAAGATACACATTTTTATATCTGCTGAATGGCTTTCTGGAAGATTAATGTACATTAAGGACTAAGTTTTGTGGGGGGAAAAAAGTAAATCTATAATTTTTTATATCCAAATTCACGGAATTGTCGACAAGAAGGATTTCATTTATATTCTGAGACGCAAGCAAAAGTGTGACCAATTTTTACTAATATGTAAATTAGTTTGATGATCTGAAACATTAAAGTGTGACAAACATGCAAAAAAATAAGAAATCAGGAAGGGGGCCAACACTGTGTGTGTATATATATATTTTTTTCCACTCAGTTATGACGTTAAAAAGACATATCTCGTTATTACGACATAATTGAGTTGGGAAAAAATGTATATGGCAGCAATGCGTCACCGTAGTAAAGTAGCTTGAACCCTTTTCCCATGTTCACTTTTACACATACATTGTAGAACTACATTTGAGAATTCTAATTTAGAACTAAGAATATATAATTTTTATGAGGGTTTTAAACCGTAATGAGCTATTCTTAACAAAAGGGTCAATGTTATTTTCTTGTTGTTTGAACATTCTCCCTACAGTGAGGTTCACAAAGTTATGCTTAGAAATGAGACATTTGTAGATCCTAAATTGAATTTTGCAGACATCAAGACTTTATCAATTAATCTTCTTTATTTTCACATTTCAAATATTTTCATCTTATAACTAAGTTGACAAGAAAAAAAAAATGCAACATTAACCATACCAAGGCATCTTAAAAATCAAATAATATATAAACACTGGCTGAAAGTAAAATAATCTCAATACAGAGAGTGACAATGCATTTCCACACCACAGAAAAACAAACGAAAAAACCCCAATTAACATGACGCAACATGACTGTCAGATTACAGAGACACATCAATCTCACATGGGGAGGGGTCTAAGAGCTTGAAGATACTGAAGCTGAAAAAAAAAAACAAGTACTACAGTAGTGCATGATTTTCTGAATGGGAGGGTAAAATCACTGCATTATTGGTACTGTTGAGCTGAGTTCAGGGTTTAGGCTCAGTTTACAATTACTTACTGTGTAATACAAAAAAAAAAAAAAAAAGATGCTTTCTTCAATCCCTTTCATTTTGAGACATTGGGAGTCCAGTGCTTACACACAACGTCTTGTTAATGAATATGCTATACATCAGCCCGATGTTTCTTGTACAGATTACAACCAGTCACCTAAAAGCAGTAAGAATCAGGAAGAAGAAATCGGCACTGAGAAGCGAATTGGCACACTAGCGATGTCACAAAGTGAGAACAAAAGGCTTCAACCGATGAAAAACAGGCAGACGGAAGAGAGCACACCCACAGCCTTCCTTTTTGGCTGCTCAAGCTACAATATCAGTTAATGAACCACTTCATCTGCCTGAACTGATCCAATAAATTCACAATATATAGAGACAAAGACGGAGTCGTTCAAAATACACAACATGAAATATGTCATGATGCTATTTAAAATCCATAACACTTGAAATATTTAAAAGAACTCCAAGTTATTTTCTCATTGCAGAGTTATGCAAACACATGCATGCTTTATGCCAGAAAAAAAAAAAAGTCTAACTTTCCAGCAGCGAGACACTTGTTAAATAGAAATGGAGAAAGAGAGGGGAAAAAACAGCTAGCTTACAAATATTAAACTAATCCCCCACCTCACACATTTTGCTAAAACTGGCATAAATTTGGGAACAAAGACGATAACTGGTCAGTAACATCTAAAATAGGCTCCAAGCCGCAGATCTCTTTCTAGATGGCTAGTCTGCACCATTTAACAAATTTGATCACATTCCACCCCCCCAAAAAATTAGTCCACAGATTCTTGCAACTACAGGTTTTACACCCTAAAAGAGCTTGAAACACCTCCGGATGTCATGATTGAAAGGAATATTGCACCTTTTAACAAGACCATTCTCATGGAGTTCAGTGTCAAAGAATCAACAGTTCTGAAACCGTGTCCTCAAACTTTTTATTGTGAGGGACTGAGACAAATTTAAACTTACAGAATGTCAATTTCCAGAAAACAGAGAAATAAAATAAACTGCTTTATGAATCCCCCATCTTCCTTTCCTAGACATTTAATATGAATTCAACTGAGCCATAAGTTATGGCCATTGTATGGTGATTCTAATTCCCCTGTCTGCATGTCAGTAAAAATAAAAAAAAAAGATAATCATACATATGAATGCATGAACCAAGATTCAAGAGATCTTGTACAGTGACCTGTCTGATTTAACACCCCCAGAACGGTGAAAAAAGTGACTCCTTCACAGACATTACATAAAAAAAAAAAATCAATGGGGTGTTTTCAGTTCATGATATGGGTCAACCAATACACCTTCCTCTATAAAAATAAATAAAATATTTACAAATAAAAGGCAAAACCAGAACATTGACTAATACCCTGATGCACTTGTATTTGCAGTGACCCAGTGTATGTTATATGGCAGAGGTCTCGCTGTTTGTATGACGAGACAAAGACATATTACATTCTGAACTGTACTGAAATGCACCCTGTGCAAAAACAAAAACTTGATCCCCCCAAAAAATCCCAGCACCTTCCTGTAATAATCTGCACAAATCTGCACATACCACTGAGAATTTCCTCATGAACTAAATAGGAAAACAACCAAAATAGGGTTTGTAATGAAATAAATAACAGGCCTGTGGAAAAAAAAGCAGTAGGATTTTGTGAGTAAACATTCTTTTTCCAGTCATTCCGACACTTCCTCGTCCGTATGAAAGATTCACCCATCTCCTCTGAAGCCAGGGGGTCTGAGACCAGTCTTTATAGTCCTCCAAAGTGTTCGACTCACACAACAAACTGCTTGGAGTTGTAATCCGCTGTGTAGGCCTGCCGGCTGTACTGAAAGTGGTCGGTGAGTACTGTGCTCCGTCCGTGCTGAAAGTCTGAGCTGTGAGCGAAGGGCCCGGAGCCGTTGGACTGGGGTTTGTCCAATGAAACCATATCCTGTGCTGAAACTGGCAGCAGTTTCTTCTTGGCCTCCTGGTTGGAATCGTATTTCGCCTGGTGAGAAAAGCAATGGTATTTAAGCTGACATCGGTTTTTGCATTCCTCATTTGTGGTTGAAAAAAACAATTTCCAAGACATGTGTAAATTACCTTATTATAAAGGAAGACACCTAGTATTGCTGTCATCATGCCGATAATGTTGGAGGTGTTGACGGGGTTCCTGAGCATCAGTAGGGATATACTGATGACCATGATCCTCTTTGTTGCGTTGGCTACGGCGTAACTGAGTGGGCTGACTAGGTTCAGCACACTGAAAGCGATCATGTTTTGTGCAAAGTTGCAGAAACCGCTAATGAGGAGCAGCACGATCGTTCCTGTCCAGTTGGAAATCTCTGCCTGTAGAGGAAAGTGGAGGAAAAATGAGCGTGAGCATGAAGAGTTGGGTCGAATCATATGAAAAAGGTTTAAAACATTCCAGAGTCATAATAACTTGTACACTACCATTCAAAAGTTTAGGGTCAGTAAGGTTTTTTGTTTTGTTTTTGAAGGAAGTCTCTTATGCTCTCCAAAGCTGCATTTATTTGATGAAAAATGCAGTAAAAACAGTAATATTGTGAAATAGTATTACAATTTAAAACAGCTGTTTTCTATTTGAATATATTTTCAAATGTAATTTATTCCTGTGATGCAAAGCTGAATTTTCAGCATCTCTACTTCAGTGTCACATGATCCTTCAGAAATCATTCTAATATGCTGATTTGCTGCTCAAGAAACATTTCTGATTATTAATGGTAAAAAACATTTTGCTGCTTAATATTTTTGAGGGAACCGTGACACTTTTCCAGGATTCCTTGGTGAATAGAAAGTTCAAAAGAACTACATTCTGAACTGTACTGAAATGCACCCTGTGCAAAAACAAAAACTTGATCCCCCAAAAAAATCCCAGCACCTTCCTGTAATAATCTGCACAAATCTGCACATACCACTGAGAATTTCCTCATGAACTAAATAGGAAAACAACCAAAATAGGGTTTGTAATTAAATAAATAACAGGCCTGTGGAAAAAAAAAGCAGTAGGATTTTGTGAGTAAACATTCTTTTTCCAGTCATTCCGACACTTCCTCGTCCGTAGTAAAAACCATTTTGCTGCTTAATATTTTTGAGGGAACCGTGACACTTTTCCAGGATTCCTTGGTGAATAGAAAGTTCAAAAGAACACAGTTTCTTTGAAAAATAGAGATTTGTAAGAATTTAAAAGTCTTTACTGTCACTTTTGATCAATTTATAGCAAAAGAAAACAACATTAATTTTTAAATGCCAGTGTATGACCTTTTGGATAACTAAAATGAAGAACATTTGTAGATATATACATGCACACAAATACACATGTGTGTGTGTGTGTGTACACATCTAGAAATGTATGCGTGTGTGCACATATGCATACACACACACACACACACATATATATATATATACATACATTTTAAAAGCTATTTTTAAAACAAATAAAAATAATTCATTAAACAAAATCATTATGTCCAAACTAAACCCATTGTAATTGCGTTATATTACAGTGGTGTGGACAAAAACAATGTCACAGTGCCAAAATTCTTCATCTAAAACATTTTTTTGATTTTGGTACAACATATGAACTGGCCATATCTGGACATATTTACAGATAAACATCCTCTTATATACTCATATTATTCATATACAATCATTAAAGCCCTATTTACCAGGTCTCCATCCATCAGGAAAGATGACAGGTCCACTAAAATCCATGTGGGCAGCATAAACATAAGTGCATTGAAGCCCAGGATGTTTAGTAATTGGAGGTGGTGGATCCTTGTGTCACGCAAGACCTAAAACGACCACAAAAATTATTTCACACAAGAAGCCATTCCAGACTTTTCCTAATTGACAGAAATCGCCTAAAAGAAATATGAACCTTTTTCGAGAATATGTTCTGCAAAGAGAAGCAGAGCGTCGCTGCCAGAGCGCTGATCAATCCAGAGACGTCAAAGGACAATTCAGTGACAGTGGCCAACAGAACACCTCCAATGATGGGTATAAGAGACACATAAACCTGCTCAAACAAAAAAGAGCCAAACTCATCAAACATGCAAACAAACAATTCAAGCAACAAGCAATCAGTGACTGTTTAAGCCATTATGAATTCAGTAAATACATGACTTATTTCTAACTGTGTTTAGATGAAGACAGACCTTTGTGGTTTGCTTCTCTTTCATGATAATCCGTGACAGCAGAACCACCCAGATGGGCATGGTGGCCTTCACTAGAATGAGGGAATGAAAAAGAAGACATGCATTCACTCATCTAATAACATTAGCTATTAGTGTCGCCACATGTTCGCCTTGTGATTGCACCTGGGGTCTGAAACATCTCAGCTGCAGTCGAGTCCTCAAAAACAACGCTCACACTCCCCCTGCTGCTTCCAGCACTAATGCTGCTTCAAACTTAAAACCCACATCTGCGTCGGAACAAACTCAACTGCATCAGACGTCGCTGCAAACGGGCCTCATCGCAGGTCATCTGACACTAAAGCCTAAAATATTCAAGGAAAAATCAGAACTCTCAAGACGAGTTCAATCGCTGTGAACGGTTTTGGACAGGGTGTTATTTTACACGACCATTGAGGAATCGTAACCGAAGTATGTTACAGACATTTCATGAAGACCCTAAAGAACTATTTCCAACTTGTGAAAAACGGGCATCCAGTGTTCCCCTTTAACTTCTGAAATTTTAACTTCAATGTCTTTTCCAAGCCTGGAAATCACAATTATATCAAGCGTCCTTCAAGCAAAGTGGGAAATAGCGTAATTATGAGTATATGAACAATGAAGCCAAGTCGTATTTACAGGTGGCAATTCTAAATGATACACAAGTTGCCAAGCTGATCTGAAACACTGATATCATCATATAAAATATCTATAATCTATATATTGAGATCAGTGAGCAGAAGGCAAGTCTGTGGAGAGTTATAACGAATGATTTTGCAACTTAACCACTGAGAAACCGCTATTATAAATAAGTGAAAATAGTCATTTATCACCACATTCAGAAGTAGTTATTTGGGTTTATAGTTGACTTTTTAAGGCTACTTTCGTGTTATGTTTCAGACTTGATTATTTGAATGTTAAATGTTTGTTATGTTAGTAATTTCCAACTTGGATGTACAGGTTTTTCTGGTTCAGTTAAAAGTAGCATTATTTCCAGGTGTCTCACGACATTGTGAACCCCGTCTACGTGAACGCATAAATGAAAGCGTATTTTTTCTATTATAATACTTCTATTAGTTTGTTCTAAATGATACTGCAGTGTGACAAGTGAGTGTTTTATAGTACCTGCATGCCTCTGAAGTAGTTCCAGGTTTGGCGAATTACAATTCAATATCATCTCACCGTGTTCTGTTTTTCTTCTTCTTCTTCAAATTATGATACAAGTTTGATTAAATGGATTATAAAATGAATAGACCCACACAAGTCAAGCAGATAAAAATGCCAACATCCTGCATAATACACTACATATACTGCTTAAAACAGGTTTAAATGAGAATAACATGTCACATTGTAGGACACCACTGTCACTGTGTGACTTTTCAAACAATAATTTACTACCAAGTCCTAACTTATCTTTCAAGTTGTCTTTTTTTGAACGTTTGTAAAAAAAAATATAATATTAATAATGAAAAAAAAACACACATTTCATGTCTTTATGTACAGTTCTACTCTGCTAATATTCTATTATTGTAGATTTGGAAGAGAACGCTATCAGGGTCTGATAATAATGATGGAGGGCATGTAAACAAAAGGAGCTGAAGCTGGACTAGTCTTACACGCAGGTGGATGATGTGGCAGTATTATTAGGAGTCCGGAAGTGACGCACTCTGGGACTACTTCAGTAAAGTGGAGTGTTTTCAAAACTCGGACGCAGACAAATGACCCGAGTGAGTCATTAAATCCATATTACGATTGGTTTCCTAATGTTTGGATGAAAGTGGAGGTTTACATGGGAAACGCGCAGTTTGATTTCACGGCTGAGATTTGTGGTTAACGACAGACAGCGATAAATGAATAACCTGCGGCGATTCAAACTCGATTAAACGAGCCGAGCCGAACCGAACCGAGCCGAGCTGAACCGAACCTATCCGACCAGCCTGGGTCTGAATTGAGTTCGAAGAATAAGGCCTGTAATACTAAGTCGCTAAACCGTAAGGCTCCCGATACTCACCAGTGTGCGCGTACGACACCGGAACCTTCCATATGCTGAAATGGGCCGAGACCGAGGAGAAGTATTTCCCGAAGGCGAGCGGCAGAATGAACCAGCGGTAGTAGTGGGCCGGTAACTCCGTTCGCGGGACGCTCCAGGCTCGCAGCAGCGGCGGGAGAAACACGATGATGGAGACTATATGGAAGAGAGACACCGTGACCGGATAGGGGAAGCCGTTGAGGATGATTTTATTGACCACGTTGCCACCAGAGCTGACGGTGTACCAGCACATACACAGCACCGCGATGCGAATTCCCTCCCGCGCCGGCGGGCGCTGCTCCACTGCGGCCATCTTTCAGCGCAAACCGCGACCAGCGACGCTGGAGGACTCGCTGGAGAAAGAGTCACGTGACTCTGCGAGGCCACGCCCACACCAAAATCAGTATGGTGACAGGGGCACGTTCAAGCTCAAACCGGTGCGCAACGTTTTGCTACGGTTTCCGGGTTGAACGACATGTTTGGTGTGCAACCGGGTTTGAGATACGTTTTCTCTTGTTTGGTGGGTGTGTCAAACATGTCAGCCCAATCAGCAGCAACATGTATATCCTCCTGAGAACCAGAAATATAAAGCCTTGTGAATTTAGTATTTTTTCATATCATTACATTGTTTAGAGCATAAGAAAAAAACGGTAAAATAACATTTTTGAAAAATTATATTTTATTCATAAGTTATGCAATGTCCTCTGTAGAGGACACCGGGACTCAGTTTTTCTAAAAAAATAAAATGACAAGAGTTGACATGAAAAGGCAAAAACAATGGGAATTTTTTTTAAATCGCCAATCAGTTTTTAGGTTCAATTGAACGACATGTTTGGTGTGCAACCGAGTTTGAGATACGTTTTCTCTTGGGTGGGTGTGTCAAACATGTCAGCCCAATCAGCAGCAACATGTATATCCTCCTGAGAACCAGAAATATAAAGCCTTGTGAATTTAGTATTTTTTCATATCATTACATTGTTTAGAGCATAAGAAAAAAACGGTAAAATAACATTTTTGAAAAATTATATTTTATTCATAAGTTATGCAATGTCCTCTGTAGAGGACACCGGGACTCAGTTTTTCTAAAAAAATAAAATGACAAGAGTTGACATGAAAAGGCAAAAACAATGGGAATTTTTTTTAAATCGCCAATCAGTTTTTAGGTTCAGGATTTTTTTATAGCTAACTTTGTTTAAGGATGGTTCTCAACTATGTTATAAAATATATATAAAAATGATTTGATATACCATTTCGCTTTACGCAATATGTGTGTAGAAGTGCCATAAACTGGTTTTCCCATTAAGCACAATGTTATCTATACACTGTATCTAATTTGCATATTAAAGTGCTGTTGGGACAGCATGTTGAAAAAAGAAGTGTAATAATGGGAGTAGTAATTGGCCAGATTTTCATAATAATATCTAATATTTCATAAGAATATTGATATGTAATTTGTTTTCCTATTCAATTCTTTTGTCTCCCAAAATGTATAATAAACATGCTTTTAGTCCTGGTGTCCTCTACAGTGGACATGTATGAAATTATGTATATTAAGTCATATTTTGATTTGAAACCCCATAACATTTTCCGGAGATGTTGATTTATGACAAACAATTTGAAAATTAATCAGATTTAAATTATAATTACAAAATATGATCATATTTCCATAAGGATGTACAATTTTATCACTAAATTAATGTCAGCCATTTTTAAAAACCAAGGAGAGGGAGTGGTAATGGGGAAACATCCAATCATTTGGTATCTCTGGAAAGCCCTGAATGTGCTCTGTACAGGACATCCAGACTTACAACTGTGACATGTGCGGTCTCAGAGAAATGCACTCAAATATAATGTCCACTACAGAGGCAAAAACTCCATAGCTGGGTCTCAGGAGGATATAAACCATGCGAGACAGCTCTAGACAGCTCGCATGATGTAATTAACATCAAAATAAATTCCCAAGAGCAAGTATATTGTTTGCACATGTTTATTTACATTAAAGACAAAATAACTGAAATAATAAGAGCACAAGTATAGTTCTGGAACTTATTTAAGTCTGTCTAAATATCATTCAGTAATTGCAATGTCTTCTGGTCCATATCCTTTCCAAAGGAAGGTGTGCTATAGACACTGATTAATGTAACATAAAAATACTATACATATTTATATATTTTGTTATTGTATTTTGGAGTGACACTTTCATAAGCTTTTCTATACCCCTCTGATTATATAATGGTAAATATTACAATAACATAGCACAACAAGCAATAATGATAAGCCTAATACTCACAATAAAAATAATAAGGTCATATAGATCATAACACAGTCTCGGAGGTAAGAAGTGGATTATCCTTCACCTGGGGTGTATTCCAGAAAGCACGGTTAATTTACCATCAGCTAAACCCTGAACTTTCGGTTGATTAACCCCAAACCTTGCTTACTCGAGGTATGTGTGGTTCCAAAAACGCGTCCGGGAGTAAGTTCATTCAACTCCGAGTATGTTCCTGGTTAAGACTCAAGACATTCTCAACAGAGCGAGGAATCAATGCTGTTTCTTTCTTCTTCTTTTCTTCAATGGGCGTTTACATGCTTAGTGCATATCGCCACCTAATTGATGGTTGTGCAATCATTTTTATTTCTTTTCCGTCTAATCTTTAATCCTTGAGAATATGAATTATATTGTTTGTTTGATGCTAATTATATATTAAGTCATATCAGATATGTATTTTGATTTAGAATTGAGACATTATAGAAAATGCCGATCCATGTGTGAGATGATAATATAAAATGTAATAAATAAATATGAAACATTACCTTGTCATAGTGTTTTACAATTTATACAGATAACTGTTATTTATGCCAATAAAATAAATATAATAACCATATTAGAATAATATATTACCTTATTCAGACCAGATGGTGGATCAGCACCTAGAAAGGACCTCCACAGCCCTGAAAGACAGCGGAGACCAGGACAACTAGATGAGCCCCAGATACAGATCCCCTGTAAAGGCCTTGTCTCAGACGACCACCGGGACAAGACCACAGGAACCAGATGAGTCCTCTGCACAATGTGACTTTGCTGCAGCCTGGAATTGAACTGCTGGTTTCGTCTGGTCAGAGGAGAACTGGCCCCCCGATTGAGCCTGGTTTCTCCCAAGGTTTTTTCTCCATTCTGTCACCGATGGAGTTTTGGTTCCTTGCCGCTGTCGCCTCTGGCTTGCTTAGTTGGGGACACTTCATTTCCAGCGTTATCGTCGACTTGATTGCACAGACACTATTTAAACTGAACTGAGCTGGATGTTGACATCACTGAATTCAATGATGAACTGTCTTTAACTGAAAAATTAGTGTTTACTATTGTCACTTTGCATTATTGACACACTATTTTCCTAATTAATGCTGTTCAGTTGCTTTGACACAATCTGTATTGTTAAAAGCTCTATATAAATAAAGGTGACTTGACATATTTATTACTTACATTAGCGCTTCATCATTAGCATATCATACAAATATATATATATATATATATATAATAGGCTATATTACATATTGTAATATTATATAATGTTGTGCGCTATCTGTCACGCCCACTGTCGGCTCGTCAGTAGATCACACGTGCGCTGAAGTGAACTAAACCTGGAACATAACCTGCTCTCATCGCAGGCAGGTTATCTTCAGAGAGCAAGTTGCTATGGTTACTTACATACCCTGAAAGTAACCTCCGATTTTGGAACCGAAAGCTGAGGTTATCCGCTCGCTTATCCTCAAACATACCCGGGTATGTCACATAACCTGCTTTTTGGAATACCCCCCAGAAATGTTTGTCTTTTCATCCTGAAATGCGAGGCACATGTTGGATCACAATAATTAGGAACCACAGTTTCCACAAATCCCTTCACTCGATTGGGATGTTCTCTTTTATTCTGGAGGGCAAGGGCAGTGACTGTAACATCGAGCGTATTTTGCAGTATTAAACACGTATTTATACCGATTTCATCAGGCTCCGTAAATTCTTCAAAAAGAGCACAAAGAATGGCCTTCTCAGCTGCCGTAGTTGCAACTCTTGCGTCATCAGAACAGGGTGTTCAACGCACCACCGTTTCCGTTTAAAACACGTTTTGCAACGTTTTGCCGGTGCTGAACGCAGCCCAGCTGAGAGAGTTTTGTTAGATTCAGGAGAAAGGTGTGCTGTTTGTTTAGATCGGGTTCATGTTATTGTGTAAATATTGAGTTTATAGCCAACATACAGTTACGTTGCAAATCAATTTAATGGCGCAATGCTCAGTATTTTGCCACCACAGTTGTCAAAAACTAAGTTATTTCTGAATTCTGAAAGCTTACGCTGTCTGAAGGAGATCCCATCTAATTCATTATAGTTATAAAGTAACTGCAGTTATTATATTTTTGTGTTAAACTGTAGATCCTGTTTTCAAATAATAAACTGTGGAGCACATAAGGGGACGAAATGGGAACGAATTACTCGCAAAACCTATTCTCTTGCAAAAGTAGGCTACAGTATTAATTCATTCATTTTATTTGATTTCGTTTTGTTTTATTTTATTTTACTCCCATCTCTTCACAAAAGGTTTGCCAGCAAACTGATAATTTCTCACGGGAACGCAAAAGGTTTGCGAGTGTTTTCACAAAAGTATTTTTTCTCTCCCACCTAATAGTTTTTTCCTATCACCAAGTCCCTTTAAGGGCCCCTGTGAATACAAAATAATATAAATAATCTTAATTATTTAGGCCCCTGTAGAAAGATTCTAAAAGTGCAATACAACAAGTAAGTCACAATCACATACTACAGGGTGTTTACATTTTTTTTAAATCAGTATAAACGTTTTGCTTGCATGTAAGGCATTTAAGTAGTAAATTCAGCCATCTACAGGAGACATCGAGGCACTGCAGTGACATTCTAGTTGATTTGCTTCAGAGAGCAAATCAACTAGATCAACTTTTTTTATATATATATATATACAGTCACTGCCTTTGCTGTCCAGAATAAAAGAGAACATCCCAACCGAGTGAAGGGATTTGTGGAAACTGTGGTTCCTAATTATTGTGATCTCAAAAAGTTGCCCATGTGTCATCAGTCTATTTGATGGGTAAATATCATTTAAAGCAAAATACCTTAAATTTAAACCCAGCTGCACAGTATTTGCTTCTGATCTACATTTATTATTGACTCCACTTCAGAAAGTCTCCTCCAATAAAAATGCTTTGAAGACATCTCATAAAAAAAAAAAAAAGGAAACCTGAATTTGACGTAAACAATAGGTCTGAATAAGATATAAACGTATGCAATTCATACGGGAAATAATGTAGCCTATTAGATCATTACATGAAATCATATTTTAAACCTATATTTTACATAGATGATTTAAACATATATCATTTTAATCTCTCAATTCTGACTTTTTTCCTCACAATTGCAAGTTTAGGTTCCCAGATTCAGCCATTATAACTCGCAATTCCGAGTTTAGGCTATTCCGCGCTCACGCACGCAGTTCTGATTGTCCTTCAGAACAGTGAGATGGCCTATAAACTGCAAGAAACAGAAAAGTCTGACTTGTGAGATAGAAACTGGATATTACACATGGCTTCCATAGACTGCAACTGTCATTTTCTCACTGATCAGTGCATTTTCTGCCACCCCCTACTAACCCTACCCCACTAAATCCGGCCCATCACAGAAAGATTTCTCCATTTTTTGATTTAAAAAACGAACAAAACATTTTAGGATGTTTTTAAGCCATTTGATTTGTGAGGTCACAGTGTCCTCGCAAACGTAGGCTAACAGGCTACATCTGAAATTGTCATATGATTATTTGTTTTGCTTCTTGTATGACTCCTGATACATTCACATGTTTAAAAAGAAAGAAAGCAGAGATGAATGTCACTCTTTTCTGCCACTAGGAATCACACAAGCTTCAGTCTGATCCAACCCTTACGAAGATCTGAGATGACCGAACACCTGAGAAGAAAGAGATGATGCCAACCCTGCACCAACATAGGCCTACACAACTACCAAACCGTGCTTTAACCTAAGTTTAATTGCAACATATAATCATTGCATTAACTGCATGATTTCTGCCATATAGTCATCAACTTGACATAGTCACCACTGATAAGCTACTAATAAATATAATGTAGAAACTTTAATTTTCTGTAAAGCTGCTTTGCAACGATTTGTATTGTGATAAGCGCTGTACAAATAGACTGGACGCTCCTTCCACTGGTCTCGTGTTCGTAAGATGCAGCACCCCCTGTTGACCGCTATTATTCTTAGATACTGTTGCTAACAACAGTCCACCCTCTCAGCCGGAGGCAGACGACTAACCTCACCTGAAGAGTTATAAAGGTAAGACTTTATTTACCCAGTTCGTTAGTGAACACGACACAGCAGTTTAAATAGTGGTTAAAGAATTAACCCCTTAGAAACGCATTAGAAATGACTTTTAGTCATAGAAAGTGTTAGGAAAAGGTACGGTGGCGTCTGATAGGGGAAATCTTTCTCTGTCACTTTCCTCGTCCTCTGCTTCATATTCATTAATAAACTTCTCATTTAAATTATTGTTTTATTATTATTATTATTATTGAAAGGCCTCTGGTTTTTTTATGAATCGTTCGGGGCTCGCACCACAGAAGACAGGCGCATTGCTGGGCAGATCAAATCATTTTACAATCAGTGAAACAAACGTTTCATGTGCGATACTTCATGTGTACACCATATTTTCTATCCACCTTATTTTTTCACTTACACTCTAAAAAAATGCTGGGTTAAAAAATATAACCCAGTGCTGGGTTAAAAAGGGACAACCCCAGCTATTGGGTTGCTTTGACCCAGCGGTTGGGTTGTTGGGACCCAGCTTTTGGGTTGCTTTGACCCAGCTGTTGGGTTGCTGTGACCCAGCGGTTGGGTTGTTTTGACCCAGCGGTTGGGTTGTTTTGACCCAGCTGTTGGGTTGTTGGGACCCAGCTTTTGGGTTGCTGTGACCCAGCGGTTCGGTTGCTGTGACCCAGCTGTTGGGTTGTTTTGACCCAGCGGTTCGGTTGCTATGACCCAGCTGTTGGGTTGTTTTGACCCAGCGGTTGGGTTGCTTTGACC
>NW_015505339.1:1218559-1286740 GCF_001515645.1 Sinocyclocheilus grahami | reverse complement strand
TGACCCAGCGGTTGGGTTGTTGTGACCCAGCGGTTGGGTTGTTGTGACCCAGCGGTTGGGTTGTTGTGACCCAGCGGTTGGGTTGTTGTGACCCAGCGGTTGGGTTGTTGTGACCCAGCGGTTGGGTTGTTGTGACCCAGCGTTTGGGTTCAAAACAACCCAACAGCTGGGTCAAAACAACCCAATAGCTGGGTTTGTCCCTTTTTAACCCAGCTTTTTTTTTTATTTATCAAACAAATGATAGGACTTGGTGACCGTGACGTTTTTTGTCTGTTACTCGTGTTTTGTGTTTATTAGCCTATTCATAATTCAAAACTTCTGTTGTTAGCCCAGTGTTGCATTCATTATGTCTGGCGGGGGGTCTCCGACCAAAGTTGGCTTTGACAGCAGTGTCGGTGAAAGTGGTATGCAAATAAAACATTGTAATTAATAATTAATAATTATGCATCATGCAGATGAATGTTCTTATGCTATCAGTTGTTTGAGTCCAGATGAGACAGATCTACAAAAAGTACACCGACTGCGGCTGGAGTTACGCCGACTGGAAAGAAATCGTGAGCTCTACTTGCAGGAAGAGGAAACATCACGCAAACAGCGGTCAGTTCCACGATCCCATTTTCAAGAGCCATTTTTATTAACCCTCTGGTGCTGTACGGTCCGAAAAACATTTATTTATTTATTTTTTTTACTTCATTTGAATGGTACAACACTTGGTAGAGGTTTTGGCACTTGCTATGTGAACACACACACACACCAAAAAAAAAAAAAAAGTTCACGTTTTGACATTTCAACCTCAAATTTGGAGCACAATTTGATTAGATTTATGTCTTTAATTTTCTTGCAGTATTAGAGTAAAACGTATTTTGGAAAAAAAACTAATGTTTCATATAAAATATAAAAATAGTATATTTTTGCATTTTTCATAATAATGAACTTCTATAACTTTTTCACTTCAGCAATAATAATGGATAAAATGCATTGGTTTTCTTTTAGGAGTAGACTAGATATGATTTGTCAGTAGATGCCTATCATTTTGCACAACAGTGTTGCATTATGCACACATGCACTTTTGCACTCAGTGTTGAATATATTTTAGTTGTTGTTGTTTTTCTTGTGTGTGCATGTTTGTCCACAGGCAAGAGATTGCGGAGCTGCGTGCAGAACAAGAGAGGTTGCTGCGCGCGCACAGAGAGAGTGAAAGTCCGGCTGTTAAGGCTGTCAGTGTTCTGCTGAAGCAACGAGACAAGCTGGATGAAGAAACTGAGAAAGAGAAACAGACCCAAGCAGAGCTGCAAAAAGAAGTGCATATGTGCCTAAGTATTGAACATCGTCATGAAACACACTATCATACTGTACAACGGATAGTTATTTGCATACATTCGGTTTACAGATCACGATTATGGAGAAAAAACTGGTGGAAATGAGAAGAGGACAGACTTCCCATAGTCACAAGTCTCATCCCCGCGACATTCAGAAGGCCATACGCTCCACACAGAGCAAACTGGATCGGGTAAACAGAGAATCAGTAGAATTCAACAGAGAAATAATCTGATTGATAAAAAAATAAACATACCCAGTGCATGAACTTCTCCATTATTTTTCCCCCTTGTCCCTGCAGTCTCGTGCTCACTTTAATGAACAGATGAAGATAAACAGCCAGCTCAGAAAAGATATTGAGCTATTACACATGCAGCGTACCCGATTCCAGCAGCTGTATCGCAAACTGGAGAAGGTTGTGGATTCTGGGCAGCTCTGGAGTGTTGTGTATAATGAGTTTGATACTTCATCGGAACAGATTTGGAGAAATTTGGCATCACATTCCTTGCTCACCAATGTATCCACTGTACTAAATGGGTGCCGTCAGAACGAGAGTCCAAACAGCTGATAAAAACATCACAAGTCATCCACATGACTCCAGTCCATCAGTTAACATCTTGTGAAGTAAAAAGTCAGTAACAAATCCATCATTAAGACCTCACTTCTAGCCAAAATCCTTAATAACGCCTCCTTCACTGAAAAAGTCCATTCCCTGTTGTTTTTATCAGCTGTTTAGACTCTCATTCTGATGGCACCCATTCACTACAGAGGATCGACTGGCGATCAAGTGATGTAATGCTAAATTTCTCCCAATCTGTTCTGATGAAGAAAGAAACTTCATCTTGAGTGGCGTGGTTGAGTCAGTTTTCAGCAGTTTTTCATTTTGGGGTGAACTATTCCTTTAAAACAGGTGCTGCTTATGTCTTTCTTTCAGGTACTACAAGACATTCGTAAGGATATTGCTGAAGTTGTCGACAAATCAGCCACAGCTTATGATGCGAAGTGAGATACTTTGAGATTTTAAGCTACCTTTCTAATACACAGTGTTGCCACAATCATAAAAAACCTGGAAATTTCAGCAAATTTTGACAAGATTCCCAGGCCATGAAACTAGGGTTGAATTGAAATGTATTGGTAAAAAGTGTGTAAACACTGCATAAAATCATGTGTTGGACAACATGAAATGGGATTTACACACTACAACGTTCATGCAGTGTTATTTTAGTATTATTTATAAATTGTTTCAGTTTTTATTAATACATTTAGATAATTTAATATGTTTTTAATAGTTTTAGTTTCGTGCTTCCATGGCCATTCTATGTAAATGTAAAGTAATTTTTAATAAAACTAAATGGTTGTAATTTCTGTGCATCTAGCATCATCAAACATAAATGCAAAAGGTTTCCCAACTACTTTTTACAGAGAAAAACGAACACATCACTTGTATTAGAAAGTTATAATTTTGTATGGTATTATAAATGGCTCTTCTCATTAAGTCTTTTGGACATTTGAAGACGGTTTTAGTTCTCTGTGTGCATTTCAGAGTGGATGCTCAGACCAAAGCATCCATGATAAAGGAGAAGGCAGTGAAGGATCTTGCACAGTACTCAGCTGAGATGCAGGAGCTTGAGAGAGTCATCGCTCATGAACACCGACTCAAAGAGTTCATGAGCACAAAGAATAATCAGAGAGCCTCCATGGATAACGGGAAGAGAACCAGACGCAGACAGGGTCAGAGAGCAGTAATTGTAATGATTGTTTCATAAATCGAAATGTATTTTAACTGAAAAGTTAACAAAGTGTGCTGATGGCAGAGATGAAGGAGCAGAGGAAGGCAGACGGTGGAGAGGAGACACCTGATTCTCTGAAGAAGGCTTTCCAGCAGATTCAGGAACTGACTGGAGAAGATAATTTGGGGAAGCTGGTTACAAAATTCATTCAGGGTGAGCTTTGTGTTTTCTGTTTTGTGCTTACAAAAGATTGCAGTGTGTTATGCTACGACTGATTGTGTGTGTGTGTGTGTGTGTGTTTTTTTAACAGGTGAAGAAAGGAACTTTGCTCTGTTTAACTACGTGAATGAACAGAATGCTGAAGCTGAGCGACTGAGAGAGGAAATCCATCAGGTCAGTGTCAATGTTTCTCATTTTTGTTTAAGCTTTTTTAAGTTACGATTTTTTTCACTTAATTAACGGGAACAGATTTGAATAATTTTAGTTTTAGTTAACAATAACAACTTGAAGACCAAGCAAAAGCTTATGCCAACCCAGGCTAAATGAACATGTGCATAACGTTATTCATATTTACATTTGAATATCATTTTAAACCCATTTTTTGTCTTGATGTTCTTCTAGATTAGAACAGATACGGAGCAGTTGAACATAAAAAGTCGTCAGCAGGAACAGGAAAGTCAGGTGGCTTTAAAACAGCTGAAGAATCAACTGCAAGAGTGTAAGGCACAGACTCAACAGTATGAAGCCCAGGCTGATCACATCAGCAGGATTCTTGATCAGGTCAAAACAGGTACTAGCGGAATCAAAAACCCTGGACGAATCAAGACCACATTATCATATTGGAAGAAGAATATTACTTATATGAAACTTTTTTTATTCTCAAAATGAGCAGTTACCTGTCATTTCTAGGGTTAGACAGTATATTCAAAAAGATTGACTGCAACTTAGGGCAGATGGGAGGCATGCTGGGCTCTTCCTCTGGGATCACAGACAGTAATCTGATGACGTACCTCGGCATGGTGGAGCAGAAGGCCAGTGAACTGCTCACCATTCAAGCCTTCATTAAATCTAAGGTACAGAAAAGACTCCATTCACTCCAGCATACATTTAAAAGTGGCATATCATGAAAATCTGACTTTTTCTGTGTATGAGTGCTATAATTGGGTGCCCAGTGCATCTACCAACCCGGAAAATGTGGAAAAGAACAACCCAGTAATTTATTATTTTATTTTTTTGGTAAGCCTTTCTCTGCAACTTGTGAAAAAACGAGCTGCTCAGATTTAGCTCCCCCTGTGATGTAAAAAGGGGATCTTATTATAATATTACAGCCTCAGAGGAGACAAGAGAGCAGTGGATTTATTGATTTATTTAATGTATAGTACACTGCTGCCACACAGATCTAATATAAACATGTGTGTTTCTTTCCAGGCTGTTTACCTTCAAAAAGACGTAACAGACTGTATTTGTAACTCATGTGTGTTTTTAACATAAACTTGTGTGTATTTGATGGTTTAAGTGCAATAAGAGATGAAAGAGAACTTAGTTTAGTTACTCACATGTCGTGTGACAGCCGCTTTCTGTATGCGTGCTTCGGATGTGTTCACTCAGAAAAGTTAATATGGTTTAAAACGCATGATTTCAGCACAACAGACATGATAATCAAAACAAAACAGATGTTTTTTAGCAGAGTATCTGAGGTAAGAGCTGTAAAGGCACAGTCCTATAGACCAATTTGGAGTAGACGTCACAGTTACGTCACTTGCAGCTGCGCGCGCATAGTGGTGGCAGAAAAACACTGGGAACAATTGGAGGGAAACGGGTAAAATCCATGGAATAAGAGAAAAAAATATATTGTTGTGCCTTTGGATGTCAGAATCGGAATGCAAATAATTTTTATATAATACTGTCGTCAAAGACGCCATTTGAAGCAAAACGCAGCCGTTTAAACGGACAGACTATGGATGAAACCTGCTATGATTACTGTATTTTAAAGCATAAATTTGATTTAAACAATAGGTCTATATAATATTCATATAGGGGACATATTGTATTAGCCCTACAGTTGAAATACATGCATGAAATACTATTTAAACCTATAACATTTACCTCTTTTATTTCACAATTCTGACTTTTTTTCTTGCAAATGCAAGTTTATATCTCCTAGTTCGGACTTTATAACTTTATTCAAGTCAACAATTGCGAGTTTGTCAATTCTGAGGAAAAAAAGCCAGAAGTGTGGGATTATAAACTAAAGAGAGAGAATGACGAGTTGATTTTTCTTACCAGAATTGTGAGATGTAATCTCTGAATTGCAAGAAAAAAAGTCAGACTTTTGAAATTTAAACTCAAAATTATTTTTAAAATTATTTTATTCCATGGCTTGAATAGACTGCTACGTTAAAACTGTGATTTTCTGCCACCATATAGGCTCCGCCCACAAAAAACGTCATCACGGTTTGCGAACACTGAAATTGGTGTATTCCGGAAAAGGGGGCGGGGAGCAGCAGCTCATTTGCATTTAAAGAGACATGCACGAAAACAGCCTGTTTCTGCTTCTACTCAAAATAGGCATTTTCGACATGATAAAAGATCTGTGGGGCATTTTGAGCTGAGACTTTACAGACACATTCTGAGGACACCTGAGACCTATATTACATATTGTATAAATGGGCATAATTGGTCTCCTTTAAGATAATGTACCTACAGGTTATTTTTATAGCAATTTTGTGTAACTTTAACAAATATAAATAAGAAATACAAAGCTGTGCATTAGATTCTACTATGGTTAAATAAAAAGTATTGCAGGTAAAATACAAAAAAAAAAAAATCAACTCATTCCTCAACCCATTTTCAAAAAAATTTATAAAATAAATACAAATGTGTACAGAATACTCCCAAAATAGTCTAAAGGGCAACCATTGTACATTTAACTTGTATTTAAGTGCAAATCAGCATATTAGAATGATTTGTGAAGGATCATGTGACACTCATGAGGCTGAAAATTCAGCTTTGCATCACAGGAATAAATTACATTTGAAAATATATTCAAATAGAAAAAAGTAATTTGAAATTGTAATAATATTTCACAATATTGCTGTAGTTTTTAAAAAATATAAAATAAATACAGCCTTGCTGAGTATTTGAAAACCATTAGAACATCGTAATTATTCCAAACCTTCGACCAGAAGTGTAAATTTAATGTAAATCACACATGTTGACAGGACCCGGAGAACAGTTCTGACCTGGAAGCGGTTGCTCCGTTCCTGCTGGGTCAGAAACCAGACGTTCAGACACACAAAGCGATCGCTCAGCCACCCATTACCAAGTAAGAGCAGCATCTCACTTATTGAGCCACAGACACAAGATATGGAGATATTACACATAATATGTGAAAAATATGTGACTTTATTTTGTTAACACATGCTCCTGGTCTTATTGTGCATCATTCAGGCATGACTATGAGGCAGAGGACTCTTCTCTGATAGATGAGGCGGATCGACCTTTGACCCGCGAAGAACTCCGTCAGCACATTATGAGGAAGAGTGTAAGGAACACAGAAGAGCTCTTTCCTATTCTGATTTACCCATTAACTATGGTTGCATTAGGTGTTTGTTGGTTATCTGTTGCAGGACCAGCATAAAGACGAGTCGCCGCGTACAGCAGGGAGCAAAGACGTGAAAACCCCTAAGAGCAGCACCATGTCCAGCACCTCGCTGGAGGCTTAAGACGCAATCTGGTCTTCTGGTTATTATTTTATTCTGTGCTCAGTCTCTACTATATATTGTTTATAGTAATGAATTGATGGGGGATAAAAAGGAATCTTAATGCTTGAAGGATTTGTGTCTCTTTGAAATAAATAACATAAAATAAACAATATTCTTAACTCAATTCATGTTTCCATTAAAGACCTCAAAATTGCATATCGCATAGGAATTCACCCAGACTTTGTAGCCAGGAGATTTCTAACGGTAGTGTATTATGTTCCATTTTCTGCAGCTCATCCTCTAGTACATGTCTTTTATTTTTATATGCTATGCAGTGTATAAGAATCTGTTCAACTGTTTCTGGTTCATTACATTTAAGTTGAGCTGGCTTGAAACTCGACCCCTTTTTAACCCTTTCCATTTTTTTGCAAAATGTTTTGTGCACACGGCCCACCGGGTTATCATGGCAACTCCCCCCTTTTTATCACAGCCAAAGCTCATTTTCTCATACTAGCAACAGCTTGCTCTCACCCGCTCACAAGGACCGCCCACACTGCAAAAATCGGCCAATCAGAAATCACGCTGACCAAAAAAGAAAAACAGTGACTGGCTGCTTGAATTTAGATTTTTACTATCATGCCATTTTATCTCATCCTTCCTCTGCTCTTTTTCTTCCCGTGATGCATTAGTTTTTTTCTTCTCTCTTCTCTTTTCAAAACTAGAATGTAAGCCGTTAGTAGTGTTTGCAAATACAAACATTGCGATTACTGAAGGTTAGTGACTAAAAAGTAAATTGATTCTTTTATTCCACAGTCACATTCAATTGATTAAAAGTGACAGTACATACAGTTATAATGTTACAAAGGATATCTATTTCAAATAAATGCTTTTAATTTAACTTTGTTCACTAAAGTATTGTGAAAAAAAATGTATCGCGGTTTCCACAAAAAATATTAAGCAACAAAAAACTTTTCAACATTGATAATTATTAATCATTACTAACAATTGAGCACCAGTAATAACTGATAATAACTGAGCAGGATATTAGCATATTAGAATGAT
The DNA here is from genome assembly GCF_001515645.1 of Sinocyclocheilus grahami. Lineage (NCBI taxonomy): Eukaryota > Metazoa > Chordata > Actinopteri > Cypriniformes > Cyprinidae > Sinocyclocheilus > Sinocyclocheilus grahami. The sequence goes on along the minus strand of NW_015505339.1, from coordinate 1,278,927 downwards.
TTCTGAAAGCTAATGTGACTGAAGTCTGGAGTGATTCAGCTTTGTTTCACAGCTTTTTCTTCCCGTGATGCATTAGTTTTTTTCTTCTCTCTTCTCTTTTCAAAACTAGAATGTAAGCCGTTAGTAGTGTTTGCAAATACAAACATTGCGATTACTGAAGGTTAGTGACTAAAAAGTAAATTGATTATTTTATTCCACAGTCACATTCAATTGATTAAAAGTGACAGTACATACAGTTATAATGTTACAAAGGATATCTATTTCAAATAAATGCTTTTAATTTAACTTTGTTCACTAAAGTATTGTGAAAAAAAATGTATCGCGGTTTCCACAAAAAATATTAAGCAGCAAAAAACTTTTCAACATTGATAATTATTAATCATTACTAACAATTGAGCACCAGTAATAACTGATAATAACTGAGCAGGATATTAGCATATTAGAATGATTTCTGAAAGCTAATGTGACTTTAGTCTGGAGTGATTCAGCTTTGTTTCACAGGAATAAATTATCATCATTTTAAAACATTACAACAGGAAGTAGTTATTTGAAATTCTAATAATATTTCGCAACATTACTGTTTTTACTGTATTTTGGATTAAATAAATGCAGCTTTGGTGAAAATAAATATTAATTATTCCAAAAGTTTGACTATGTTCATTTGAGATTTCCTGCCGACAATTAATTTATTAATTGTCTTATTGCTTTCAAACTACTATACTAATAAATTTTTTGCCACACCAGTGCAATGGACCATGAAGAATAGAGAAGCACAACAAAAACACACAGGACATAGTTGTGTATCCACGTTTGAAGATTTAAAGAAACATGCCTCTAAAAACTCTGTCTGTAATCTATGCCAACGTAAGGCAAAATCTTAAATTTACTCCCATCCCCATATGGATCCAGGGTGATGGACTGAGTCCAGTCATACCAGTTATTCCGGTTATCGTAACAGCCATTCACACCATGCCATCGCTGACTGCGTATCCTGACGAGGTCTCGCTCGGTGACCTCTCGGCTGACCCCTGGAAGGTCTGTCACAGGGAACTCTGGTATAAACCCATGAGTTTTTCTGCACTCTTTGGAGTTCTTTATCTGTTGCTTGATGTTCGCACCCACAGAAAAGCTCATCCCTGACTTTTCTGAAATCAGTAAGCTATTCTGAATCATCTTACTTTGCGACATCTCTCTCCAGTTTGTCTGCTGGAATGAACGAAGGCTGTTTTTCAGATGCTCACTGTCCTGGATTTCACTTCCTGTTGATCTCTGGCAAGCTTTTGTTAATGTTTTACTTGAAATAGGTTTGATTTGTTGAGTATGAGGGTCGTATGCTAGTTTGCCCGCTTGCAGTTGTACCGTTTTGGTACTGTCCTCTCCATCGAGTTTGACAGTGTGACTGTTATGCTGTTTCTTCCTCGTCTTATCCTCAAAACCCCTTATGTTTGTGTCTGTCACTGTGCTGGAGACCTCATCAAGATTACTGTTGAGTGTAGCAGGTTTGAGTGTGTTGAGGAGGTCTGAAGGCTGTTGCAGCTTTATGTATGAATCCTGGATGGATGAATTTGGTGGATTAGAAGTAATGGAAGTGGATTGTGCTGGTTCCTTGGCCACCAAAAAGTGCCTTTCGTTGCTGTGACTGGCAGAGGCGGTGTTTCTTTCAGACTTGTGCTGGTCTTTGATAATGGTATTTTGGGAATGACGATTGGACAGAGATGTTCTCCAGCTTGTGGACTGTTGTAAATGCTTGATGGACGAGGAATATGGTTTGATTGCACGGACAGGTATTTTACTCGTTCTAAAATTGTTTGGATGTTTAATGGTTTTATCTGGTACAGAACCCCGAGACATTTCAGCCCTCTCACTCATGGTACTGTGAAAAAGAGTTCTGCTGTAATTTACAGTAAGGGTTTGTGTTGATCCAGGAATGCATTCGGCAGAAATCGAATTGTCTGCGAAACCTGAGAGCTCTTTTGCTGTGACTTCGTTTACTTCAACCAGACTCTGCCAACGTCGTATAAGGTTTTTTAAACGTTTAACAAAATCTTCATCTGTGCTCCTTTTTCTCACATCATTGATCAACTTTCCAAGCCTGGTTTCCTGGAATACAACAAAACCAAATCATCTCTTAAGGGAGCTTTTTTTTCCCCTTTTATTTAAGACATTAATGCATTAAAGCCCAGTGTGTGTGTGTGTGTGTGTGTTTCATTCTATGGAAGTCAATGGAGATCAGTAACTGTTACCAACATTCTTCCAAGTTTCTTCTTTTATTTTTTTAAGAAGAAATAAACTCATACAGGTTTGGAACAACTTGAGGGCGAGTAAAGGCAGAAATCGAATTGTCTGCGAAACCTGAGAGCTCTTTTGCTGTGACTTCGTTTACTTCAACCAGACTCTGCCAACGTCGTATAAGGTTTTTTAAACGTTTAACAAAATCTTCATCTGTGCTCCTTTTTCTCACATCATTGATCAACTTTCCAAGCCTGGTTTCCTGGAATACAACAAAACCAAATCATCTCTTAAGGGAGCTTTTTTTTCCCTTTTATTTAAGACATTAATGCATTAAAGCCCAGTGTGTGTGTGTGTGTGTGTGTGTGTGTTTCATTCTATGGAAGTCAATGGAGATCAGTAACTGTTACCAACATTCTTCCAAGTTTCTTCTTTTACGTTCTGCAGAAGAAATAAACTCATACAGGTTTGGAACAACTTGAGGGCGAGTAAAGTGTGCTTTTTGGGTGAACCATCCTTTTAATTCACATTTTCATTGTGACACGCTATACCACAGTTTTTGGGATAAATTTAATGTAAATATAGTGAGTTAGTATCTTACCACTAGAGCCTCTTTAGTCATGGGGTATTTTTCCAGGCAGCATATCACATCCAATAGAGCCATCGGGTTCTGTATCTGCTGACAGATAGAAGTTAAGCTCATGTCACTTCCATGCTTTCATAATATTCTCTGTGCATTAAATAACCTATAACAGTTAATGCTTAGCGAGTCACTTGCTGTCTCTTTTTCTGAGGCTGGTCATACTCATGAAAGTAGATGGGCCTCATGTATTTGAATCTGCTCTCACATGTGCACCTGCGGCAGTGACTCTTTCAGATCCCAGTTAACAGTTGTGTTTGCAAATGTGACATGCTTGCATACTCATTCCAATAAAAATCTGTGAAAAAAGTCCCCAGGGAGTTACATAATAAAAATGAACCTCACCACTGTGAGACTGAGCAAACCAGCAGATTCAACAGACTAATTAAGGAATGAAAAAATCTTGACTACACTTAAAAATAAAGGTGCTTCAAAAGGTTCTTCAAGCGACGCCACAGAAGAACCATTTTTGGTTCCACAAAGAACCATTCAGTCAAAGGTTCTTTAAAGAACCATCTCTTTCTTACCTTTTTGTAATCTGAAGAACCTTATTTCGCCACAAAGAACCTTTTGTGAAACAGAAAGGTTCTTCAGATGTTAAAGGTTCTTTATGGAACCATTTAGACAAAAAGGTTCTTCTATGGCATCGTGAAGCACCTTTATTTTTAAGAGTGTATGGGATACATATTACACAGACATTGGCAAAACGGACATTAATATAAAAAATTTATCAAGAATACGTAATACAGTCAAAAAAAGTTGAAATACTCCAAATATTGCTTTCCTAATATTCTCCACACAAAGCAAGCACATAAAGTGCTGAAAGAATGGATAGAAATTGCAATATAGTTCAATTGCAATAATTAAATGAAGTGACAGTTACTGCTAATGATGCACACGCAGCATGGGTACAAAACCATAGAAGACTGTAGTCATTACTTTGGTCTATAACTCAGCTTTTACTCACACTATTTTGAGCATCGATGGCCTGAAGGAGCTGCTCTTTCAGTTGATGAGGTCTTGATGAAGCTCTTTTCATTGTCTTTGAAAAACATCCACTGAGAGATTCGCTGCATTAGGAACACATACTTACAAAACTCTTCAACCATGCACACGTCTCTCATATGAAACCACTTTACTGCCAGCCCCATATGAGCTCAACTATCCGTGTCCATGCATGCAGGCAAATTAACAAACTGTACCTAAAAGGGTCCTACAGGTGCAATACAGTACTGTTTTCACATAGGCTTACCGAGTTAGCAATGAGTGTCGATTACAACAATATTTGAATCCAAGAAACTACGCTTCAGCAGTTCTTAGAGTTATACACATACCATTTTTTATGAGCTCACATTTAATGACAGAATAAATGTAAAAGATCCTTTTTACACATATACATATTATATCTCCATGGTCTTTGTATTTTTTTCAACAAGTTCAAATGTCACAGTTTTACTGTGCAGTTGGGATAAATAACACAACATTCACCAACTAAAATTCCACTATCTTTGTAAATCTGCTATCTTTGAAATTTGTGCACATTTATAAACACTTATACCATGGTCTGTCTGAGTACTCGATTCTGATTGGCCGGCAGGTATGCATTAAAACCGTTTAATGCACAGGTAGTACCAAGTCAGTTCAATCACCGTTTTATATTAATGCTCTGCTTTAACTGATGCACACACAGAGAGAGGTTCAAGATCGCAAATCGCGCTGTTCACACACAGAAACTTGTGTCAGCGCTGCTCCGCAACTTCTATTAATAGCCTAGATACTGGATCACTATATATTTTTCAGCAACGAGGTGGTAAAATCGCTGTTTTTGAAGTAAACACAGCTTCATTGTTTGTAGAGAGAGGCACAGTTAATTTACTTCGTGGAGGCAACCGTTTCGTGTCGGGTGGTTCTTGGCCTCCACGTCATACATTAAAGGGATCATATGATGCTGCTAAAAAGAACATTATTTTGTGTAGACAGTATAAGTCATTATAATCCGTAATTATGTCTCCACTGGATGCAACAAATGCCTCGTTTATAATGGGTTTTCATGTTTGTGTCTCGTCGCTCTGGCCGGACAGGGCATCACAGTATGGTAGGGGCGTAACATTTCTGTCACACGCTTGAGGTATTCGTCCAATCACAACGCACTGGATAGCTGGCCAATCACAGCACCCCTCGCTTTTCAGACCAATGAGCTTTGTAAAAATCGTTTCAGAAAGGCGAGGCATAGAGGAGAAACAATAATGTACAGTATGTGGAAAATAATGTGTTTTTTGAACCTTAAACCGCATAAACACATTTATACACAATTACAACATGTATTACACCAAATACACAAACTAATGTTCTTTGTAGCAACATCAACATCATATGACCCCTTTAAAAATGAGTTATTTAAAGATTGAAGCTGTTGACCTTGGCTTTTAAGTTGTTATTTGTGCTGTTAGTCACTGAAAATCTTGATGCCACCTCTCAAATGTGGTTCTTGGAAGTGACCTGCGCTGACTTCAGATGAGATATATTATTGTTAACTAAAACATTTTGAAACACTGAAATTGTAAATAAATGAAAAGAAAAAAACGTAAAAAATGAAATTGACAATCTAAACAATAATAGTTGAAGCAACTAACGAAAATGAAAAATCACATACAATTACTAAAAATTAAACTAAAATAAAATGAAAGCTGAAAAGACAAAAAAACCAATGAACATGTCAAATCATGGTTATCAGTTAAAGCTAAAATTATTGAATACATTTTGAAGCACCAACAATGTTAACTAGAAGTAAATAAAAACTAAAATGGAAATAAAACAAATTGAAAAAAAAAAACGACCAATAATATTTAAAAAAGAAAAAGCTATTAAAAATTACAAAATGACTAAAAATGAACTAAAATGAAAATAAAACATAAAAGTTATAGATTAGTCTATACCGAAATATTAATAGACACTAGCAAAATAATGGGTCAAACCTGATGCAATGTGTTTTCACATTTGAATTTGGTGCTTTTCGTCCTTCTTGGAGCCAGTGATTGTATGCTTTCTATGTAAATGAGCTGTATGAACATTTTTCAAAACACTTTTCTTTTTGTGTTCCTCATAAGAAAGAACAACATGAGGACGAGTACATGACAGTGTGTTTATATTCGAGTGCTATTCCTTTAAAGCACAATGAATGTCTGTCCAGATGTTATGCAACAGAAGCCCCTGAATCTCCTAATGTTCAGTCTAGCGCAAAGTTCCTCAAATCTTACCCTGGAAGTCCAATGCACTGCAGAGTTTAGCTCCAACCCTGATCAAACTCAGCTACCTGTGATTTTCTAATGATCCTGAAGACATTGATTAGCATGCTCAGGTGTGTTTGATTAGGGTTAGAGCTAAACTCTGCAGGAAAGTGGATCTCGTGGGCTAGATTTGAGGATCCCTGGTCTAGCGTGTCTCCAATCACAGGGAGGAATGCCAAGGCCTGATTCCACCGCTGGATCCTCTATACCAGGGGTGACCAACCCTGTTCCTGCAGAGTTCAGTTCCAACCCTGATCAAACACACCTGTCTGTAATTATCAAGTGCTCCTTCAGATCCTAATTAGTTGGTTCAGTTGTGTTTGATCAGGGTTGGAGCTGAACTCTGCAGGAACAGGGTTGGGCAGTCCTGCTCTATACTGTGTCCAGGAGTCAATGAAGGCCATTCTGGCTGACCAGCAAATTATCTGCATCCCCCGTCTAATGTACTTTGCTTTCCTGTCACGGGCGTAAGTAGCTCCCCTGGCAAAGTCCAGTTTGCTTACACTTGATTAAGAGTGTAGACACAACTAAACACGCGCCTTAAATGTTCTACGTTGTCTTTTCTTTAGGTCGCTCCTCTGGGAAGCCAATGTTGCAACATATTGTTTTATGGGAGTTTACATGTGCATGTATTCCTTCATTAAGACCAAACAACAGGTTGTTAACGGTCACGTGAAATCCTCTTAGCCATCCCATAATACTCCACACATCATCCACATTTCAAGGCAAGAAACCAAGAGTATATTCACAGTCGGAATGTAAAACATTTTTGTCTGCCATCTTTAGAAGTACTTAAAAAAAAAAAAAGAAATCAGAGGAAGATGTTTTATTTGTCTGTACGCCCATTATATTGTAACATTTAATGTTTGTTACGTGCAATGAATCTGTACCTACAATAACATTCTATAGTGCTAAACCAGGATTGTCTAATTATTGATGAATATAATTGTAATGACCGATTACCATTTCATAGCCTGATGCATTTGAGCAGATTATGTATTATTTGGTGACATTAAAAATGAAATCAAAGTATTAAAAATGTTTTATGTTAATGACTAAATGAGTACGATTAGTGACAACACTAGCAGGCAAAACTAAGGCAGGCCCTTTTCTGAAAAAAAAACTAATCTAATCTGATCACTTTTGTGAAGCATTTCATTTCAAATGTACCTAATTTAGCATTTTACCCTTTAAATTCCCTCTTGCCAACTTGACTTGGCATTATGGATAATCAATACATGACTCCCGCCATGGATTTTGAACATTCCTTCCTGAATGCATTGATCTGTGAAATACACTAGATCAGCTTTAGCTTTAGTAAAAAAGCTGAGCACAATACAGCGATTGTGGTCTTCAGCTCACCGGCATGTGTAAGGTCCTCTCCTCAGGCACGTAAACCTCAAGATAAAAGCCGTTTTGAAAAATACAAATGTAATCAACATCTTAAACAAGTGCGTCATTTTATTTATTAACTAGAGCAGCAAAACTAATACGTGAAGACAAAACATGGTGAATGACATGCAACGAGACATGACAACTTTTTCTGCTTTGCAAAACAACTCGTTTATACAGTAAAAACACCTCCAAAACTACAGGAAAGAGAACAAATGGAAAACGCTTTCCCCATTGATTTTAAAGATGCCATCAAATGTCAGCCAACTCCCAAGTGCTGTTCAATGTTTGTAAAAGGCGACATTTCAAAATACTGCCGAATGAATGGTTGGGCAAGACGCAAAACTAAACAATAAGAGAACATATTGAATGGACTCCAAATAATACATGAGAAAAGCCAACACCGGCAGAGGCCACCCAGTGAGATGATCAGCACCCCTCTACCCAAGCACTTTCCCATTCATCACACATAATTCATTAAAACAATCCCTTAAAAATCCCTTCTGTCTGGCCATGTATCACTGGGCGGTGCGTCTCCACTCATGTTGAGTCCACTGGTCGTCTCTTTATTGGTTGGATCAGTTTAGGTGTCTTGAGAGCATCAGAGGTCACCTTTCTGGGCGATAAGGAGTCTGGGCGTGTGGCTACACCAGCTGTACAGCGGCAGCCTGAAGGTAACCGTGCAGGAACTGAAGAGCTTCTGCTGGCAGACTGGTGCTCAACATTGAGGGCACCTGTTAAAGACAACATTCGGTTAGTTCAACAGCTCAGCTAGATCTGGAGACTCAAGTCATTTAAGTGATTACATCGTTAGTGATACTCACCCTTCCAGGACAGGCGGTGGAGAGTTTGTGTAAGGACTGAGCTAGGAGGATTTTGGGATTGTTGACAGCATCTCCGATGGGGTCATGCTCTTTCTTCCCTGCAAAAGCAAGCTGTGAGAAAGCCGTCTGGTATCCTGGAGTGTCCTCTATGTCTATGAAATGCTCATCGTCTGGGATGCTGTCGTCTTCTGGTAACTCAAACAGACCAATCAGAGCCTGCAACAAAGGGGTCCTAAAGAACAGAAACAGGCTTTTCTCACCAAATGTTCATGATTAATTCATCAGCTCATCTGACAGCCCACGTTATCTTGTTAGACTCCATGACAAATAAAGAGACGGGGGTGAGGGTCTTCGAAATGTGCTCCTTGTATCCTTTTTGGATTCGCAAGTATTTAAAAAGCACATACAATTTTAAGAAAAGCTATGACTTGGCACTATGACTATATAAAGATATGACACAAATGACTTGTATCAATCAAGATTAAAGTAACTAAACATTTCCAGGTATTTAAAAGGTGCAGTATGTAAAACTAACAGCTAGTGGTTAAAGTGTGTATGGCAGTCCAAATGCAAAATATTGTTTCTCAGCCCCCTCCTCCTCACACTCGACACTCACGTGGGTTGGCAGATTGAGGACATTTCTCCACGACCATGCCAAACATCCTGAGGAGGCAGAAAACAATGGAAACGATCAGAAAATAAAAAAAAAAACTCAACACATGCACTTTCTTTAGAAGATGCTTTGATGGGAAATTGTCATCAATAAGCCAGTCAGTAATATCTGCAACAAGATTATGACTCGACATGTTTAGAATAATAAAGCTACTTGCTTTGGCTGGATGCCATCAAATATCTCCTGCAATGCAATTGCTCCATATTTCACACAATAAAGGTTGATAAAGACTAGAAAACCTGTGAAGAGAAAAAGTGACAGATCAATATAGTGAGCAATTTGTAATTTTGAAATTACAGGGCTCATATAAATATGGGGTTAGAAGTAAACTACGATCAGAAATGACAGCAATCTCTCACTCTTTACAAATTTTGTGGTCTTAGAGCTCTGAAGCCTCTGGAAAAGCAGAATAAAGATCTGCTTCCTGTACTGGGTGATGGAATCTCTGCATACAAACACACAGAAGCAAATGAGTACAGCACATAAACATGTCAACTCTTTTATTCTTGTGTCCTCATGGCGCATTGCTTACGGAGGCATTTGCTCCACTATACTGTTGAGCAGATAGAAGCCTTGATGGTCATTAGCCTTGGATGCAATGAGCTTCTGGAATACTCCAAGAAGACCAGGCTGGTGGGGGGAAAAAAACAAATTACATTATTTCAATGGGAATGTATTGTAGGTAAGGCCCACTGCATTATGAGTATTCATCTAGCAAAAATAATAAAGGCCATCCCATGAAGCACTCACAATCTTGTCAGCCGCTGTGCTGGCGATGGTGGTGGCTCCTTTCTCCAGATAGGCCTGCAGCAGCCGGACGAGAGGAGGGATGTTTCCTGTGCGTTCCCACAGCGCGGGCTGCAGCATACAAACACACAGAAGCAAATGAATACAGCACATAAACATGTCAACTCTTTTATTCTTGTGTCCTCATGGCGCATTGCTTACGGAGGCATTTGCTCCACTATACTGTTGAGCAGATAGAAGCCTTGATGGTCATTAGCCTTGGATGCAATGAGCTTCTGGAATACTCCAAGAAGACCAGGCTGGTGGGGGAAAAAAAACAAATTACATTATTTCAATGGGAATGTATTGAGGTAAGGCCCACTGCATTATGAGTAGTCATCTAGCAAAAATAATAAAGGCCATCCCATGAAGCACTCACAATCTTGTCAGCCGCTGTGCTGGCGATGGTGGTGGCTCCTTTCTCCAGATAGGCCTGCAGCAGCCGGACGAGAGGAGGGATGTTTCCTGTGCGTTCCCACAGCGCGGGCTGCAGCAGGTGAGGAAACAGGGCCATGTAGGAGGAGGGGATGGAGCTGGTGTGGATCTCCAGCAGCAGAGACATCACCTGGAAGACGTAAGGCACAAACTCTGCAGGGCCAGAGATGAGACGAGAGGAAGGGCCCATAAAAACATGGCTTCAGGACTGTGCACCATCAAGAGATTACATACAGGAAACACTTTGTATGCTCTATTATTCAGATGCTTGGGGTCAGTAAGATTATTATTATTTTTAGGAAATTACATTGACGCACACTCAAGTCATACTGTTTACTCAAGTGACAGTATTTATAATGTTACAAATCAAAATGTTTACAAACATTCACAACAATGTTCTTTGAGCAGCAAATCAGCATATTAGAATGATTTCTGAAGGATGATGTGACACTGAAAATGTCAATGTTATTACTCCAGTCTTTAATCAAATAAATACAGACCCCATACTTCTGAGTGATTGTGTAAGTCACCACACAACTGTGTGATAAAGGTTATAGAGTTTAACACATTTACAACAGTGTAACACACCCTGCACATCATTCTGGAGGATCTCGGTAAACACAGGAAACAGGGCCTCTTCAAAGCTGCCCACAGTGTCCCGATTGGCCTTGCAGGTGATCCTGATGGACAGGCACAGTGACTCGAACAGGTAATGGTTGAAATGCGGCTTACTGGGATTCTGTAGAGAATACAAAGTTTGTTATCTTTAAAGAACAGGCTGCCCACACATACAAAAGATTTCAAATGGAACAAGTTTAAAATTTGCTACATGTTTTATTCAGTGGGTGGCTATTCTTTGAATGCAGAAAATGTGCATGCTGCAGAAACAGTGCTAGTATGGCATGCTGAACAATATCCTGTGTGTAAAACATGAAGATGTTCCGTCCTGCCTTTAGGATCAAGTCCTGCTTGGGAAATGTCCCCTTTAATGGACGGATATTTCTGTGTGTCCTGCCAGTGCATCTAATGCCATGGACTGAGACAAAGACCACATGACTGGACACCAACCTGCACTCAAGCATCCTTCATAGGACAGCAGATTTAGTGACTGGCCTACCTTGCTGACGAGGAGGAGCTTATGAGTGAGTTGGCCAATGAGAGTGGGGATGTAGGGCACAATGGCATCCTGTAAGAGGGAGAAACTCCTCATGATGGCTAGAGAGGTGACAAACCGAACAAGTCAAGGAGTAAATAAGAATATTACAGTAAATAAAATGTTTTACTACTAAAAGTTGTGAATATCAAAGAGCCAAGCACCTTTCATTATATATTCATTCTCAGATGAGCCAGGGATTGCTAAAGCTTTGAACAGATTGTTGAGTAACTGTTCTGTGAATGGTGCCATTTCAGCAGGAGTAATGCTGAAAAATAAGATTAGTTCAGAAAATAAATAAATAAAATGGTCAAAATTCAGAACATGACCGTTCTCATGTCTCGTAATGGAAAAACTCACAGAGTGGCGTTGTTGGCTCCTCTCATGGTGAAGATTCTCTCGAGTGAATGTGCTGCATATGTGTGCTGAACGATGCTTTCTGTCTGCAGGTGAGCCACCAGGAGAGGAACAGCCTCCAACAGCTGCTCTTTAGGGAGCTGGAGGACCAGACAGAAGCCAGACCAATCACACCCAGTGAAGGCACACTTGCGTAATGAAAAGCATACAATGTAATGGAAAGGAAAGTGCTTACTTGACTTCTGAAGGTCATAACATACTTGATGGCATCTGCTTTCAAAACTGGGAACTCGTTCACTGAGGGACAAAGAAGAAATGAACTGTCATTCAGCACCATTGCAGTTCCAGTAAAAACTATTTAACGTGCTAAATGAAACGAGTGAAGCCAATTACCATTGGGAGATTTCAGGTCTACTAGAATGTGGTTGACGAAGAATTCACACAGGTTCACCAACTCATTGGCTTGTGTTATTCCATGCTGTAAACCAGAAGTATGCATTTGTCAGACTGGACGTCAGATCTATAGCTCACAACGCAGAAGAAATCAGACTCAAACTACTCCTTAGACTGGCTCCAATAATCTCAAATCTGCCACATAAATATAATTTTTACAGCTTGTATAAAACATTCATATTAAGGTGCGAGTTACTTTGACTTGAACCATTGTCTGAATACGTGTAAGCCTTTTGAACAGATGTCTGCAGCACTTTGTTAACAGTGGTCAACCCATTTTTAAATTCAATATGAGCTTTATTTATATGTGTGCAGGTTACGTTCATCTCAGAGCGGCTCCGTTCACAGTAAATGCTGCTCCACACAGACAGTTATCATTTACAAGCACGGACTGTCTCGGATTTTGCATGTTTTTATGTCCACATGTTCTTGTTCAAGAAATGACAGTGGCTGTAGCATGTCTATCATAAAAAAGCTGCCAAATATTAAAGATTAAATGGACATTTGACTTAAATGTTTAGTCAATATAAACAAATTATTAGATAGTACTGTAAAGTGCAACGACCGTTGACAGGCTGTTGGCACCCTCAGCAGGCATTTCATATAATACATAATGCACAATACAATTTATGATTATATTGTTTTATTACATTATGTACTTGAACCATCTTGTTCAATAATGTCCATTTCACTATTTGCGAAAAATCTCACCTTTTGCGTCTGAGCTTTGGAGGCCAGAGATGTGACCAGGTAGATAGCAGCATCTTTGTGTTTCCAGTTCACCCCGGGGTTCTTGGCATATTCTGTCAGCATGGAGTTCACATAGCCAGAGAAGATGCCCGTCACCGGGCCCTCGAAGAACTTACAGAGGCCTCGCACCAAATCACAGGCTGCTCTACGCCTCGTGTCGATGTCTGTGAGGAAAGGAGGTATGATTCAGTACGGGAAGATGGGAGTGTCTGAACAATAGAGTGTAGCATCAACATACCTGAGCCTTCAAGGTCTCTGATGATGTACTCCTCTGCGTTATCTTCAAAAGCCTCTTCATCTGCACCTGTTTTCATACAATTATCAATTTACAACATGAAAAATCCTTCTAGATTATTTGTACCACTTCATCAGCTGCTATAAGAGCTTGACAATAACAAATTGACACATACTTCTAAACTCCATGTTGGGTACGATGACCTTCTCACAGATGCTGGTAAGAACATTCTGGTCTTCAAAGAGATGCTTATAGTGCGGCCGCTCACACACTGATGCCAAAAACTGGATAGCATTGCTAACAAGCTACAACAGACAATGTTGTCAGGCACTGTTAAGAAAAAAAAACTAACAGCACTATGAACACTAAAATAATGTCCGCCACCAAGTCTGTAAACCAGTGGTTCCCAATAGAGCCCGACCGATATATCGTCTTGCCGATATTATCGGCCGATATGAGCCTGGAATATGCCGCCGATATGAATTTTTTTTTACACAGCACATAATGCAGATAAAATGATTGAAATGGTGTAATTACTTTGTTTGTCCAGCAGAGCGCGCTCCATTGTTTGCTACTGGCAACCTGGATGAAACGCTTTAAAGCTCAAGTCAATGGAAAACCATTGAAACTTTGAACGGCCATATCTCCGCAACGGCGTGGCGAATCCGCACCAAATTCGGGGGATCTCTTCAGCTCAAGGAACCCTCTCGAACGCGAATCGAGTGTACGTCTCGAGGCCCTCTTTCGAATGAGACCACCCCCGCGTGGATAGCCCCCAGGGTTTGGGAGTTACGGGTGGTTAAATTCGCGGTCCGGCGCCGACCGATCTAGCGATCCCGGGGGGCTACCGACACGCGGAGGGTGACGTTTGAGAGGGCTCCTCGAGCTGAAGGGATCCCCCGAATTTGGTGGAGATCCGCCGGCGCGTTCGCGAGATAGTGACACCAGTCAACACTTTCCCTTCAGTAAGGAGGTTTCTTGTTCAGGCAGCATTCACGCGTTGTCTTATTCGACCACAAGTGCCCTGCGAAGTGGACTTCACATGAAATTCCGCCATGATTCCAGTTCCAAAGGAACGTACACGTTACATTCAAAGGGCATTAAAGTGCGCGAGACGTGAATTTATATTGTATTTATTTACAGAGGTAGGGGAGAGCGGGGCATAAAGTAACACTTTTTGACTTTCTCAGTTTGTGTAAATCTACATGGGGTTCAGAATATATATATTTTTTTTTATCCACGGTAATTTTACACTTGTCTAGTACAGATATGTCGCTTTGTTTCATTACAGTGTATAGGTTTTTCTTTTTTTACCCTCAAAAAATGGAAGTGAAATGTGACAACATGCCCCGTAGGTGGAACACATTGTAACATCTGAGGGGCACATTGTTACTTGACCATATGACAGCTTAAAATCTTCTCTGATCGAATGAAAAAAAATATACAAGACAAACTAATATATTTTGTTAATAAATATAAATATATATATATATTTATTTTTTGTTCAAATAAAATAATGGCGTTTTTTAAGAATTAAAAATAATCTGATTTTGGAGTTTGACAATGAACATTGCAACCATGCTTGGGACGGCCCACATAAACGAGCAAAAATGCTTTACATGTCTTGAAATAATAAACCCCGTTACTTTGTGCATCGCACTAATCGCAAGTTTATTGTTAAATTGTTAAATGCCCTTACATATCTCTGTCACCATTATAAGTGTTTGATCACATTTGAGTGATTATTGCAAAAAATGTATGTATTTATATTCTGTTTATGTATATACTGTATTCTATATATAGTACCAGTCAAATGTTTGGACACACGAATGGGAAAGTGTCCAAACTTTTGACTGGTACTGTACTATAATATACACAAAGAATATCGGCCGATATATCAGTATCAGACTTTTTTTTTTTACTCCCTAATATCGGTATCGGCCCCAAAAAACCCATATCGGTCGGGCTCTAGTTCCCAATACTGGTCCTGGAGAACCCCCAACACGGCACGGTTTTGGTGTCTCTCTTATCTGACACACATTTGAGGTCTTGGAGTCTTCACTAATGAGTTGAATCAGGTGTGTTTGAATAGGGAAACATCCAAAATGTGCAGTGTTGGGGGTTCTCCAGGACCAGGATTGGGAACCACTGCTGTAAACAACTTGCAACACATAAATACAAAACAAATTTTAAATGAAATCCACTTACCAAGTCATATTTAACCTCCTGTCCAGTTGTGACCAGCAGGTTCCAGATAGCTGTGACAAAGCGAGGTAAGTAAGGCTGGAACTCTTCATCATATTTTTGAGCGTAAAGTGCTGCGTTATCACAGATTTGGGATTTCAACAGCTCCAACAGACCAGCCTCCTCCTCATCCTACAGCAAGAAACTCACAGTTTAGTTTGTTGGTCTTGGTTATTTGAACTTACAGAAATTAGATTTGTGAGCACTCCCGTGTTAGAATATTTCAATATGAGAATAAACTCACATCTGTTTGCAACAACTTGTTATCCAAAGTCAATAAGTTATGAAAATTTGTCATCCAAGTCTCCATGTTATCCTCAAAGAACTCTGGGAGATCCTGAAGAGATTGGAAAAAGAGATGTGAACTGGCAAACAGGCACAGAAGTGCCATTGGAAGCATGAGCGGTTGTAAGTGCAGACTCACCTGGAAGTTAAGGCTGTAGAAAAGTTTTGAAATAAGTGTTAGGGAAGAGAAGAGCACTTTCAGGGCGTTGACATCTGTTGCATGAGTTTGACACAAATCAATCGTAGCCTAAAAGTGAAACAAACAAGTGCCATTTCCATTTCACACACATGAGTAAAAGCAAATGATTAGATGGAATAACAAAAAGGACAACAATTCATTGACTTTACCTTGAAGAGTTCAGTGAGAGGCTGTGCAAAAGTGTCCAGTACCAGCTTGATCTCTGACCACAGCTCATTGGACTTAAACTCATGGCGGTATCTGAAAGACAAGAGACAACACTCGAAATACAGGATGTATCAAATTTATGTAAGGGTCAGATACAAAAGTGTCTAGAAATGTAACAACACCTGAATCCAAAAAAAGTACATATATGTATTTATTCCAATACCTTTTAAAAAGGGAGTGTGCCGTGCGAAGAACTCCATTGATGATGTGGAAGTCCCCGCTCTGAAAACGAGTCACCATCTCGGTCAGGAGATCTGGCCATTTCTGAGGGAAATCCTCTCGCCCGATGATGCTGATCGCATCACTCAGCTTGCAGAGGGGAAAACAGTCACTATTATTTACAGATCATGTATTTATTTGTGCTCTTGCTTGTAATTTTGTTTTTATTTGTTCTTAAATTATTACTGGAGTGTTCACGCGTCTTTAACAATGTTTGAACTTTTTATTAGTTAGGCTAACAGTGTTCACCGTTGTATTGAAATGGAGAATTGTGAATTTAAAAGTCACATCTAAAATTTCTTAAAGGGGTCATATGCGATTTCAAGTTTTCCTTTCTCTTTGGAGTGTTACAAGCTGATTGTGCATAGATAAGATCCCTGAAGTTGCAAAGACTAAAGTCTCAAAACCAAAGAGATATTCTTTATCAAAGTTAAGACTCTGCCACGCCCCCCTAAAACGGCTCGTTCTAACACGCCCCCACATATCTACCTCACTATGTGGAAATATTAGCATAATGCCGCCCAAATGTTCACGCAAAGAAAGAAGGCGTGGTTTCAGTAACCGCAGTTAGGGTTGAAGCAGCCAAGTCAGGGAGACGCTGTGTTTCAGTGCGAAAGCAAAATAACTTTATTTGGCCTTCCGAAAGTAGATGCATTTAGGAATCTTTAAGATGACTTACAACAGAACAGTAATGCATTTTATGGATGACCGTTTCGTGAACCTAGGAGAGGAGGTAATTCTGACTTTGCTATGACAATCTGGCGCTTCTGAATCAGCTACTGTTTTGTTATTAGTTTAAGTATTTGCTATTGACTGTTCAAATGCGGAGTTTTGCGCATCGTGTGTGTGTGCGCGCGCGAGCGAGAGAGAGACACACATCACTGTGGAGTTAAGCTTATTTCTTATAATCAAATGACATGGGCCAAAAATAGACCCATTGATCTATAGGCTACAGCAGTATAGTTTATTACAAACCTAGTAATGTGGATTACAGCTACAGCACTCATTCCAAATAACAAGAGTAACTGTAAAAGTACACAGGTGAAACTTTTATTCTAACTGCTGCTTCTCATGGGTTATCTGAGATTCGTACCTGTTTTTGTATTTGCTCTGGGCTGGTTAGCATCAAATTTACAATGTTGGCTTTGATAGCAGTCCGGTCAGGATCAGAGATTTTGTTTGGTTCATCCTCAACCTTAGGAAGAGAAAGTACATAAATCCAGATTAAATGCCACCTATCACACACCAGACTGTTTTAATAGTATTTAACAGTACACTCACTATGCGCCAGTTCCTCTTGATGTAGTTCTTGAAGGTGACTGCTGCACACACGCGAATGACCTCATCTTGGGACTTCTCTAGTACTGTGAGCAGTAAAATGGGGTAGTTCTGGTTTCCCTCCACTGATTCCAGAAATTTCTCAGCTAAAGATGGAGAAGGTGAGAACACAAAACATGGGGATATACAGTATAGTTAAGACTAAACAGTGTTATTTTACATTTGATTACTTTACTGTGCCTCAATACTACCGAAAAAATTTATAGCACTGATTATTTCGTTCAAATCTTTTTTTTTTCTATTGTATATGAAATAGATTTTTTGTTTGTTTTGTAAATTAGTTACGGTTTACTTGTCTTTAACAGTTTTTGAACTTTCAATTAATATTATGGTAGTATTGCCCAAACTGGTATTGAAATAAAAAAATCTCTCTAAAGAAATTTTAATTAACATACGAGAATCAATATGCTTTTTGGCCAAACAAGCACACTTTTGGACTAAAAGCCCTGAGGTAAGTTGTTTACTTTAACATTTCGTTTTAAGGCATAAAACATTCATTTAATCTATCTTCTAAGTAATGAAAATTAAACAAATTAATTTTTTTTGGAAAATAAAGGTCATTTAATATTACAATTAAAACATTGAAGAAATATTGAATGCTTATTCCTTAAAAATAAGGTTTTAATCATTTTAGTAGTAGTAGTCTGTTACGTACATTCTACTCAACAACAGTAATATATTTCTGCCAATGCCCTCAAGTTAAACCGAACCTTTATTTTGACGGGCTGCCGTGAATACCTTTACATTTCTGTGTGTGTATGTCATGATGATAGTTTTACTGAAATGAAATGGTCAAATGCTCATGAAGTGACTCTCAGAGCAGTTCTGGAGATGTTGTTCATGTATTTATGTCCTCATTAGTGAGACGGCAGAGGTTAATATCACCGGAAGCGTCACAAGCGTTTCAGTACAAGTAACGTTACTACACAAAACCGCGCGTCTGCGCCATTCATAACACAGAGACACGCAGAATTCATATTTAAATATGAATCGGTTTGCGGCTTAATATTTACAAATACTAGTGGGAGTGGGCTCACTTGTGTGTGTGTGTGCGTGAGCGTGCATCGGGCGGAACTCCGCTGTGCGTGATGCAGAGAGCGCGACCATAAGTAGAGACTGAAATGACATGCCGTCATGTAAATAAGATAAATAACATAAGGCTATTTAGTTTGCTTAATGAAAGAACAAGGTATAGACATGTTCTATAAGAAAGGTAACTTTAAATGACTTCTGTTGTGATCTGGCGCTATAGAGAAAATATAATTAAATATAATTAACGACCTTCAAGGGGCCGCCCCCCCTAAAATAATGGCAGGGGAAAACACTGCATTATGCTAATATTTCCACATAGTGATGTAGATATGTGGGGGCGTGTTAGAACGAGCCGTTTTAGGTAGGTGTGGTTGACTCTTAACTTTTATAAAGAATATTTCTTTGGATTTGAGACTTTAGTCTTTGCAACTTTACAGATCTTCTTTATGCACCAAGAGCTTGTAACACTCCGAAGAGAAAGGAAAACTTGAAATCGCATCATATGACCCCTTTAATGTTTGGCCAAATTATGCAGCCCTACAAAAAAGCACAACAAACCTGGTTTTCTTTAGAATATTTCCCCCCAAATTCAAACATTTACAATTAATCCAGAATGCGTCAGCAAGATACATTTTTAATGAGCCAAAAAGAACGCACGTCACATCTCTGTTCATCAATTTGCACTGGCTACCAGAAGCTGCTCGCATAAAAATCAAGGCATTAATGTTTGCCTACAAAACCACCACTGGCTCTGCACCCCTTTACCTAAATTTATTACTAAAGAGTTATATGCCCTCTAGAAGCTTGCGTTCTGCAAGTGAACGTCGCTTTATTGTGCCATCCCAAAGAGGCTTTTATTTATTATATAATAAAAAAATGTGTACTGCATTAAGCTAACTGAGACTTGTTATAGCACTTGCGTTTCATTGCTCTTTTGTTGATTCTGATTGCTTCTATTGTCCTCATTTGTAAGTTGCTTTGGATAAAAGCATCTGCTAAATGACTAAGGCCCAATCCCAATTCTACCCCTTAGCCCTTCCCCTTTCCCCTACCCCTCCGTTTCGCGCGTTCACGTGAAGGGGTAGGGGTGTCTCGATTCTCTTTTGGTTGGAGGGGTAAGGGGAAGGGCTAGATAGCCCTTCAAACTAAGATTTTTCGGGACCACACTTCAAACGAAGGAGTATGAATTATCTCAGCGTATACCCGCTTCAGGGGCAACATGGCTGCCCGAGCGAACAAAAAGACACAAATGTAAGCATTTTTAGTATTAATAAAGATTTTAACAAAAAGTAATCATTTGTTTTATGTTACATTCAATCATGAGTTCATATTTACGGTCATGTCACTCAAAGAAACGTTTGCAAAAAAAATCGCTAATATTTGCTAACTAACGTCGTCATCATTACAGACTGCACGATAGTGCCACAACATATTTTCATGTCTGATCAGGGCGATAACCACCGTAGACATTGAGGGGGGCTAGTCCCCCCAATAATTAGAAATTGCTAAACCCTTTTCTCAAATATTGCCAATTCGAGAGAAAGAGAGATGAAAGTTGCGTGTATACGCGTCTGTGCGTTTCTCTTTTTAGAGTGAGTTTACTTAAAAAAAAAAAAAAAACAGCGATTTTATCCTCTCGTTGCTGGAAAATACAATGTATCGATTCAGTATTTAAACTTGTAATAAAAGTCGTGTGGCAGCGTTGACAAGTTTCTTTTCTCCTGGATGTGTGAGCTGCACAATCTCCGATATGTGTGTGTGTGTGTGTGTCAGTAAGCAGCGCATTAATATAGAACGGTAATTAAAGGCTCTAATGCTCAGCAGCACAGCAGTATAGCTGTGTGTATTGTAGGAGCTAGACGACGTATGATGTGTGACGTATAGTAGTGGTGTCCCAATTCTTAGGGGAATATTTTCACCCCTAGACACTCTGTTTCAAGGGACAAGGGGAAGGGGTAGGCGGAGGAGTAGGGGAAGGGGAAGGGGTATAAAATAGAATTGGGCCTAAATGTAAATTGTTCAGCACTACTGAGAACTGTGAAATTTCACTAGTATATAACATACTGGCATAGTAATGACAACATATTACAATACAAGACTACATGGGCATAAAACACTAATATTTTTCTCTTTTTTTGGCAAGCTAGTGAAAATTTTGGCAGCTGGGCCAGTAGGAAAAAAAATATTAATGAGGCCTGAATGTTTTGTCCTTCTCATACACAAATCCAAAGAAAATGCAGTATTATTTTTAGAATAGCCTCAAATGTGAAGGTTACCTGGCCGTCTCACAGCTGGGTCAGGGATTAGTGTTTTCTGCAGATACTCAGTCAGGGTTTGGAGATTTCCATCATTGAGCTCCATGATTGCTACAGAAATAGAAGGATCCACTATGAGAACTGATGCAGTGAGATGACACACACACACACACACACCACTACAGCAAGGGTACTGTTTTATTGATTAAAATCAAGTCATTCTGTAAAGCAGAAAGATCATGCTGATGATAATGTGAACATGTATTTATTTTGTTAACGCATTTCAGAAATTAAAGACCTGCATCTGAAGTTAATGTAAACGGACCCTTACATTTTTCTTCTGCACATCCCTTATACAGATAGCGAAAACTGCTGATAATGTTCATGTTTATGATCTTGACAAACGGTAGCACACATGCTTGGCCTGCTCTGACTGAAGCGGCCTGACAAGTATCTCACTCACATTTACGACTAAACACTAAACTGTGCTCTGTGTGGTAGACGGCTGGTTAATGGGCTCCACTGTGTCAGTCTGGCTGTTTATGATAGCGTTTACTGACAGAAACTCAGGCCATGATTCACGTGCTAAAGCTGTTAGCATGCTGAGAAGAAATGCTAGTCATCCAAAATAATCACAATAAAAAAAGCGCTTCACGATAAAACGACCTCTATTTTCCAATGTGACGGACACTGAAGAAACCGCCAAACGAGGTTAATTTAGTGAAAGTAAGGCGGAAAGTACTGCGTTATGTGGTTAGCTCACGAGCTAACTCTCCAGCTCACTCTTAACAGCGCGCGCGCTGCGTGCGTAAGCATCCAAACAAGATAATCCAGTAAACTCGTAGTTTATTAACGACCAGAAGATACTATAGAGTGGATTTACTAACAATGAGATAAAAAAGGGTCTTACCGTTAGCTGTATGAAGAAGTGCTGCGCTAACCACCGGCGAGAAGTTTCAAACGTCTCAAGTGCGCGGTCAGTCACGACTGTGCGCATGCGCAGTTGCGCAGTAATGCGCGCTAATGAGACAGAGGAGCGCACATGGGGCGCGTGTGTATTTGAGCCTTTAGCCTGTATGTGTTTCTCACGTACCGCCCCCTCCTGTATGTTGCGGCGAACTGCAGCATATTTAGAGGAGCGTTGGTTTTGTGGACAGAATGGATCTCATTTTAGAAATAAAAACAAGGTCATATTTCAAGACTTTTGTCTTGTTCAATTATTCATTATATATATATTATATAATATATTATATAGGCCTATAATTATAAAACAATATAATTAAATTAAGTATATTTTAAAACGAATACTTTTTTCCCCATTAGGATTATTTTCACAATAATTAAGCATATTAGTTCTCATTACAGAGATGTAAAAATAGTCAAAATCCACTAAAACAAATGCCTGTTTTAGCAGTGCCGTGTGTGTTTGGAATGTGATGCCAGCCACCTTCTGAAGGATTTGGGGACATTTTGTGTTAACCATCAATGAGAACTACACACAAAACTAAGAACAAACTAAATTGATTCATATGAAAATAGAGAGTTTGCAATTATATGCCAGGATACAAAGCTTTTAGAGACTGATGAGCTAATGAAGCAAGAAATAGATATGTACATTTCTTAACATGATAATGCAAATATGCTTGCAAATGCAACCCACAAATAATGCAAGAAAAGGAAAAAAGGGATACCACAGGACAAAAATGTTAGAAAAGATTTATGCAACTTGCAGCTCCAATTATCTTACGCGATGCACAAGCAAAGTCAGAATATTACCCCAAATGTTGGAGAGATGTGACTTCATTTTCCAGCCTCCTTCTTAGGAGAACCAAGACATGAACTGAGTAAACACCTTCAATGTGTGTCTTCTCCATCTCAACAGCATAACATAGTCAAACTTTCGAAAGCATTTCAAAAGTCAAACAAAAATTCAACAGCTTTCTTCTTCACATCAAAAGAAATCAGTAATAGTGTACATTCTCATTGCAACATAACAAGAAACCAAACAAAAATAAAGGTGACCTGTCGGATAAACAAATGCTCAGCGAAGCAACTTAGACAAAAACAAAACCGAAACAAACAAAACTACTAAGAACGCAACAAAAAACATAGATGCAAAGCAAACACATACAACGAAACAACAACATAATTTTGCCTGTGGATATTTTCAACATTGTTTTTCCAGTCACTACCAAAAACACTTTACCCAATTCTAAAAATAAAAACGTTCTCACGTTTCATGACTGAAGTGTAGTCTTTGGTAAAAATTAATGAATCGCGGGTCCCCAGTTTTCGAAGCGATGATTCGAATGTTTTTTTAGCAAGGCCTTTGTGCTGTATGGCATGAGACAACCGTTTACGATATTACAGTAACTGTTTTTCCTAGCAGTATCTGAGAATCAATGACAAGAAATGAGAGACACTAAAAGAGGTCGGTTTAGTGAAGAAATGCTCGGACTGAGTCTACAAGCTTCTAGTAAAACCAGTCAATACCAAACACAACACACACCTATATCACACACATACACACACACCTGCCGAGGTGAAATGAGACTGTACAGAAGGCATCGAGAGACTTGTATACATTATTCTCAAAGTTATGGGACGGCTTATGTCAGTGAACCCAGGACGAAGTAGAGCAGTAGAAAAATTACAAAATGAAGTGGGCAGAGAACAGAATTAACTCCTACATTATGAGTCGCATTTTATCATTACATGTTGAGTTGCACTCTCAAGTGACAAAAGTAGCAGCTTGCAGCGTAAAGCAATGGAGAAATCAAACCAGCAGGGGGTGCTAGAGAAGTCACGGGCTCTTCAGATCCTTCGACCAAGAGCACAGACTGTGACGGCTGCTCGTAGAGACAGTTAACATTTACAAAAGCACAAGTTATCATGATATACGATATATTCATATATATTAAAAGCAGAATATGAATCATACAAAAGTTCACAGTAGCTGTTTTAATACCACCTTTCGAAAGTAAATATGGGTTTAACTAGACGCGTAATGAGTAGATATACTATTCGGGGTGCGTGAAATGATCAAAGCAAACGAAAATCAAAACGAACATAATCCATATTGCTCATACGGTCTTTCATCGGTGAATCTGACGCTTTGTGGTGGGTCTTCGCAAGTTGGACATGGGAATAATCTCTTTTTCCAGCGTCTGAGGTGTGCGTGGAAAGTGTTTTTCGCTTGTGGAGGATATTTCTAAAGCTTCGGAGAGCAGCTTTATTATGGAATGTCAGAATAAGGGCTTGACAGTGAGAGTTCAAAGTGAGTGAGAGAGACCGACTGTGGTGGAGATGCAGGAGTAGGCAGTAACACTGATATTTTCATAGTGCAAACTAGACAGAACTGTGTTTCATTTCGTTTCGTTTGTTGCGAACTCAAAAAACGTCGGTGCAAATGTTCAGTAGGATAACATTAAGACATAAAATGGCGAAAAAATAAATATCAAAAACTTTTTATCAGTGTAAAAAAGTAATCAGGTTATTCTTTTAACCAAGAGTTCTGGCAAAAAAGGCCTCAGAAAAAGTCTGTCTTAGTCCTTGAAGTTTTACAAAGTTCGAGTAAGTGCCTCTTCGCGCCTGTTCGGGGGGCTTTAGACGAGCGACTCCATGCTTTCGGCCGGGTCCGATTCGTCAGACATGGCCACGCTGCCGTTTCTGTCCAGGGACATGGGACTGGATCCGTTCTCTTTAGTGCTTATCAGGCTGAGCATAGCTTTGTAAAGGTACTGGTACTGTTCCTGAAAAACAGAGGCGGACATAAAGCATGACTTCACAATGGGGCACAGAGGACTTGTTTTTTGTTTTGTTTTGGAGAAAAATTGTGTTTAGAAAAGGATGTAAAATGTAGATACTAGCTTCCTACTCCAGTCCAGTAGGTGGCAGAAACATTCAAAAACATTAAGCTTTTATGTTGATGTGTAAAAATGTCAGAAGCAGCTGAATGTCTGCTACCTACTGGACTGGAGTGAGAAGCCCTGAATGGCTCACACTTAAAATTGATTCAACAAAGTGACGTGACATGACATGTGGCCAAGTATGGTGACCCATACTTGGAACTAGTGCTCTGCATTTAACCCATCCAAAGTGCACACACACACAGCAGTGAACACACACACACCCGGAGCAGTGTTTTTGCTGCGGCACCCGGGGAGCAGTTGGGGATTCGGTGCCTTGCTCAAGGGCATCTCAGTCGTGGTATTGAAGGTGGAAGAGAGTGCTGTACATTCACTCCCCCCACCTACAATCCCTGCCGGTACGATACTCGAACCCGCAACCTTTGGGTTACGAGTCCGACTCTCTAACCATTAGACCACGGCCTGCGTGGATCAACAAAATGGATCCTTTCACTAAAAATGCAGAAAGATAGATATTAAGGCCAAATTTGATTCATTTGTTCTCTCATTTTAGTTACATTTTGGCTATGTTGTACTAATTTGTTCTAAATCGGCAACAAATTGAGCTGTGGGTATGAACTCGTGGCTGTGCTTTATTACTTAGTTTCCATGTTTTAGTTGAATCGTAGCCACACGGTACTAATTTGTTCTAATTCAGAAACAAATAAGATTGGCTGTAATGCTCAGGCAATTTGCAAAATAGTAAAACCAACATGACAAAGAATCGTGATATTCCTGAATAAAATGGTTGTGAATAAACTTGTGCTACAACTATTTGGCCTGTGCTACAAAACTTTCAACCTCTGTAGCACCAGTGCTACGTGAAAAAAAAGTTAACCTGGAACGACATGAGGGTGAGTAATCAATGGCAGAATTTTCATTTTTAGGTGAACTTTAAACACACACATACATATGTTCTTTTGTGTCATTTAGGTTTAAGGGTGAGTTCATTATATTTGCGTATAGCATATGGACCTCAGTATAAAAACTCACAATGTCGGTAAAGACTCCTGGTCTCATGAGGTTGATCATCTTGGCCACCTGGTAGACCCCCACAGCTCCATCACTCTCCAGCTGCTGTGAGAGTGTGGTGAGAGCACATAACATCCCAGCAGACACTGCACCAAATCTGTCCACACACAAACAATACATAGCTCTGTTATGATCAAACATCTCTTAAAAGTCAACATAAATGCTGTTCAACTAATTTACCTCTTTGAATGTGTCATATGTCAGATTGAAATATTATTCAACAAGAAGAAGAAAAAAAAAGAAGAACAGTACTTTTTTATTCTTTGGGAATTGACTAAATTGTGAAAAGTCGTGTCTTTGTGATGGGCCAGGGTTCAAAAAATTGGATTGGGGATGCCAGAACAGTGTTTTGTTAGTATTATTTGTAAACTATTATAATATTTGTTAATGTTTTGAATTAGTTCAGTTTTAGTTCATTTTAATTTGAGTAAATATTTTTTATGTGCTTTTGTTATTTGTATAGGTTTTTGTTATTTAATATTTAACATTACTTTATTTTGTTTCAGTTTAAGTTTTAGAAATGTTAGTACTTTATTTCAATTAGATGCTAAGGCAACATTTCTAATTTTGGTCTTTTGTCTTCTAAGATGTTGACATTTTCATTTATCTTTTACTGAAAATGCTAAGAAAAATCAGAGCAAGTTATAATTTATTACTTATATATTTTTGTTAACAGATTAAAACGACAATTTTTCTATTTCACCAAAAAAATCATGCATAATAAGACCAATAATGTGCATGAAGAAATATGTTTATATATTATTATATATTTAAATAATATATTAAATACATGTATTTTGACTGTACAACCTCAAAGTTGTTCTCATGAAACTAAAGTAAAATTTAATCTTTATATGTTTAAAGGGGTCATATGATGCTATTTTAAAGATCATTATTTTGTGTATTTGGTGTAACAGAATATGTTGACATGCTTTAATGTTCAAAAAACACATAATTTTTCAAATACTGTACATTATTGTAGGTCCTCTATGCCCCGCCTCTCTCAAACACGTCGTTTTCAACAAAGCCCCTCCTTTGACAAGCGCAGTCTGCTCTGATTGGCCAGCTGACCCAGTGCATTGTGATTGGCCGAACACCACAAGCATGCATGGAAATGTAACGCCCCTTACAATAATCACGAGCGTCAAGCTTTCAAAGTAAAAATCAAGACAGTTAATAATGTCGTTAGTTTTACCATCAGTTCAAGCCCGAAAGGGCAACAGAGTCACGTGACAGACACAGTGATGATGCAGCACACAAGCCGCGGGGTTAAGACAGCTGACGTGCAATGATTTCTGACAGGCAGTTCACTCTCCTGTGATGTGACCGGTTAATGAAAAGTAAATGTTTTGTGGTATCCCATCAATAGCACTGGAATATTGTGGCTGTTATTCTTATTTACATAAAGTAAATTTACACAGTAAATTTGATTCCAAAACACCAAATTCCAAAATTCTAGCTTTTTTTATATGTGGTTCAGTTGCTTACTGTAAGAGGAGGTTTTCTATTTCTACACATTTCTTTTTATAGATCATCTTGTACAGGCCATTTTCCATCTTGTCTTATCTTGTGTTCTTGCTTCTTTCTCTGACAGTAGTGCAACATTTCCATTTATAAACTCTATACTTAAGTCTATAGGAATAGAATTCATTACAGTTCCTACTGTTTGACACCATAAGGTGCTGTGATCCAATTAGCTTTAACGGGTATTCCTTAATATCAACAGACATTATTTTGCAACAAAACGACTAACAGTGGCCCCTTCATGTTTATTCATTATGTTAATGAGGCCTGATTGCCTCATCTGATGCTGGACTAATTGAGCTTTTCAAAATGTGTAACGTTACTGTTATATCACCCCTAAGAGGTTCCAAAAAGATGGCTGACTTAATTAGCATCACGTTCATTAGAGCTAAAGATATACTAGTCTGTCAAATGCTCCTCCTGCAGAAGATCTGCATCTTGCATTTGGCTCAATTTGCAGACTTCTATTAGGTACAAAAAGTGTGTATTGGCAAAGCATGCAAGCCTCGAGTCACAAAACATGAAAAAAGGTTGTATTGTTCCAGTTCTGACGTGCTACATACTATATCAGATGGTTGGTATGTGAATTGTGATTGAAGTCATTGAACCAATGTTCATCTCATCCCAACCTCTAAAACCAGAGGCAGTTTTTACTTAAGATTTAGGTTTTCTAAGCCAAATTGTAAATTACAGGAGGCACTTTTAATTTTATAAAAGTGCATTACTCACTCGTCATGCACTATAGTGGGTCCATCTCTAGTCATGGCCTCTTCTTTGATGACATTGATGAGCTCAAAGGTGCTGCTTATGGGAGCGTCAGGGTTTGGCCATTTTGGGCACTGAAAATGACGAACTTCTAAAACGTAATCATCCTAAAAAGTAAAAGAAATGGAGAGAGATATTATAATTATGAACTTTTATATAAACTACATATATAATCTATTTATTTATTTACTGTACACAAATTTGGGGCCAGATTTTTTTTTTTTTTTAAGAAATTAGCACTTTTATTCAGCAACAATGCATTAAATTGATCAAAAGTGACAGTAAAGACATTTGTAATGTCACAAAATATTTCTATTCAAATAAATTCACACTTTTCACAAAAATACTAAGCAGCATTAAATAGAAAATATGAATTTTATATGTATAATAATAATTTAAAAATTAATAAAAAAAATTAAAATTAATAAAAAATGTTTAAGAGCATTAAATCAGCATATTAGAATGATTTCTGAAGAATCATGTGACACTGAAGACTGCAGTAATGATGCTGAAAATGATTTTAAATTGTAATAATAGTTCACAATTTTAATACTGTTTTTATATATAAATGCAGTCTTGGTGAGCATAAAAAAAATTAAATAAAAATCGGTACCCAAACTTTTGAAAAGTATTGTATAAATCTAATATATAAAATATAATCTAATTTTTTCTTTTTTTCTTTGGTTCTTTCTCTTAATGTAATTATACAATAATATTAAATTGTAATATTTCTATTCAAATAAATTCACAGTTTTCACAAAAATACTAAGCAGCATTAAATAGAAAATATGAATGTTATATGTATAATAATAATTTAAAAATTAATAAAAAAAATTAAAATTAATAAAAAATGTTTAAGAGCATTAAATCAGCATTTTAGAATGATTTCTGAAGAATCATGTGACACTGAAGACTGCAGTAATGATGCTGAAAATGATTTTAAATTGTAATAATAGTTCACAATTTTAATACTGTTTTTATATATAAATGCAGTCTTGGTGAGCATAAAAAAAATTAAATAAAAATCGGTACCCAAACTTTTGAAAAGTATTGTATAAATCTAATATATAAAATATAATCTAATTTTTTCTTTTTTTCTTTGGTTCTTTCTCTTAATGTAATTATACAATAATATTAAATTGTTAAATGTGATTAAATATTTATAATAAATAGAAATTATGGTCCCACTTTATATCAGGTTGCCTTAACTACTATGTACTTACATTTAAATTAATAATTTGATACAATGCACTTATTGTGTAAATACATGTTTTTACATTGGATTTAAATGAACAAAATACCTGCATGTAAGTACATCTGTAATCAATTTCTGTAAATACATTTATAATTAAACTTTTAACCCACCCTTAAACCTACCCATACCACCAAACCTGTCCCTAACCTTACCCGTATCCCACCTCAATAGCAGCAAATGTGTTTTGCAATACAATATGAACACAATAGATAGATTGTACTTATTTGTTGATGTAAGTACATAGTAGTTAAGGCCACCTAATATAAAGTGGGACAAAAATTATAGTACAATATCTTTAAAAGTTAGATAACAAAATATAACATAAATTTATATCATTAATTATATATCATATCTAGTTTAAATCCAAAAGTTTACAGCCAGACATTTGTGGCCTCAGGGAATGCTATAAATGATATTATAATATTATTCAAAATAATACAACCATATTAGATGAAATACAAATAATTAAGTACATACTATATACCGTTTGAATCTAAATCTTTCCCTCTAAAGACACAGACCTGTGTGGCCTCCAGGATGAAGTCATGAATGATGATTTGCTCCTCACTGGAGAGACAGAGTCTGTCTTTACTGATAAGAGTGACTGTAAACGCCTCACAGTTCATGGCTTCCTCTCGACTCGGCCAATACACAAACTCATCCTCCGCCTGCGGGAACAAACGTGAGTGAGCATCAATGCTGAGTAATTAAAGACATTCAGTGCTCTCACAACCAATTCCCGTAGTTCACTGCCCACAATAACAAGACATCGGCTGACCTTCAGGAGCACAGCCTATAACATTAACTTGAGTTTCCCTCCTTAGAGGTAAGACATGACTCAAGACAAACAGTAACTTCGCAGATGGTCTTGAATACCCACCAGGCCCTGGTTGTCTGGTAACATGACGATGATCTGAGCATTGTGGTCCCAGATCATCCTCCAGAAATCTTTAGTGGTGTGAGGCAAGGGATGCTGGGTAATGATGAACTCATTGCTCCGGTAGTAGCCCTAGTAGTAGTGCGGAAACGTATAATAAACAAAAGCAGGTAGCATATAGATAAGTGACTCAATATATCCTCACTTTATATTTAGTTAAATTCAGTTACTTAAATAATATCCTTAGTTATAAAAAGGCAAAATGACAATGTGAAGTTTGTGTATAATTTCAAAATGCCTATTTCTCGTTGACCTGTCACCTTTGAACCATAAATAAAACCCTTTATACTATTTGAAAAAACTGCACCGGTGCACAGGTGCTGTAAAACCAAAATTACACAAATGTTCACTCTCATGACCATAAAGCAGAAGTTTCCCCCAGAACACTGAGTGCTAAATTACAGGTTAATGTAGTTGTGGTGGGGGTGTTGGGAACTCACCATTATATAAGATGCATTGATGTAATCAGTGCCTTTCATCCCAGGCAACGGTGCGAGACCAACACGTGCTCTTTCCGCTGAGAGGGATAAAAACAGCCAATCAGGACACAGAGTAAGAGAGCAGGTCAGTGATGTGATCTCATTAGCTCAAATGAAAGCGGTGTTGCAATTTGGATACTAGAAGAACTGTCATAGAAGTCCAAGGTATGTGAAAAAAAGCTAAAAATAGCTTATCCAGAAAAGAAAATGGCCACAGGACACCACAGTAAACCATAAATACATTTAGTATTTTACATGTAGTCATTTAGCAGATGCTTTTATCCAAAGCTACTTACAAATGAGGACAATGGAAGCAATCAAAATCAACAAAATTGCAATGATATGCAAGTGCTATGACAAGTCTCAGTTAGCCAGTACACGTAGCAAGTAAAAAAAAAAATTATATAATAAAAAAAAAATAAACAGACTAACTACTCAACAATACACAACAAATAAATTGGATGTGCTATTATATTTACATTAGGTTATGTTACTCACATGGGACAACAGAAGAGTTGCGGTTCTTCTCCTTGTTGCATTCTTTTTGAGCACTGAAGCACTCCACAAATCTTGCATTGCACTGAGTCACCAACTGAACATAAAGTAGAACTAATTACTTTTTCTTTATTTCAAAGTAGTATGAAACATCACATAAGACAACTTGTCTATTTACAACGTTGCAGTCTACCAAACTGCAGGTTAAGAACAGTCAGAATTTCAGGGCTCAACAAAACAAAACAAAGCAAAGAAAGGCAAAGCAAAGCAAAGCAATACAAAAAACAAAACACAAAGCAAAACAAAACAAAGCAAAGAAAGGCAAAGAAAAGCAAAACAAAGCAAAGCAAAGCAAAACAAAGCAAAGCAAAGCAAAACAAAACAAAGCAAAGCAAAGCAAAGCAAAGCAAAGCAAAACAAAACAAAGCAAAGAAAGGCAAAGAAAAGCAAAACAAAGCAAAGCAAAACAAAACAAAACAAAACAAAACAAAGCAAAACACAAAACAACTAATTGACATTTATTAGAAAACAAAACAAAAACAACAAAACAAAACAAAAAAAGATGCATCACATTAAGTACTGCAAATCCAGGAAGGAAATATGTCCTGCAGTTGTAGCCTACCAAATAAAATGAAATGTTGATTTATATTGAGGTATTGAAGCCGAACCAAAAATAACCATAAAAAGTGAGAATTTCAGGACTCAATAAAATATTTTATAAACTCATGAAACTCAAGCAAGCCACATATCACACATTTTTCCCGCACAGGACCTGTCAAGCTTGGGTTGTAAGTCACAGTGTCCTAACCGGGTATGAAATGATAGAGCAACAAGCGATAAAAGTGAACCAATTTCAATGGTTCAAAATTCTTCTCCGCATAAATATGCATTAAAAATCAAATCTCTTCTGATATGCTGAGAATGTCATGCATTGCAGTTCTGCAATCAGTGCTGGCAGACAAATTGCTTGTTGAAATGACTTTGCATAAGGAAAGAGATAGTCCCCACCTTGAACTGCTTCTCCAGTCGTGTTTTGCCCCCTGGGCCCGGCGTCAGGATGTTGTTGACATAACTGTGCAGCTGACTAGAGGGCACCTCTGTTTCCTTCCCAAGAATGGCTTCCATCAAGGCATCGTGGATGAAGATATACTGCTCCTAAACACACAGACACAGACAAACAGAGATGTAAAGAGACATGCTAGATGACACCAACAAACAGGACAGATTTAAACTGGTGGCTCACCTCCGTTTGGACCAGGTAGTTTCTCTGAGTGCGTATATGTTTGAGGAAACCCAGCGCATTGACTGAGCCTTTATCTTTCAGCTGTTGTAGCATGCTGTCAATCACAATATAAGTTCCTGTCCTGCCCACGCCAGCACTGAAGACGACACATTAATAACATATAAAGAAGTTTGTTTATTGCTCTCTTTAGCCATCAAAGCAGCCAGTGGAAGTGTGTGCATGTGTGTTTTTTTTACCTGCAGTGTACAAGCATGGGGCCCATCTCTGGAGTCTGTGCGGCAGAGGACCTCCTGACAAAGGTGAGCACAGGTAACGTGTATTCAGGGACACCCATATCTGGCCACTGAGTGTAGTGATACTGCAGAACTGTTCTTTCACTCTGACGTCCCTTAGTGTTACCCTTCTGACCCTGCAAACACACACACAAACAGATGAATGTTTTATAACTACATATGAGCCTTCAACATAAAAGGACAAAGAAGAACAACATAGACTCCTACTGTTGTATAAATTAAGCCAGAACAAGACACAAAACAAAAAGCAAAGCAAGAGCAAAACAAAACAAAAAACTAAGCAAAACTAAATTAAACAAAACAGCAAAACAAAACAGCAAACATATACTCCTACTGTTTTATAGATTAAGCAAGAACAAGGCACAAAAAAAACAAAGCAAAGCAAAGCAAAACAGCAAAACAAAAACAAAACAGCAAAGCAAAGCAAATCAAAGTGTAGCAAAGCAAAACAAAGCAGCAAAACAAAACAGCAAAAAGCAAAACAAAGCAGCAAAACAAAACAGCTAAACAAAGCAAAGCAAAAAAACAAAACAAACGACAGGGACTGGCTTTCTTAACCCTGTTTTTTTTTCTGAAAAAAAGTACACACTCAAATGCAATTGTATCTCATGGCGAAGAAACACAAAAACACATGAGCAATCCCCTTATCTTCACATAACCCTCACTTGGCATTCAAATTTAAAGCACAGGTTTGTGATAGTACTGTACAGAAGCATGTCAGCTTTCTTATTTTACCATACATTACCATACATGAATTTTTCATTTCTGTAAAAAAGTGGCATCTAAACTCATATCTAAGTGGCTGCTATAAAAAGACCCTTATTTCTTTGCTGCCAGTGGCCTTGGTAAGGTTCTATGTATTATGAAAGAGTTTTATGGAGAGAGCAGATCACTCTCACTGACGCTGTGAAGGCCAGGCCCTTGCATAAGCTTCTTAAGATTTTTTCCTCTGGCTTTTAATGCTCAACCCTGCCACAATCCTTCTCCCAGGTAAAGGAAAGCAGGTCAAACCATGCACAATGACTGTGTGGATTATTTTATGAAATGGGTGCCTTTTCAAGTTTGATGAGGTGATAAAATAAGTTTTTATAAAACAGTCTCAATTATAAAACCTGAATAATTAAAAAATACATCGTTTTTAAGATCTACGCTACTGACAAATAAAACAAAACATAAATGAAGAGTTTTAACAATACATATTTGTCAACTAAAATCTACATATACTACATCTAAAATTATATAGAAAAAATAAAGGTGAACTTCAAAAAAATGGTTGAAAAATAATGAAAGAAAATGTAAAAAAAAGTTATTGGATTTTTGTTAATGTGTTTCAAAAATATTCTATATTAACAAATAATAAAGGTTGGCACCCGCTATTCATTGCTAAAGTCATTTCTAACACATAAATGTTATATAATGGCACCTGTTTTGTTGAACGACCCATTTTCATTGTGTGCTAATTGGTCTAATGTGGTTGGTCATTAGTTGGCATTTTAATGCCATGCCAGCTTCCTAGGCTATTTTAATGATAGGAAAAGTGTTTGCAGAGTAATTTAATTTTCTAAGAGAACTTAAACCTGCATAATTTAACCAAATGTTAAATTATACTGAACTGATCTTTATGTTATTACTTTTTTCACAGTAGCGTTAATTTCATACAGTGTGTTGTTGTGTGTTGTAATGATGTACGTTTGGTTTAATTCAGCAGCAATAGAGAAGCAGAAGTGTAAGAGGAGAAATAAAAAAGGTGTTTACCTTCTTTACTTTGGTGTTTCTGATAGTGAAGATGCGGAGTGTGTAGCACGCCATTACTTTGGTTCTCTTCAGAGTCACCACAATATTCCCATATTCCTCGCTGTTCTCTGTCGGCCAGTACTGGTCGCATTTTCTCTGTAGGACGCACACAAAAAGAGGACAACGTTTAAAGAGGCCATAAAAAACAAACGATTATTTTATGACTCTGAAATTGTAATGGTTGTGACGTTATAACTCACTCTGCCTTTCTCCACCAGGTTAGTGATCATGACTATAATGCCGGTGTTTTGTTCCCACACCATCCGCCAGAAGTCCTCGAATGTGGACTTGAGAGGACCCTGAGCTGCGACGTAGGCCTTGGGTTTATTGTAGCCCTGTAGAGGAGAGAGATACAGAAATATACATCACATGCAGTCAAGTCATTATGTATACAGAAGTGTGTTCTGCAGTCATCACTCACATCCACATAGTTGGCATTGATGTAGTCACTGTGTTTGGAGTCTTTTCCTGCCAGAGCCCTGAGCTTCACTCGACTGTGGTCATCTGGAGGAAGAACAAGAGATAGCCAGTGAGATTCATGTCTGATATCTGAGCTACAGTTGAGTAATAACCTCTGAGACCACATGCAGATATAAAGATTTTGAAACAACGTGGAAACAAAATATTGCCTTCACTCTTCATAACCTTTTTTAAAGTCATGTTAGATAACAAGATCATCATGTTTTGAATAAACTTGAGTGCTGCTGTCATTAAAGCAAATGGGGACAAACCTAATTCTGGAAATTTGCACCAAAACAAAAAAAATCAGTAATATTGTGAACTATTTTTTATTATTACAATTTAAAATAATTGTTTTCTATTTAAAAATCCACAACTTTATTCTTCAGCGCTACACGAGCCTTCAGAAATCATTCTAATATGCTGATTTGCTGCTTTTTTTTATTATAATCAATGTTGAAAACAGTTGTGTTTCTTATTATTTTTGTAGTACACTTTTTCGTGGTTTTTTTAATGAATAAAAAGTTCAAAAGAACAGCATTTGAAATAGAAATCTTTTGTAATATTATAAATGTCTTTACTGTCACTTTTAATCAAATTAATGTATCCTTGATGAATACAATGATTAATTTCTTTCAAACAAAAAAAGGACCAACTCAAAACTTTTGAAAGGTACTGTATGTAAATGTTTAATTAAAGGGTTAGTTCACCAAAAAATGAAAATTCATGTCATTCCAAACCTGTAAGACCTTTGTTCATCTTCGCGACTCAAATTAAGATATTTTGGATGAAATCCGAGAGCTTTCTGACCCTGCATAGACAGCAAAGCAACTACCATGTTCAAGACCCAGAAAGGAAGCAAGGACATTGTTAAAATAGTCCATGAGGCCCTTTCTGGGCCTTGAACGTGGTAGTTGCTTTGTTGTCTACAGGGTCAGAAAGCTTAATCAAAAATATCTTATTTTTTGTTCCGAAGATGAA
Organism: Sinocyclocheilus grahami; assembly: GCF_001515645.1. Lineage (NCBI taxonomy): Eukaryota > Metazoa > Chordata > Actinopteri > Cypriniformes > Cyprinidae > Sinocyclocheilus > Sinocyclocheilus grahami. The sequence goes on along the minus strand of NW_015505339.1, from coordinate 1,242,769 downwards.
CGAAGGTCTTACGGGTTTTTTACGACGACATGAGAGTGAGTAATTAATGACAGAACTTTAATTTTAGGGTGAACTATCCCTTTAAATTTTAAATGAAATCCATATACTCATATTATTTACAATTTAAAAATGATAAAAACAGAAGCATTTTCGCAAGTGGTCTCAGATTTTTGGACCACTGTGCATTTTATAAAGTGAGACTCACAGGCTATGATGTTGATGTATCTGTTTTTGTGCTTGTTGTCAGGGTGATTGGAGTGTTCAGATGTGATCTTCATATCTGCTGTGCAGCGCTGCACTTCCTACAACACACACACACACACACACACACACACACACACACACACACACACACACACACACACACAGATGAGACATTGTGAATTTCATTTTCATTTAGTGTCATACAAAAAACTTTTTCATACAGATAATACATATAATACACACTTTTTATATTAATTTTGAACAGTATATCTATTGATTTTAGAATTACTTGTTCTCTTTTTGTTTACTTTACTTGTTTTATCTATTGTTTTGCTTAATTGTAATTTAGGCTAATATTTCCTTATCTAATACATGTGACGCGCTACACCCTCTACCACACACACACACACACACACACACACACACACACACACACACACACACACACACAGATGAGACATTGTGAATTTCATTTTCATTTAGTGTCATACAAAAAACTTTTTCATACAGATAATACATATAATACACACTTTTTATATTAATTTTGAACAGTATATCTATTGATTTTAGAATTACTTGTTCTCTTTTTGTTTACTTTACTTGTTTTATCTATTGTTTTGCTTAATTGTAATTTAGGCTAATATTTCCTTATCTAATACATGTGACATACAGTATTATACACAACTGCTGTGCATTACCACAAACACTGTTTTTAATTTGCATGTAAGCATGTACAGCGGGTTCAGTAAAGCTAACATCCTGAGACTGTTAACAGATCTCTCAATAAACACACGAGCGCTTGACACATTCTATTAACAGCATGCAACAAAGATGTTGAGATGTTTAAGTGATGTACCAGAACATAAGAATTGGCTGTGTGCGCATTAGCTGATTGTGTGTTTTGAGAGTGTGCGGACAAGCTTGTTTAAAGGGGTCATATGATGCAATTTCGAATGTTCCTTTCTCTTTGGAGTGTTACAAGCAGTTCGTGCATAGATAAGATCCCTGAAGTTGCAAAGACTAAAGTCTCAAACCCAAAGAGATATTCTTTATAAAAGTTAAGACTCGTCCACGCCCTCCAAAAACGCCTCGTTCAAACACACCCCCACATGTCTATGTCACGATGTGGGAAGATTTGCATAACGCCGCCCAAATGTTCACGCAAAGAAATAAGGCGTAACTCCTATTCTCGCTGTAGTATTGTTGCTGCCGCCATGTCGTGAAGGCGCTGTGTGTTTCGTTGTGAAAGCGAAACTACTTTGTTTGGCCTTCCAAAAGAGGACGATATCTGCTTCGTCATGCCTGGAGCTGATCCGTGCTGGTTGCTGAGGAAATACTACAACTTCGCTCTGTGGATCGCCGGATCGGCTTTCACCGTGGACGAAGCGGAGTCCAGCCCGGAGTCGTCACATGTGGTTTCCGCAAACCCGCCGGACGCTCCTTCGTCGAATCCGCCTGCCGCGCCGTTCTCAAGCCCACCGGCCTCCGCTCATTGTACACGGCATCACAATATGGTAGGGACGTAACATTTCCATCACATGCTTGAGGTATTCGGCCAATCACAATGCACTGGATAGCTGGCCAATCAGAGCACACCTCGCTTTTCAGACCGATGAGCTTTGTAAAAATCGACACGTTTCAGAAAGGCGGAGCATAGAGGAGAAACAATAATGTACAGTATGTGGAAAATAATGTGTTTTTTTAACCTTAAACCGCATAAACACATTGCATTACACCAAATTCACAACATAATGTTCTTTTTAGCAGCATCATATGACCCCTTTAAAACCACAAGATGTTTGAAAATCTGCCAGGGGCTGTTTTCAATAAGTCTCTCATCCACACACACGCACCTGTGTGGTTTCTGGTTTCCTGCACCTGAAATAACCTCACCAGCATTCTGAGAAGACCAAAGATGATACTTCACAGAACATCACAGGGTAAGTCAACATTTATGAGAGGACAGTCCATGACTGTCAATTCTATTCATGTGCGACCTGTGATATCATGTATGATGCTGGTTGTATTACATTGAACACTTATAAAGAGTTTTTCATGACATTTAGCAACCCATTTTCCTTCCTTGAGTTAAAAAGTGTATTGAAAAAAAAGAGTTGCATTAGGAATTGTGAATGCAACTTTGCAGTTGATTGTGAAAAAGAACAGAGTATAAATGGATCAAGCGGATGAGCAGGATGTGGAGGCTAAAAGTCAAGTGCACCCTTGAGAGCATCTTGACGTATGTTTCTCTTTAACTAAAGGAACATGATGTTAAGACGTTTTTGTTTACTGTACTGACCAAATGGGGAGAGAAGCATGTTCCTGTTAAACTGTACAATTCAGTGTCACAGAATGCACGCAATGTTATCTTGTACATACATTTTTATTCATTTCTTCTACAAATCTATAAATACAATGTCATATTTTAAAAGCCCTAGATTAAGTTAAAGTGATTGTTATTTGGAATAATTTACTTGGTTGTGAAAAGTAAAATCTGGGTTATTGTGGTAGAGCGATATAGACATGCTCTAGGAAATCTTACATAATTCAATCTTACATACTGTATTAACTTAATCCTCCATATGATGGTCGATTGTGCTTGGCTTATTTTTATTAGTTACACTGTAAAAAAATGTCCACCTATTTCAACTTAAGTTTAAGCCTTCAATTGAAATTCAATCAAATCAGTATAAGGTATATATAAGGTATACTCAAAACAGTAGTACAGTCATTTCTACTTACATTTTTCAATTTTTCAACTTATTAGGGGAAAATGCTGCAAACATAAACAGAACATTCCCATTTATGCAAAGAAAACTTTTATGGTTAACAAAACAAACAAACAAGTATGGTTGGCTAATGTTTTGAGAATGTTCTTAGAACCAAACATTGCTAGTTGTTTGCTCTAATGTTGCAAACTTTATTCCACTATTTCTGCAGTGAAAAGTTTATCCCCTGTTGGAAAAAGCAATGTTATGGATAGAAGACTCGAGACACTTGACTCCTGCTCATTGACTGGAGTGTTGTGGATTACTGTGATATTTTTATCAGCTGTTTGGACTCTCATTCTGACGGCACCCATTCACTGCAGAGGATCCGTGATGAGCAAGTGATGGAATGATATACATTTCTACAAATCTGTTCTGATGGAAAAAACAAACTAATCTACATCTCAAGAGGGTGAGTAAATATTTAGCAAATTTTCATTTTTGGGTGAACTATTTCTTTAAAAAGACTTATAGGAAAAAAGTAAATAAACCTGTCGTCCACTATTTTTCTCAGACCCTGATTTGTCTTCCTCTCTGGTGTTCTCCATTCACGCTTCTCTTGCTTTCAGCTGAATGGCAAACTTCTCCAAGTGTCCTCTTCTTTTTTTCCCTTTCAGTTGCTTTTCTTTATTCCCCCCTAAAAAACTCATTCCCGGGGCGCACATAATCCCTGTGCCTGTCCAGGCCTAGCCAACAGCCTTCCTCTTCTCGCTGGCTCCCATGATCGCTGCCACCCCAGCCACTGCTTTGTTTTTCGGCCCAGGCTGCACAAAGCCACTTGTCAGGGGCCTGGAGGGCTCTGTCCAAAAGGGGTTTGGCTCGGCTATCTTCCCTCTTTTTCTCTGCTCAAGTAGTGGAGGCGAGAGTGAAGGGATAGGAACCACAGAGGAATCCATTGAAGGGAAACAGCACCAGAAGCCCCCCTTGGAACCACTTCCCAATGTCCATCAAGACACACACACTTTCAGAGGCACTTCCCTGTGCCAATCAAGTCACTGTGGAACAAAGAGGCCAAGGGAGGCCCTCCGAAGAACCTTAGTGACCCACACACCCCTTCTATCCTCCTCTCATTCTCTCCTCTGAAGGAGGGAAAGTAGGAGACCTACTTTGAAACGAAATTTACATTTTTTTCCTTTGCATCATGACATGCACAAAAGATATGGGCTACATTCAAAATGTATTTGCAGCAAAAAAAAAATCAATGCTGTCATTAGAAACTTTGCCTCTATTTTTTTTCCAAACTTTACACACAAATCCAATAATTGCACACACAAAATGCAAAATGCATCTCTTGCAAAATGAAGCACCGCATTCAAAACATCACAAACACATCTCAAAAGCAAACATTTGTAAACACCTTTGCCATTTTAATACCTGTCAGATTTTTGTGTGTTACATAGCGAATTGTGTGTTGTGTTTTGCAAAAAGTGTTTTATGAAATTGAAATCTGAGTCAAAGGGTGAGAATTAGCATATGGTTCTGCAGATTTGGTGTGTGGTTCTGGTGTTTGAGTGTCAGGTTTCAGAAATCATGTGACAAGTAAAGATTTTGTGTGTAAGAAAAAACTGTAATTAAATATACTTGTAAAATAGTATTTCTGGTGAAAGTTTTCAAAAATTAAAAAGATTTTAAAAAGAAGATGGTGTAACAAATAATCTAAATAAATGAATGACTATTCAAGCGAACTGACCCAAAATGAGGAGCTCAGAATGAATGAATCAAAAATATAAATTTCTATGATATTTTTACTTTTACTTTATATTTATTTATTAAATTAATATTATTAAATTATATTATATTTTATTAATTATTATATTATATTATTAATACATTTACCATACCTACCATTACATGCTGTTGTATATTAATTTAATTAATTTTAATTTATTCACGTAAACTCCCAAAATGAGTCTTTGAATATACAATGGTTTTCATTTTTATTGTTTTTATTATAAGATTAATTTATTTGTAATAAGATACTGCTCCATGTTGTCTACATATTTATCAACAATGGCTTGAAAAACTATTTGAACTAAAAACTACTTGGAATTAGCAGGGCCTGCATAAAATAAAATTTTATAAATATAAGATTTTACAAATAAATTTTTTTTGCCCCATATAATATATAATTTTGACCCTTGTTCAATTTTTATTTGCGTAAAATAAAATGTAAAAGGCAACAAATCAGGCAAATAAAAAAGGAAATAAATAAATATATAAAGGGTAATATTGTTTAGTGATCCCTCATTTCGCTCGAAAATCGAAGAAAAAATTCTGTAATGTCTGTAGGTCTGAACATTTCAGAACCCTGTTCCACAGAGGACACATACAGTGGGTATGGAAAGTATTCAGACCCCCTTAAATTTTTCACTCTTTGTTATATTGCAGCCATTTGCTAAAATCGTTTAAGTAAATTTTTTTTCCTCATTAATGTATATACAGCACCCCATATTGACAGAAAAACACAGAATTGTTGACATTTTCGCAGATTTATTAAAAAAGAAAAACTGAAATATCACATGGTCCTAAGTATTCAGACCCTTTGCTGTGACACTCATATATTTAACTCAGGTGCTGTCCATTTCTTCTGATCATCCTTGAGTTGGTTCTACACCTTCATTTGAGTCCAGCTGTGTTTGATTATACTGATTGGACTTGATTAGGAAAGCCACACACCTGTCTATATAATCAGAATCAGAATCAGAATCAGAAGAGCATTATTACCAAGTATGTTTACACACACAAGGAATTTGACTTGACGACAGGTGCTTCCAGTGTAGAAGAAAGTACAAACATAGTGCAGACATACATGATAGTGCAGACATACATAGGAATAACACAGTAGGAATGTAATATAACACTAATATAATAAAAAAAAGAAAAATTGAATAATGTACTATATACAGAAATAGAAGTATAGGAAAAAATTTAATTGTTTAGATAAATGTACAGATATGTTTATTAGGGTGCAGATATGTTATTTACAAAGTGTGCAGTTTAATATAAATATAACTATGTTAGCCCCCATTAAGGCTATAAAAGACAGAAAGACAGAAAAAAAGCCTATAATCGTAGTCTTATTTAATTTGGTTCTAACAAGCTAACAACAAAAATATAGAAATAGATTGAACATATAATAACTATATCTGTGACCCTGAACCACAAAACCAGTCATAATTAGCACTGGCATATTTGTAGCAATATTTTTCTCTTTCTCAATTTTTTTTTTCTTTTCTCAATTTTTCTTTTATGCCCAAAATGATTAGGATATTAAGTAAAGATCATGTTCCATGAAGACATTTTGTAAATTTCCTACCGTAAATGTCAAAACTTAATTTTTGATTAGTAATATGCATTGCTAAGAACTTCATTTGGACAACTTTAAAGGCAATTTTCTCAATATTTAGATTTTTTTTGCATACTCAGTTTACAGATTTTTAAATAGTTGTATCTCGGCCAAATATTGTCCTATCCTAACAAACCACACATCAATGGAAAGGTTATTTATTCATATAAATATTCAATAAAAAAAGACCCTTATGGCTGGTTTTGTGGTCCAGGGTCACATATATTTACTAAAAGTATGGTTACTAATTACTAATTATTTCTGCAATGACTTATTTAATTATTGTAATATAATATAATATAATATAATATAATACTGTGTATTCATAATAATTACATATACAGGTGCATCTCAATAAATTAGAATGTCGTGGAAAAGTTCATTTATTTGAGTAATTCAACTCAAATTGACCATTGGTTGCTTTGCTTGAGTGTTCTGAGTGGTTGCTAGGGTGTTGCTAGGGTTTCCTAGGGTGTCTTGAGCAGTTGCAGGTGGTTGTGAGGATATTTCTAGGTAGTTGCCAAGGCGTCGGTAGTCCATTAGTTGCTTCGGTGATTTGGGTGGTTTTTAGGACATTGTTAGGTGGTTTCCAGGGCATTTATAGCCAGACAGTTGCCTGGGTGTCTTGGTTTGTTATTAGGATATTGTTAGGTGGTTGCCAGGGCGTTGATGGCCAGGCAGTTGCTTGAGTGGTGTTGATGGTTGTTAGAGTGTTATGCGTGGTCGCCAGGTCTTTGTGTGGTGGCTGCAGGAGTGTTCTGAGTGGTTGCTAGAGTGTTACTAAGTGGTTGGGGGCATTGCTAGAGGGTTGTGGGGAGTTTCATGTGGTTGTCAGGATATTTCTAGGTGGTTTCCAGGGCGTTGCTAGCCAGACAGTTGCCTGGGTGTCGTGGGTGGTTATTAGTATATTGGGTTACACTTTAATTTAAGGTGTCTTTGTTACAGTGCAACTATACATTTAAGTACTGAGTAATATTAATTAACTACATGTACTTACTATATGGTTAGGGATAGGATTAGGGGTTGGTTTAGGTTTACTTGCATGTAATTATGCTAAATTTATTGTTATTATCATGCACATTATTATAATACTTGCCAGGTCTTTGTGTGGTGCTTGCAGGAGTGTTCTGAGTGTTGCTCTATATTATTGCTAGAGTGTTGCTCAAGTGGTTGGGGCATTGCTAGGGGGTTGTGGGTAGTTTCATGTGGTTGTCAGGATATTTCTAGGTGGTTGCAAGGGCGTCAGTAGCCCGGTAGTTGCTTGGGTGATTTGGGTGGCTGTTAGGACGTTGTTAGGTGGTTGCCAGGGCGTTGCTAGCCAGACAGTTGCCTGGGTGCCGTGGGTGGTTATTAGGATATTGTTAGGTGGTTGCCAGAGCATTGCTGGCCAAACAGTTGCTTGGGTGTTGTTGATGGTTGTTAGGCTGTTTTGGATGGCTGCTAGGTCTTTGTGTGTTTCTGGCATGTTCTAAGTGGTTGCCAGGATATATCTAAGTGGTTTCTATGGCTTTTCCAGCCAGACAGTTACCTGGGTGTCGTAGTTTGTTATTAGGATATTGTTAGGTAGTTGCCAGGGCATTGCTGGCCAAGCAGTTGCATGGGTGTTGTTGAGGGTTGTTAGAGTGTTGTGGGTGGTTGCAGGCATGTTCTGAGTGGTTGCTAGAGTGCTGCTAAGTGGTTGGGGCATTGCTAGGGGGTTGTGGGTAGCTTCATGTGGTTGTCAGGATATTTCTAGGTGGTTACCACTGCTTTGCTAACCAGGCAGTTGCTTGGGTGTTGTTGATGGTTGTTAGGGTGTTGTGAATGGCTGCTAGGTCTTTGTGTGGTGGTTGCTGGCATGTTCTGAGTGGTTGCCAGGATATATCTAAGTGGTTTATATGGCTTTTCCAGCCAGGCAGTTGCCTGAGTGTCGTGGGTGGTTATTAGGATATTGTTAGGTGGTTGCTAGGGCTTTGCTGGCCAGGCAGTTGCATGGGTGTTGTTGAGGGTTGCTGGGGTGTTTATGGGGTGTCGCGGATGTTTCTAGGTTTTGCTTGGTGGTTCTTGCCTGGAGAGTTCTGAATGGTTGCTAGAGGTTCCTAGGATGTTGTGGGTAGTTGCAGGTGGTTGTCAGGACATCACTAGACAGCTTCCAGGATGCTGTTAGCTATGTAGTTTCTTAGGTGTTGTTAGCGGTTGTCAGGGCATTACTAGGTGATTGCTAGGGCATTTAATAGGGTGTTGTGGTTGGTTGCCAGAGTACTGATGGTGTTTTCAGGATGTGGTTGCTGAATTATTCTAAATGGTTTGTTAGGATATTGCTAATTGGTTGCTAGAGCATTGATAGAGTGCTGTGGGTAGTTTGTCAGGGTATTAAAAGGGTGATATTGGGGGCTGACAAAGCTTTATGGGGTGTTGGGGATGATTGCTAGGTCTTTGCTTGATGGTTGCTGGAATTTTATGTGTAGTGTTACTAAACAGTTGCTAGGGGATTAATAGGGTGTTGTGTAGTAGTCTCAGGACATTACCAGGTGGTTGCTAGAGCTTTTTAACCAAGTAGTCCTCAGGTGTTGTTGGTGGGTGCTAGGGTGTTGCTAGGTGGTTTATAGGGTGTTGTTGTTGGTTGCCAGGCATTGCTAGGGTGTTCTGGGTGGTTGCTATTCCTTCAATGTAAGTCTAGGGGATTTTGTTTTTGCCCATTTTATAAGTTTGATCATTTAGAAAAGTAAGTAGTAGAATTTGACATATTATTCATGCCTGTAGCACATGTTGTTGGAGGAAGTCTAATAATTACAGCCCAAAGTATCTGAGTTCCGCAATGGTCCATGTGACATACTTTTTGTGATCAAAAGTGTCTGTGTGGACAGTCCGCAAATAACAAGGTAGACACGAAGTGAATGCTGAGACCAAATTAGTCCAATATATGGTACTGCGCATGTGTTGAATTTGTCTGTTCACGCTCATCTGTGGTTAAGAATACTTTGAAAGCTGTGCGGACAAGGCTATGCACAAGATGGAGTGGAACACAGGAAATGAAGTGTACCCAGGCCTTTAGGGCTAGGAGTTCCACACAGTAATAGTGCAAGCACAACACAATATAAGAAACAACAACAGAAAAAAAAGAATCAATCAAAAGGTGGCACTACACCCTGCACCTCATGCTTGTGAACACAGCTGTTTTCCTCCCAGTCTCCCAAAAGCTGAAAACTTGATTAGAGCCACTTCATGTCAGAATCAATGCAGCAATGGATTTTTAGATTCTACACTAATAGCACAGAATAACAGTCTGTAGAGAGAGATGGACACTCCTTTGTGTCCAACTACTCCATTCCTGTGTTGAACTCTTTTTAACTATTCTTCTGTCCAAGAGAATGAAGAATGAAGAAACAAAACAACGAACAGAAACAAACGCCATCAAAATAGAGTAAGGATTAAAGTTGGACTAAATTTCTGTTATTGACTTAAATTTGTGAAGTGGAAATATATGAAGAGTTCAGATGCAAAATCCTCTAAGTGCTGTGAAATATATATATATATATATATATATATATATATATATATATACATAGTCAATAAAACTCGTGCAGTCAAAGTCTTCTGAAACCATGCAATAAGTTTGTGTGAGGTATTATTTTAGTATAATTTATTTACTATAATTTTTTCTTTTTGTCCTTTTTATTAGTTTTTTATATTATTATTTAGGTTCAATTAAAAAACATTTTTTTTTATTATAGTTAATAATTTTGGTGCTCACACATTCATTTAGTTGACATCAATTCTAATTTCCATTTAGTTTAAGTTTTTCATCTAATATTTACATTTTATTTTAGCTTTATTTCAATTAACACATTTAAAAAACAATTATTGTAGTCAATGATAATAACCCTGTTATGATTAACAGACCAATATTTAAATCCCACCCTTTGTTGTAGACCTCAAATTTCTTAGCGCTATTTAAATTGACTGTTTTGTGATATTGCATTGAATATGCAAACATGAAAGAGATCTGAAAGGCGTTATGGAAGAATTTTTACTGAATAACAGCCTGTTCTTGACAGAAAGCCACTGCATGGCTTCACAAGACTTATGGATTTTATTTATAGTACTTTTTTGTCCTTCATGGAGCTCGACTCCTTTGACAAAATTACAAATGTAAAAACCAACTCTCCACTGTAAATAATCTTTAGCTAAAGTCCTGGCTTAAGAGCGTCATTGAAACTCTTCCTGCAGGCACTGTGAACCTACATGCTCAACAGGTCTGATCTGTAGAACAAAAGCAGAGCCAGGGCGGTCAGGAAATGCTTTAGGAGGTTATTATATAGATAATTATCACTCAACTTTAACCAGTCCAACTGGACATTATGCTAAGGGGTTTTATTCAGCTTCAAAAGAACAATTGCATTGTTTAACACAATGATTTTGATAATTCAATAGATCTGAGGAAAATGTATAAAACGTTTCGGCGTGATTCAGAAAACTTTACAGATTTGGCTCACAAATAAAAGTGCATGGGAAACTCAACACACATCTGACTTCAAAAGAGCCTGACTTTAGCATGTTGCTAAGAAATCAACACAACTCCTACTAAACTACATAGTACACATAATGGTTTTAGTCCATTTGTAATGGGAATGCAATAGATTCACTGATTTTGGTAGTGAATCAATTAAATATATTATGAACATATTTATGATCAATCTTTCTTAACCCATTGTTTTTGTTTTACACAAATAATTTAAGGACAAAACAAGAAAACAAATTGCCAGTGGGGTAAGACAAATACAAATAATTCAAGATATATTGCATATAAATGTATCTTGTTTTAAGGATTTTTTTTAAAGGTACTTGTTGAGAAATTCCTTTTCAAGTGTAAATGATTATTTGACTTTCCCCTGACACTGCCACGGGAAGTGACACATCCTAGTTAATGTTTCCAGGTGGACTTCAGACACACTAGAGCATAAAAAAAATTACAGACACACAATGTTTCCACTAGGGTGCTCAATTTAATATGCTTAATCTAAAATACATACAATGATATCATTAAAAATGTTTGTATACTATTACTTTTTTGTATTATTTAAATACTATTTTTTTATATTTTGAAATTGAATATTTTTAAGTTATTTCAGCTGAAAATGTCAGTTATTTTGTTATGTGCTTTTTGTCATTAAATTTTTTGTTAATAATAATGATAATACACTTCTATTTAGCTTTATTTCATTTGAGTTTTAGTGCTTCATTTCAGCTTTATTTCAAATAGTGACACTGATTTTTAATCATTTTAGATGACAATAACAACATACATCAAAACTCAAGTGCAAAATACAGCAACTTTATTTTTGGCTATCATATCTATTCAATGATTTACTCATCTGCCACAATAATATCTTAAATTATCTTGATTATATTTGATTATTCTCATCAAATATTGATAATTATAATTCATTCTAAGGCTCAGACTGTAACTAATTCATTAAATGTTTTTTTTTTTATTAAATTTTTTTTTTTAAATCGTCAGCTCTATAGTTTCCACATGCACATGTAAGAATGTATGTGGGAAGACATTCATTTGTATGCTGGTGTGAACATATGGTGAGACATACACACATGCCACACACACACACACACACACACACACACACACACAGTGACAGAAGGTAAGGACATCTGATCTGGTAGACTTAGACATTATCGTGTAGTGCTGAGGGTAATCTCAGTCAGTCTACAGATTACACTTAAAGACCCTCACACACACACACACACACACACGACACACACACACATGCACACGCACACAATCATTAGAGAAGTGTATGAGTGTGTGTGATCATATTAATGACTGAATGTTACAGCTGTTTTAATGCCCAGCAGATTCACAAAGCATGTCTCAATATTTTTTGCATTTGATCAACTAGAAACAGCATCAAATAATAGTTTGTCTCATTTTTTAGTATGTTAATTATAGTCGTCTTCACCATGACTATGAATGCTGTGACAGATGTATGTTCTCTCTGGAGAGGTTTTGTGCCTGGTCAAGTGTGTTTGCATGGATGTGTGTGTTATCAAGCAGTAGAGGATTTGGCGGCAGTTACACAGCTCAAAATATTTCACGACCCCCTGCTACTGCATGGCCCTTGAGCTCCAGAGGAGGGAGCAGATGGCCGTGTTTGGCCCAGGGCGGAGAGCCCAGACCTGGGGAGACAGTCCTGGCACAGGCCTGCTCCAGAGCTGTTTGCTAAACCGAGACATCGTGTGATCAAAACCCCTGAGAGACTTTATTAGCTGGCCACTAGAGTGGGGAACATATCCAGGGAGGCATATGAGTGCAAACGGACAAACACAAACACACGTTCAACTATACTGCCGTTCAAAATTTGGGATCAGTAAGATTTTTAATGTTTATTAAATTAATTAAGAATTCATATTAAATTTATTCAGACACCTTCAAAATCTCTCACATTATCACAGTTTATTCGCTATAGTTAAACTGTGTCAATACAAATTCATCTTGATAATGTCAGATAACTTTGATAGAAATATATGTAACAAAACATGGTCAGGTCAAAGTGTCAAATCCAATTTTTGGCCCCAATTTGATTTATGTTGTAATCAATTTTACTGGTAGTCCACTTTATGAAGACTTTTTGGGTATAATATGTCACAATTTACTTTATTTTGCTATCCTCACTTAAATGAACTATAGTGTCCTGCACCCACTAGTAAAAAACATAAAAAATGATATCTGGTGTCTGAATATTTTTTGGTTTGACTGTATATTGTCACAATATTGTTGTTATGGAGACGAAGGCACGACGGAGATTATAACAACAAATCCTTTTAATGGTAATCCACACGATGAAGAGAGTCTAACACACAGGGTAACATTAAACAATACCGGACAATGGAAGACAGGACAGACTACACTTTAAATACGGGAACAAATGAAGATAATTAATGACACACACCTGAACTAAATGACACAGTCAAACATGAGGGAAACACAGAGCACATGAGGGATGAAAACAGAACAAAAGTCCAATGGGGTGTAACATATATATTGATAAAACATGTATATGTTATTGTAATTGATAAAAAGTGACCGTAAAGATTTATATTGTTACAAAAGATTCCTATTTAGAATAAATACTGTCCTTTTGAACATTTGATTAATCAAATAATCCTAAAAAAAGAATCACAGGTTACAAAAAAATATTATATATATATATATATATAGATTTCTGAAGGATCATGTGACACTGAAGACTGGAGTAATGATGATGAAAATTCAGCTTTGCTTCACAAGAATACATTACATTTAAAAATACACTGAATTAGAAAATAGCTATTTTAAACAATAATAATATTTCACAATATTACTATTGTACTGTGTTTTTGATTAAATAAATACAGTCTTGGTGTGCTTCAGAGATATCTTTCAAAACATTAAAAAAATCTTATCAACTCCAAACACTTGAATGGTAGTTTACACACTATAATACACACATATATATATATATATATATATATTGTTTGAAGCCACATTCACTCAGTCTGGGGTGTGACCATGGAAACTGGGCCCCGAGAGCCATTTCTATAGCACCTCAATGGCTTCGGAGGTGCCCTAAGGGAAGCGTACGGCTTCTCTCTCTTTATCTTACTTACCATCACAAGAGACACATCACCCACACTTTACACATGCTCCACACACACACACCTAACTGCTTTTCATTCCAGCCCTCGGGGCCCAGGGGATGCCAGGGGCCCCAGAGTGATAAACTACTAGCTACAGGATCCAAACAGACACAAACACACACAGAGCTACACCAACATACACATGTCAGCCAAACTCTAACGCAATAAACCAGATGAAGTGTTTAAGAGAGTCACATCAGGGTAAAGCCATCCGTCTGTGTGACTCCCCGTGATTCAATCAAAGAGTCAGACGCAGTGGCTCAGGAAATCAGTGATTCATCAGTGTGACTCCAGCAGTCAGTCAGTTTGTCAGAGATTCATTGAGTCTGAAAGCGTCAGTGTGGATGAGTGTCTCACCTCCAGTAAACGAGGACGGCCAGCAGCAGAATGAGGCAGAGGAAGGTGAGCGCCGACACCACCACCAGAGGAATAATCCACTCCATCCGTGCTGAAGCAGGCACAGGGTGCATGCTGGAGACTATGGTGCGCTCTGAAACACACACACACACACACACACACACACACACACACACATGCACACACATAACTATCAACACATCGTACAAATATCAAATAGAGGCTGTGTTTCAATACCTATTTAGCCTACAATTATTATTACTATCATCGCTAATATTTATTCTTAGCAATAATACACTTGCAGTAATTTCATAAAATTACATTATTACATTTTTCACAATATAATATTCAGTTAAAATTATTGTCAAATATAGTTCTGGTTACCACTATTTTGCCAAGTAAAATGTGTTCTAGAATGCTAGATGAATTTGTTTAGTTTGCCCTAGAACATTCCAGTGAAAGGTTGTCCTGATCCTGACAATAAAGCATCCTTTAAGTCCAGAGAGAATTGCCCAGTCCTAAGCTGAACTCTGACTCCTTCCCCAAAAAACCTGATTGGTTGATAGGAATGCTGTTCCAGGACTAACGAGGATGTTGATTCAGGAACACGTCCCACTTGGCAAGATCACGGTCACCCTACCAGTCTACAGCTAACACACACACACACACACACACACACACACACACACACACACACAAAACCAAACATACCAGTGTCCCAAATTGTCAGCGGAAACCACAGACTCAGATCCCGAACATAAGAACAGAGTGATTAGAAACCTGCAGCCCCCCTCGGGTGGTCCAGAACAGCATGCTACTAACTAATCCATGCTGCTACAGCTTCAGCACGGTCAGACACAGACCCGCAGTCACGCAAGGAACAGCACTCACACACACACACACACACACACACACACAGGATGAACATAACTCCAGTGCCATAGAGCTAAATATGGAGTTTCTCTGTTTCTTTCTTGTTTTTTTTTAACTCCCTGCAGCTGAAAATGTTTTCTGCTTTCATCCTCTCTGGACCGGAAAACTAGGCCAATCCTCTGCCTCCGAAACAAATAGAGGGGACGGAAAGCAAGATGGAAGGATGAGAAGAGAGGAGATGAGGAAGAGGAAGAGGGAGAGACAAAGAGAAATGAAGGAAGATGGTAAATAAAGGACAAATAAATGAGAGTGAGAGAAGGAAATGAAACCATCGTTGTTGCACACGGGATGCAAACAGGACCACAAAACACAAGAACTGAATGTTTATTGAGAAGAAAACGAGTTTAACGTTTCCTGCTGAAAAGATGAGTGCTGCTGCACATGCAAAACTTGCCAACACAATGTTAGAGTGATATGAAAGGTTGCTATGCAGTTGCTAGGGTGGTATGAAAGGCTGGGCAAAGACAAAAGAGTCCACACGCAGGGCTCTATGATATTATGGTCTCTGGATATGACTTAGGTTTCTCATTCCAAATAAAAATGTCATGCGGCAGAGTACATGAGAGTGTACATCTTAATCATTATTTTCTACTTTAAAAAAATATTTTTTTAAATAAATGCATTATTTAAAATAAATAAATAAATATATATATATATATATATGAATTGTTATGCTGTTAAGTTTTTGAGAGTTGCACAACATGACATTTTAAAACTGAACTAAAATTGCCTTGACATAAAGAGATAAAATGATCTGATATTTATCTGAGATGGGTCTGCATGTTGGTAACACCACGTGACTTTGGCCGTCATTGTTTTTCTCATGTTTTTTTTCGTCATTATAATATCAGGACAGTTGTATCACCCTGACATTTTTCCTTTTATTGAATAAAATGAATGAATCTGAATTCAGAAATTAAAACAATGCTTGACTGGCATTTTTAATCTATTTAGAACAAATTAATAAATTTAGACCAAAAAATGAGTGCCATGTCATTGCTTTTCAGCAGTTGTTCTCAACTAGGGGGAATCAGCAAACTTCCAAAAGGGTCTCAAGATGACTTAAAATAAGACAAAAGCATTAAAATAAGCTAAAACAAGATATCCCCCCCTGTCCTCAAATGTGTGTTTGTCTTTAAAAAACTATTATAACTCAACGACAGTGTTATTTTAGCTATCATACTATATTCTTATAGTTTTTATTAATATTTTGAATATTGAATATTTTGAATTCCAATATTTTATTTCTATATTTTATGTTTTCACTGGAAATTTAAATGTAATTAAAAATGTATGTTGGTCTATGTTGGGTCTATGTTGGGTTTTTGTAATTTTTTAAAAGTCTGTTTATTTTATTTTATTAAAATTTTTGGTCAATATTAGTACATTCAGGAATATAAAAAAATAAAAATAAAATAAAATAAATAAAATAAAATAGAGAAATGTGGCCTTGGCATCAACAGTAATGTATGTATTTATTTATTTTTATTTTATGTTTTACTTTTAGTTAGCTAGAATAACCCTGTTCCATGACCATTTTTATATATTTTATTTATATACCTTTTTTCCAGTTTTTCTGATTTTAAATATTTTAAATGGAGAAAATATGAGTAAAAACTTTTTTATAAAAAATGTATATCCATTAAATCGTGAACAACTGGAAAGGTCATGGGGCCTTGAATTATGCTGTGGACAATGGTGGGCCTTGGAATCAAATAAGAGATATGAAGGTCGACTAGAAAAAAGGCTTGTTTCTAACCTGTAAGTATAGAGAAAGGAGGCACGTGTTTGCGGTCTTCTCTGCTGGGTTTGCTGGTATAAGCCGTGTTGTCTGGGGTCTCTATTACTGCCGTCACATTATCATCAGCCACTGGATCTCTGGTTGGCAGCACCTGTGTGTTTTCTTCCTTTAATGTGTGTGTGTTTTTCTCCAGATGATCCTCCGGGACACTAGATGGCACTGTGGAATTTTCTGGCCTCCGGTTTTCTCCTTTCTCTTTCGCCGTTGAATCCGGCGCTGCTGTGGGCGGATCTTTTGTCACGGATCCGTTGGTCTGCTTTTCAACATCGTCTGGAACTCTGGCATCTTTACTCTCGGCACTTTTCTCCTCATCCTCTTCCTCTTCTTCTTCTCCGTTCTTTTCTGCATCCTCATCCTCACCCTTTCCTCCCTTATCTCCTCCGTCGTCAGATCCGTCGTTCTCTGCGGCTGCGGTGGCGTCTGCGTCGGAGGCCGGTGAGGAGGGCGCTTCTGTGGTGGTCACCATGGGTTTGGCTGGGATCTGGCGGCTGGAGGGCGGAGGCCTTGTGGGCCAGACGGAGCTGGGGAAGGAGGAGATGACCCCACCACTGAAACCCAACCCCGCCAGGAGGGTACTGGTCACCACAGACGCCACCGTCGCTTGGCTGCCGCTGGAAGAGGGGCCGATGCCGGTAGCCATTGAAACGAAGGAGAACGGAAGACCAGAGGAAGTCCAAGTGGAGGAGCCGGAGCTGATGGGTGCCATGTCTGCAGAGGATGCTGGGGACACAGTTGGCTAGAGACAGAAACAAATGGCATTTTATTAACATCTACATTGATTCCAAAAGATAAAATCTGTGCACATCATGTAAGTAAAATAGACCTGACATAAGCCGGATGAGGACCAACAGAATAACAGGTTCCAGGCCCTTTTTGAGTCATCTTTTTCATGCATAGCTAAGGATTTGCATTGAGTTCTAATGTGCAATTAATGTATCTAAAATAAATATTAAATAAAAACATTATATATATATAAATATATATATATATATATATATATATATATACACACAAATGATAATTATTATAAAAATATTTGCAATAAATACATTTATATTATTTTATAAGAAATAAAAATAGGCAATAAATAAGGCAAAAAAATAAGGCAATAAAATTTAGAGTAATGTGTTTCAGGCCATTTTTCAAGTAATAAATTGTATATTGTATATTAAAGACTTGTAATAACTGTCATAAACACACACACACAATATATATATATATATATATATATATATATATATATATATATATATATATACACACACATTTGTATTAATTCAAATAATGTAAATTAGAATAAATGTATACATATACTTTCTAAAATAAATAATTATATTTCTATAATTCTACAATAAGTAATAAATAAAATCAATATTTTTAAATCTTTATAATAATAATAATAATATATGTATAA
This sequence comes from Sinocyclocheilus grahami, assembly GCF_001515645.1. Taxonomy (NCBI): domain Eukaryota; kingdom Metazoa; phylum Chordata; class Actinopteri; order Cypriniformes; family Cyprinidae; genus Sinocyclocheilus; species Sinocyclocheilus grahami. The sequence goes on along the minus strand of NW_015505339.1, from coordinate 1,224,272 downwards.
TCAATGTACTTTTTATATTATTATTAAAATTAATCTTTGTAATAAATACATTTACATTATTATATAAGAAAAAAAAAAAAAAATCTAATAAGCAGGTATATTTTATACGCAAAGAGACTGTGCTGCCACCTGCTGGACAGATGTAAACTTACCATTCCAGTTTTGACTATTCTTGTGCCCTCAAATATCCTGGTGGTGTTGGCTACCATAACAAAGAAGACAAATATGAGTGAGAGGCAGCACTTTTAAAAGCCACACCTAACCTAGCCTTGTCTGTGTGCAGGTGTAGCCCTGTACCTCTGAAGAGCATGCTCTGGCTGAAGTCACTGCGCTTGTCATTCAAACACACCGCCTGGACGCGGAACAGGTACAGCACATCCGACGACACCGGTGCGATGACGGCCTCCTGAAACACACACACAATGTTACATATACAGTGAACATACAATACGTCACGGACAGATACGCACGCCTCTGAAAAGTCAGTCTGGAAGGGTTATCATCTGAAGCTTCCAGTCAAAACACAAAAGAAGAATGGTAGACACACTTTGAAGTGTGACCTCTCCTGACAGAGGTCTGGAGGATGAAGGTGAACAGCTTGTTCTCTTCTCCTTCACTTGACGGTAACACCTTTCTTCTCAAGTCATTAGCATTGAAAATAGACAGTCTCTATCAGTCTCTCCCTCACATAACATTCATTACCACCTAAAGCACCTCTGAGCTGCTCAGCTGGGACACAAAGGCATTGGGATTCAACGAGAGAGGCGCTGATTTATTTTTAAAGGCTGTTTATATAATGTATGCCTTTATCAATAAATTATTCAACATGATCAGGATCTTTCAGAGAAAATATTAATATGCATTACACTTCAGATTAGTATATAGTCAATGTAAAATTAACTATATCACTGTAAATGTAGTGTGTAATAATATGAGGGGACACGGTATTTAATTTGATTCTTTATTAGCGGTGTTTCCAAAGCATCATTTATTATTTATAACCAGATGAATAATGCTATTTTCTTAAAGAAATGAATACTAATACTCATTCAGCAAGGACAAATTAAATTGATCAAAGGTGACAGTAAAGACACGTACAATGCTACAAAAAAATTCCATTTCAAATAAATGCTGTTTCATATTCATCAAAGAATACTGGTTTTCACAGAAATATGAAGCAGCACAAATGTTTTGATAACTGATAATTGACAACGACAATAATCATAAGTGTTTTTTGAGCAGCAAATCAGCATATTAGAATGATTCCTGAAGGATCATGTGACACTGAAAATTCAGCTTTACCTACATAAATTGCATATAAGTTACATATTAAAATAGAAAAAAAAGTTATTTGAAATTGGAATAACATTTCAGAATATTACTGTTTTTATTGTATTTTTTTTTTTAACAAATCCATGCAGCTTTAGTAAGCAAAAGAGACATAACAAGAAAATCGTCCAGACCACCACATTTTCAACAGAAGTGTATACAGTACTTAATCTTAAAATAAATATGAATAATAAAGGATGAGATAATAAGCAGCTCCTTCACTGAAATGTAGTGAGTTTGACTGCGAATCAAGACTATATTTTAGAGCATAGGCTGGACCCTATAAAATCACTTTTTTCAAATATGCATCATCAAATTAGATTTCAACATTAATGTGAATGGTGCATGGCTGTGCTAAACACCTCCATGATGTGGTTTTTAGGGCGTAAGGTGCTTATGAGTGTTTGTTTGTGGGTGCCTACTGGGCTAAATAAAAAAAATTCAATATTTTAAAATGTGTTCAAAGGAGCGTACTACAGAGTACAATACTTTTACTGGTAGCCGATACTAATAAAAAAATAACACACAAAGGGTAGAGCATATTAAATTAGGCCTCTAGCAACACACTTGATTAACAAATCTACTTTGATGGTCAGATATGGGCACTTTTTAACAACATTTCCTTCATTGCTGCTTGCTTGTCTCAATGGTCTCTGTCTGAACCTCACTCAGGCAGCCTGATTTCGTCTCTGAGAAATGAAGATTCAATACAATTCTAAATATGAGCAATAGCCATTATCATAACTCACTTCACCTCTCCGGGGTCTGCTGAAAAGTGCCGTGATTCTTGAGGGATTTGTAAATCTTACGCTAAGTAAATGGCGTCAGTTCTTCTCCAATCCAACACCTTTCTGATTTATGCGAGTTTGACTCTATTTCATTCTGTAGAAGACCCCAACTCAAATATTACTCTGTGGTGTTGGGTTATTATAAATGAAAAGGAGTAAAAACTCCTTCTCTATTGATCTGGTAAGCAGTCCCTCTAAAATCGAGTCGGTTGCTAATTTGACCCAGATAGCAGCGTCTTGGGACGAGAGAGGAAATAAAAATGGAAATGAAGAACTTAAAAGAAAGGAAAAAGGGAGGAACAAGAAATAAAAAGAGAAAGGAGGGAATGGGGCGGCTCTGATGATTTTCCGAGATGGGATGCCATGCCATTTTCAAAAACTGCACACTGGAATGTATGGGAACAAAATGAACAATAATGACTTCATTTCTTTGTACTGTTCTGTCGCCTCACAACCCCCTATGGACTAGAGAATCGGAAATCTCAGACTGTTATAAATTTCACACCCCACAGAGTGTGCTCGATGGAAAGTCAAGAGAAATGGGTGTAAAATACATCTCCACCTCTTAAACAGTTTTAGTGCATTAGTATTTTCAAATGGTGGGCCCCAAGGTCGGTGTCTACCGCTGCGGCCCCCTGCTGACGACCTAAAATACAGTCTTTATTCACAGTCACACTCACTGCGCTTCTGCAAACATGGATCTGAGGCTCTAGCGGAGGAGAGATTACAGGATATTATCCATGAGCTAGGGGTTTACAGACATGATAACAACATCCTCACATGCCAGTTTGTTTTCCAAGAACAGGCTGCACAAATCTATAAATATATATAAATATATATATATAAAATAGCCTACATTTTGAATTTTTCTTGTTTTTAAGCAATAAGAAGAATATTCTTCTTATATGTGACTCTGGACCACAAAACCAAGTGTCAGATTTTCAAAATTGAGATTTATACATCACCTGAAAGCTGAATAAATAAGCTTAAATAGGATAGTATTTGGTCGAGATACAACTATTTGAAAATCTGGAATCTGAGGGTGCAAAAAAATCTAAATATTGAGAAAATCGCCTTTAAAGTTGTCCAAAAGAAGTCCTTAGCAATGCATATTGCATATTACAAATCAAAAATAAAGTTTTGATATATTTACTGTAGGAAATTTACAAAATATCTTCATGGAACATGATCTTTACTTAATATCCTAATGATTTTTGGCATTAAAGAAAAATCTATAATTTTGACCCACACAATGTATTTTTGGTTATTGCTACACATATACCCCAGCGACTTAAGACTGGTTTTGTGGTCCAGGGTCACATGTCTTTTTTTATTGTTTTTAATTTTACTTGTTTACATGTTATATAATATATATATATACACACACACACACACACACACACACACACACACATACATACGTGTGTGTGTGTGTGTGTGTGTGTGAAAGGATAAAATCTGTTTAACTAGGAAATATGCGACATTATGGAAGTTAAACATGTGGCATATGCTATTTCATGCTGTCTTTTAAGTATAACAGGGATATTTTATCATATCTTAGGGGAGATTTTGTGGTATAGATCAGTGTTTCCCAACCTTTTTTTAGTCGCGGCACCCTTTGGAAATTTTAACAAATTTGTGGCACCCTACAAAATTAATTTTGTCACAATATTTGAATTTCTAACTTCGATATGATAATTTGAAAAGTATAGATATTCGGTACAACAGGGAAGAACTGCAGAATATAATGTCCTACAGAAATTTTTTATATTAAAAAATGTTGTCCATCAATGGTGGCAATCAGTGGGCTAATTTCTATTGAAGAGACCAATTTATATGACAGATTTTAATGTAGGCTTTTATACATATGTAAACATTATTTAATTACCATTATAACTAGCTATCTCACAAATTTTTGCTCACTCAGTGTTTTTTTTATTTTACAGTGGGGTAATTTTGGTGCAGTAGCACGAGATAGCTTGATTTAAAACTTTGAATTGAATAAAAAAATGACAAGTAAGCAGTCAGTAATAAAATAAGAACAAATAAAGAAATTAATAATGATAGCACAAATAAAAAATAACGACAGGCCTCCGAATTAAATAAATTGCTTTTTAGTTTTTCAGGTAGGTCTAACAGTAGGGTTAAGATATTTATCCATTATATATCCAGATATTATCCAAATAATGGTTAGTCCTAGAAAGCTATTATTATCAGAACACGTGAGCATAACATAGCGGTTAGCAGATCAATGAATGAGAGGGCAGCGTTACCAGAGTTGCCCATAGGCTATACCACACCATGTTACAACACAGTAGGGCTATTGCAGACAGAAACAATACTGTACTAGGCCTACATCGATGTTTCCTGTCGGCTCGATTTTTGAGTGGACTTTGCTGTTCCGATTCGCATGAACGGTATACGAGTGGAGCGACTGAGCGGAGCACACACACGCATAGAGCGGGATAATACGCAGAGCGTCACACCACGTGAAAGTGAAATCTGAGCGGTGAACTCATTTTCGGCAGCCGAAATTTCGGTGCATCTCTAATTATTGGCGACATCAGAAGTGGATATTATATAATAGATGCTTTTTTGAACATTTTAGCAATTTAAAAATATTAAAAAATGATTTTTTACACGGCACCCCTGCTCTCGACAGACGGCACCCCGGTTGGGAAACACTGGTATAGATGACCAACAAACACGATAATGTCTTCCAATGAATATTCAGTTTTTACATTTCATAACCCACTTTATGAATGTTCAGTGTGATGCAAATTCAATTTAATGCTGTCTTTAAAGACACATATTTAATCATCTATTGGGTTTACTGTGAGATATATTGGTAAAGATTATCAGCAAAAAACAAAAAACACACACTTATTTGAGTTTTAAGTATAAGACAAATAAGACAAATACCTTATCATTCGTAGGAATTATTGTGAGATATTGTTATATGGATGACCATTACACACATTCCTCACCAGTTTCTGATCACTCCCTTTGACGTATGTCTCCTCATATGACTCGTCGTTTCTGGTCCAGCTGTAGGAAATGTGGTAGCTGATGATGGGTGGATCGTAGGTGATCTCCGGACGGGACCATCGAACGAAAAGCGCCGTCTTGTTCATGTGCTGGACGTTCATGTTGATCGGGGCACTGCTGCATGCTGCGTGAAAGACAGAAAAAAACTAAATGTGTGTTTACCTCTTTGCCACCACTCTAACCTTGAGCTCCATTAGTGCCCTTAGATCCCACAGCCACTAGATGGCTCTGTTAGACCATTGACTACATCTACTCGGCTTTCACGTGTCCTGAATTGTGTCATGCCCTCTGTAAACACCAGCAGCATCCAAGTTGCTGTTAATCTCCCCAGCAGAAGGTGTATAATCACCGAGCGTGCCACAGTTTCTGCCGGCTGACAGTGTGCGTAGGGGTGAGCTTCTATTCGTAGAGAAATCTGACAGAAGAAGCCCTAAATTTTCTTTAGTTTTGGTCTTCCTAAAATGCATGCAACATAGACAAACACACACACCTTCACACACACACACACACACACACACACAACACACTCCCTCCCACAGCCACAGGGG
>NW_015505339.1:1217162-1218205 GCF_001515645.1 Sinocyclocheilus grahami | reverse complement strand
AAACTTCTACCAAATATCTCGAAATGGGTCCTGCAGATTGTAGAGAAGGTTACAGAATCCAGTTCGGTTCTCGTCTGCCTCGTTTCAACGGGGTCATCCCCACACTAGTGGGCCCCGAGCAGGCTCTGGTAATGGAACAAGAAGTAGATACTCTCTTGAGGAAGGGGGCCATAGAACGTGTTCCTCCTCTCTCTCTCGAGAGCGTCCGGGTTCTACAGCCGTTACTTCATCGTTCCGAAGAAGGATGGAGGGGTTGCGTCGGATCTTAGATCTCCGTCTTCTGAACCGCGCTATCAAACGGCTTCGGTTCAAGATGCTCACTATCAGCAGATAGTATCTCAGATCCAGTCCGAGGACTGGTTTGTTACGATAGATCTCAGAGAAGCTTATTTCCATGTTTCCATCCTTCCTCAACACTGGAAGTTCCTGAGGTTTGCTTTCGGGGGCGAAGCATACCAATAGAGTTCTTCCCTTCGGCCTGTTACTCTCACCCCGCACTTTCACAAAGTGTGTGGATGCTGCTCTGGCTCCACTGCGACTCCAGGGCATCCGCATACTCAATTATATCGATGATTGGTTAACACTAGCTCAATCGGAGCAGATGGCGGCTCGGCATCGAGATGTCGTCCTCGCCCATACGAGAGAGCTGGGGTTAAGACTAAATGCCAAGAAGAGTGTTCTTTCTCCACTACAGAGAACCACTTATTTAGGCGTGGTGTGGGACTCAACCTCGATGCAGGCACGTCTGTCTCCTGCTCGAATCGAGTCAATCCTCACGACAGTCACGAGAGTAAGAGAAGGCCAGTCACTCACTGTCAAACAGTTTCTTAGGCTGTTGGGCCTGATGGCAGCGGCGTCCAACGTGATACCTTTTGGCCTGCTGTACATGAGACCCTTGCAGTGGTGGCTCAGAACCAAAAGATTTCCCCCGAGGGGGAATCCGCTTTGCATGATCAAGCTCAAGCGGCGATGCTTACGTGCCTTAGACATGTGGAAGAAACGTTGGTTCCTGGTTCAAGGCCCGACGTTAGGGGCTCCTTGTC
>NW_015505339.1:1203802-1217130 GCF_001515645.1 Sinocyclocheilus grahami | reverse complement strand
CCTTGTACAAGCTGGTTCTCGGACTTGGTGTCCCTCCTCGACGGCTCTCCGCTGGAGATTCCGATCAGGAGGGACCTCCTCTCTCAGGCAGGGGGCACCATTCTTCACCACTGCCCGGAGTTATGGAAGCTGTGGGCATGGCCAATGAGGGGGCACAGCTCCTAGCATCTGGTCTCTCAACTAAGGTTGTTGAGACTATACTCCAGTCCAGAGCTCCCGCCACTAGGAAACAGTATGCCTTGAGCCCATTAGCCTGATTTGACTTTGAATGCAAATTGCTTTTTCAACATTATATCATTATATTCAATGTGCGCAAATCTAATTTTTGACATCATCATTTTCTGATTTACATTCAAACCCCTAAAATGGGTTTTTAAATTAGTCGAATCTACCGTATGCCAATCTGTCTCAACAGAAATTTAAATAAAGAAAAAGTGTAGCATGTGCAAAACAACATATTAGCCTGGAATAATTTCTGGTTCAAATGTCTTCTGTCTATGGGTTTCTTTGTGGTGCATTTGCATAAGATGTGTACTTGTGTTCATAGATGGCTAGACGGAGCACAAGAAGAGAAGAGAACACTGGCGTATTTTTAAAGTAACTAATTTTTAACTCAAAATGGCATGATACTAATGGCGGCACACTTAAAAACACAGCAAGATATAACAAAGTTGTCGAAGATATTGAAGACAAGAATGCTAATTTAAGTTCTTTCATGACAAATCTCGGAAGATTTTTGCATGATTATGGATATGACAATGTTAATGTATTTGGTCTTGGTGGAATAGATCTGCTACACTTCTGCTGCTGAATTGCTGCTGCTGTTAGTTATTGCTGTTGCTGTAGATTATTGCTGCTGCTGCACAAATAGAATTTAAAATAACCCGTAGCAGATGGGTCTATACAGGTGGAGCTGGGGTAGGTGAAGGGTTTCAGAGGAATGCTCTAGTGAACGCAAATGCTCTAGTGAATGCTAACCGGGCATTCAAATACAAAGCAGTAAGCTCTTTACACGCATATGCAACATGAACCAATCAGCTTGTGCCAAGCAATTGAACTATTATCATCAGTTAGTGGTAAGGACCCATCAGTCTGTGCCATCTAGAGTTTCATGACAGAACTTGGCATTACAAAAAAAATACGAAATAGTCAACATTGCTAATTGACTAGCCAATTGTTGAAAGACTAGTCATTAATATACATTGTGACTAACAAACTCTCATGACAGCATGCATACAACATTACATGTCTGTATATTACATTACATACTGTCTAAAACAAAAAAAAAACGAAATAGTCAACATTGCTAATTGACTAGCCAATTGTTGAAAGACTAGTCATTAATATACATTGTGATAACAAACTCTCATGACAGCATGCATACAACATTACATGTCTGTATATTACATTACATACTGTATATATAGGACCTTGTACGCATGCATACAATATTATAAATATATATTTTTGATTGCTTCCATTGTCCTCATTTGTAAGTTGCTTTGAATAGAAGAGTCTCCTAAATGACTAAATGACTAAATGTAAATGTAATGTAATGTATATATATATATATATATATATATATATATATATATATGCACTGCGGCAGCTGACAATCAGGTAAACAATAGTATGGCACATTAAAGGTGTAATAGGTGATTGTTTAGGCATGACTTTGGACAGCGATTGCAGAGAGGGTGGGACGTTCGCGTTCAGTGCTATCAGGCTAAAGTTAGCATTTTCCGAGATCCAGTGGTGGAAAGAGTACTGAAAAAATATACCCAATGAAGAATGAAGAATATCTATCATCCAGCAGTTTTAATTTTGACTGCCAACTCTTTAAAATACATCAAAACACGGCAGCTGACAATCAGGTAAACAATAGTATGGCACATTAAAGGTGTAATAGGTGATTGTTTAGGCATGACTTTGGACAGCGATTGCAGAGAGGGTGGGACGTTCGCGTTCAGTGCTATCAGGCTAAAGTTAGCATTTTCCGAGATCCAGTGGTGGAAAGAGTACTGAAAAAATATACCCAATGAAGAATGAAGAATATCTATCATCCAGCAGTTTTAATTTTGACTGCCAACTCTTTAAAATACATCAAAACAGCATGGAAACAGTATTCAGTTGAAGAAAAGATGAAAGTTATTCTCAGTACAATCATCCCAATTTAAATCATAAAGTTTGAAAAAATAGATTTAAAATCATGTGTAAGGCCACTGAGACAGCATGCTGTTGTTGCACATAAAATATTAAAGGTCCCCTGAAATGCTTAGAGAAACGCAGCGTTACTCTGTGTTGACGTCATTTGAACTGAAACAGGAAGACAGGGCGGGACATATCAAGCAGCCCCGCCCCTTTATAAAATAGCCAATAGCGTTCGTTTATATCACAGCTTGGGCTAGAGCCGTTCAGTGCCGTTGAGCTCTGTAAAGTCGCATTTGACAGGGTATGCCAGCCACAGCATTCTGGGTACACACATCGTGTCTCTGGACCGGAGCAGTGTGTGCGCGGTGCGGTGGTTAGCGTGACAGCGCAAAACAAGACTTCTTTTTTTCCCTCAATGGAAAGCATATTTACACTGTTTGAATCTTTCCCTGTCCCCTATATAGTGCACTACGTGCCATTCACTGCACAGAAAATACAAATTCTATGGAAAAGTGACCGATTTCAGCCGCGGCTTCAGCGTCTATTTTATAGTGTAGGGGCCAGGCGCTTCGGATTCTAGAGAGCATTTGATTGGACAGAAAGTTTGATGAGAAGCTGAAGTACAATGTGACGTCAAAAAAATCGTCGGTTTTGGCGGAAGTGACGAACTGCAAGCTTTGAATGCTTATATCTTCTAAATGCGAATTTTGTCACTGTTTTGGAGCACACTGCCTTATAGATAACCTTAAGACTAACATATTGATACTAACACCCAAAAAACTTTAATTTTGATTTCATGGGGACTTTAAAGGGGTTGCTAAAAAGAACATTATGTTGTGTATTTGGTGTAATGCAATGTGTTTATGCGGTTTAAGGTTAAAAAAACACATTATTTTCCACATAATGTACATTATTGTTGCTCCTCTATGCTGCCTTTCTGAAACGCGTCGACTTTTACAAAGCTCATCGGTCTGAAAAGCGAGGTGTGCTCTGATTGGCCAGCTATCCAGTGCACTGTGATTGGCTGAATACCTCAAGCGTGTGATGGAAATGTTACGCCTCTTACTATATTGTAATGCCGTGTCCCGGAGCGACAAGACAAAACCAATAAACCCATTACAAACGAGGCATTTGTTGCATCCAGTGGGGACATAATTACTGATTATAATGACTTATACTGTCTTTTTATGCGTTGCATTGCATATCGCGCCACGTAAACATAAAACCATGTCTGCATTTGTGATCGGAGAAACGACAAACAACAAGCGCTACTCTACACTGCTTAAAACTCGCGTTTGAATTGTCAGCGGCAAATTCTTTAAATATAAAAAACGTACTTACAGGCTGTGAGTCAGAAGTGCCAGACTGTCCTTGCAAAGGTGGAACTGCCCCACTTTATAGAAACAGCTTTTGTGCACAGACGCATTGTAGTCTACTCTTCCAGGATCACAGTCCTCCATAAAACAGTCCTCCATTAAATGCGCTGCACACATCTGAATATTTGGGAATAGTGTTGTAAATACAACTTAACCACTGATTTCTAGTCGTATCCTCTTTTGGAAGGCCAAACAAAGTAGTTTCGCTTTCACAATGAAACACACAGCATCACACACGGCGGGCTAGAGTGAACGGCAGCCGGCGGGCTTGAGTGAGGAAACGGCCAGCGGGCTTGAGAACGGCGCGACCGGCGGATTCGACAAAGGAATTATCATTCTTTCTAAATGTGATGTATATAACTGTGACTACAAATAAACAGAAACAGACTCGACTGAATAAGTAGGTAGGCTATGTTCATACCACTTTATTTCTGTGTGACTAATTTTCAATCCTGATAAATTAATTCATTATGATCAATGTATCACTTATTATTGAAAAACATTGATGCTTTTGGATTTAAATCTTTAACAAAGCATGCAAACAAACGTTTTATCATGTTCGTTTTGTGATCGCGCTAGTTCCAGTGACTTATTTCTTATTAGTTTTCTGATAACTTATCTTTGTTGGTGAAATGATGGGGTTGCGTGACGTTGTTCCTGAGAGGCATGTAAAGGGCGGGTTTTAGTGAAGAGCAGCGGAGCTTCTGGCCCGACGGTGTAAACGCAGCGTGATTTTGGCCTCAGTGCTACAGGTCCGAGGCTATATGACGGAATTGGCATTAGCATGAGCGCCGCTTGCTGTGAGTGAGGTGGGAGCGACGAGCCGCCAGAGGATTGCGCAGCATTCCTCGAACAGTTATGTTCACGATTTCTGATTTACTTAACGTATACTGCGTGAGGGAGGCTGTGATTGGATGATGACAGGTATCGGTGATCATTCTCAAGTGATCAGCAGTGCTGCTGTTGTATCAGTCAGTGGTTAGATCAGTGTAACAGTCAAAAAACGGAACAAGGGAAGTCACGTACAGGACAAATCAATTTGGCCCAAAATACGGGACGTCCCGGCTAATACGGGATGGTTGGCAACCCTATTTCCAACACACTTTTTGACAGCACACATCACGTGCTCAAACTCATCAAAAGTCAACAAGTTCAACAAGCAACAACGACTTATCCAAGTGACTGCTGCAGAACGCACATGAGAGAGAGAGACGAGACAGCACAGATCGCGCATCTCATAAGTGAGTGGGGAATTTACCGAACGTGGCACTTGCGGGAGTTAACACTGTATGCAATACCCACAACCTCACACTAAATTTCAGGCCTTGTAGATAGGCAAGCATATATACAAATCATTTAGTAAGCAGAAATCCGAAATTTACCTTAACATATTAAGTTAGAGGAAGATGCGACTGAACTGGTGCTTGAAGAATGCACTTCTAGCAGCCATGTTAAACAGTTGGCAGTTAAAGTTTTCAATGCACAATTTGATTTGATGAAAGTCACGAGACCTATTACTATCTCTCTATCCAATCACGTTGATGGATACAAATAAAATTAAAATAAGCATGTAACGACCACAAACGAAGGAAAAAAGCGGAGTAGAAGTACCGATACATCACTTAAAATGTACTCAAGTAAAAGTAGAAGTACACAATTTTTAAACTACTCAAAAAATACAATTACTGATAAAAACTACTTACTGTAACATGAGTATTTGTAATTCGTTACTTCACACCCCTGCTGAGATCTCCTACTGCACCTTTAAGCCCCATTCAAGATAAACAAGCATAGCAGAATTCTGAGAACCATTTATGAATTACGCAATATACAGTTTTACGAATGATTTACGCTGAAATTTGGTACTTCAGTACAGTGCAGTCTTGTTTCGTGTGTCAAATTAAATATGCATTGTCTGTCTATTTCTGGTTAAAATATAATTTTTATCGTTACAAAGTCTTACACCATATGGTTACAAACCTTGAAAAGACTTTGAAATAACATGGAATCTTACATGGTCGGATGAGATTTATACAGATATCCTTTGATCTTTTATACGTGAGAGCAAAGCCTCTGTTTGCCGTTTCTCTTTTAACACGCGGTGAGATCAGAAGTCACAGAGCGGCCAGAGATGGATCGGTTTCTGATGGAGAACAACCTTCATAAACAGACACTGTGTTCCCTATAAATTTCAGCCCTTACTTAATCACGTCCTTCTTTTGTTTGGTATCTGAGTCTAACAGTACTGGTTGTGAGAGCCCACCTCACAGTATCCACCCTGAGGATTTCTGCTCTAAAACCAGTCCTCTTTCCTCTATACTTTGGTGGAAGTGCACCTGGCCTTTACATAGCTCTTCATGCAGCCTGTTAGCATGAAGATGCCCCATTTTTGGTGTTTGGTTTTGTTATATTACAGTGTAAAAGCTCAGCTGGAGAGTTTTCCTTATCAATCAGAGCTCAGGAGCATTGCAGAGAGAGAGGACAGGATGAATGTGCGCAAGCGAAGCTGGGTGATGCATACTAATGGGGAGGCATGAGTCAGTGAGGCGAAAGTAGGGTCCATTAGAACAATAATGGGTATTACACACATTGCTCTTTTCTTTTATTTCTCATGCTGTTTAGCTGTTGTCCCAAAGCCCAGGTGTTTTTCAGGAGCTCTGTCTAAAAAATCTCAAACAATTTTAACTCCTCAGACTTCTCAACTGGGTCAGCCGCTCTGTATTATGGGAACTGTGACTCTGAGCTTTGCTTTGAGTAAAGATGCATAATAAAATATTTTTTGGCATAATTTTTTTAAAGAACTAAATAGCATGAATAACCTCAACACACCTTCATATGTGTAGTATAGACTTACCTGTTTGTAGGAGAGGAACACGGGCCGACTGAAGACGATCCACTCCACCACTTTACTGCAGGGCGGCGTGGTCAAAGAGCCGATGTAACGGTAGTAGCTTCCGATGGAGGACGGCAACAAGTCTCTGAGCACGAAGGGCTCTAGAAATGTCTCTTTTTCTGGAACAACAAAAAAGAACAAAAATACACTGAGAACAAGCATTTTATCTGGTTAGTAGTATTTGACAAAGATACTATTTCTGATGCATATATTGTTACCCTAGTAAAAAAGTAATATATTTAAAATACACTTATTTCATACTAAGTATAGTTGAAATCTATTAACATATTTCCTGACATATCACTTGAGATTTACTCATATAAAAATTATAATTACATTTTATTTGGAGTACTACTTGTGCACAATGCACATTTCTGTGTATGTTCCTGTTTGCCCTTTTTTGGTCTTCCTGTTCCTGATCTCATTATGTTTATTTGATTCCAACAGTGTTTCCCTCATTTCCTCGTTATGTTGATTAATTCCCTCGTTTCCTCCCTTGTTACTTAAGCCCTGTGTTTTGATGTCTCGAGTGTCGGCTGTTAAATGTCATCCCAGAGTTCCTGTGTGTGTTATCCTTTGGCAGATTGAATTAAATCCTTGTTGAAGTCTTCTCCTGCGTCTCCTCGTTCCTTCCTCCCCGAGTGACCGTGACAGAACAGCCGACCCCAACTGAAGTAAGCGGCGCCTTTCTCCCCCGTTTTTTCTTCTTCCCGTTTTTCAAAGTATTTTTGTTTTCCAGTTGTTTTTCCCCCGAGACTATGGAGGAACAAGTGATGTTCATCACCGTAGCTCAGGCAAGCCCCGACCCTGTCAGCTACGTGAGGGCGTTCGTGCCGCTCGTCCTCGCCAGCTCCCTCGAGGGGGAAACCCTTGTGACGCTGTTCCGGATCGGGATTACTTACCATCGCCCCACGGAGCTTCCAGACACCACCAACTCGACTGGAAGCAGGCAGTCATCCAGTGTCTGGAGAGCCTCAGATCCCGATCCGGTACTCCTCCGCCGGCCATTCCTCAGTCAAGCCTGCCGGCCGCAGCTTTCGCCAGCCCGCCGGCCGTTTCAAAGTCTAGTTCCGAAGATACTGTGGCAAGCCCGCCGGCCGTTTCTGTGGCAAGCCCGCTGGCCATTCCTAAGTCAAGCCCATCGGTCGTGGCTCACTCCCGCCCAGAGCTCGCTCCAGTGTCGGCTCCAGCCCCAGAGCTCGCTCCCTGATTCCTTGTTTAGCCAAGGAAGGGCTCCTGATTCCTCGTTTAGCCCAGGAAGAGCTCCTGATCCCCAGTTAAGCCCAGGAAGGGCTCCTGATCCCCAGTTAAGCCCAGGAAGGGCTCCTGATCCCCAGTTAAGCCCAGGGAGGGCTCCTGATCCCCAGTTAAGCCCACGGAGGGCTCCAGTTCCCGAGTATAGCCCACGGAGGGCTCCAGTTCCTGAGTATAGCCCATGGAGTGCTCCTGTTCCCGAGTATAGCCCACGCAGGGCTCCTGTTCCCGAGTTTAGCCCAGTGAGGGCTCCTGTCCCCCTGAGTCCTCTGCTCCGCCATGGCAACCTGAACTGCCTGATCTGCCATGGTCCCCTGAGCTCCCTGATCCACCATGGCAACCTGAACTGCCTGCTCCGCCATGAAAATGAAGCATACACTTCATAAGAGATTCATTAAAACCTGCTCATGTTAACGTCAGGTGAATGAACAAAAGCTTACATGCTTGAATTAAGGATTCGTAAGTGAAATATTCCCCAGAGGCCTGTATAATGCTGTCACCTCGACCCGAACTCTATTGCAATCTGAAGCAAACGCAAATGCATTGCTGTTCAGACTGGGCTGTTCTCACAGAGTGCACAGCCTTGTAACATGCAACTGGGCGTTTACATGGCATGTCGGCTTCTAACGTATAGTTAAATATTTACCGTAGCAGCCTAATGGATGATCGCTTAACAAGACAGCTCTTCTCTTCTGCCAGCCGAGAGCTTTAAATACAGCATGTAAAATTCTTCCTTGTGCTTCTCAACACGGACGCACGCCTCTTAAGCACCAACACTAGCCGAACACTGCTCAAAATCTAGCCGGATTGGGGAGAAACAGGTTTAAGGATTCACATACGGCTGCATGTGTGTAATTTGAGCTGCAAATCGTTTGGTTCAGCTTCCTGCGTGTAGTGTACATATTCGGCAGGAGATCAGCAGGTTGAAATTATAGACGTCTGAGACACGGCTCTGAATATGTGCAGACCCCCTGCTCCTATCTGTCTGGGATAAGAAGAGAGAACACAGCTCTGTCCCACCTCCCGCCGAGAACACACACACATACACCTCCATTCCACCCCCTACTCTAACCCTACTGAGCAAACAAGATCAACACGCTCCAGCAAACAGGCCGCAATAGTCTGACTGTTGTGGACAGAGTGAATTAAAAGGATGAGTAAATGCATCTCTGTCTGCTCTCCTCTCGTAGTTTATTGTATGAATCAAGAGGGCAAGGCTTGGCTGTACAGTAGATGCTATAACTAGACCAATATGGGACAAAAAGTACCTCAATTGACCCTTCGCAAAGACCCGCCCCCCTTAGTTACTGTTGCTATGTCCGACAAGCCATGCCACTCTCACACTACACATCATGTTCTCACGCAGTAAAAAATACATTGAGGATCAAAGAGTAAACTGAAAACACGCCGACAGACAAAACAGAACAGGTTACTTCTGGAATGAAACAACTTCTCAGCTTTCACATTTTGTCATTTTTTAAGAAATTCAAACAATAAATACTGTTTTGTGGCTCTTTAACGTGTCATAACAGACCACTGTAGCATCTCAGTTCAAGCAGCACATGAATGAATCGTCTTTTCATATTTACTTAAAGCATGAAATAAACGTGAATGAACATCAGAAGGCATTTATTTCAACCACGAAAATGTCAATACACAAGTTTTTCAAGTTTAAGTCTGCCAAAGTTAATCTACTCTCCTGTCTGGTTTGTTTGTCGGACAAAATGGCAGATTCTGCGTTATGATTGGTCAAACTGCCAGTCAATCAAGCTCCCTGAGAAGGGTCAATTGATGGGCGTTCAAAAGTAGCCGTATTTTCTGATATAAAGTGACAGGCAAAACAAATCCTGTTGACTTACAATGAAGGAGGGAACAGAGTAGGATTGGGGACTGAATTTCTTTGCTCACAATGAAATTCTATTTTAGTTGTTTTTCCTAAATGTTTATTTTATGTAATGTATATTAAGTACCAAAATAATTGTCAACGAAATTGTTAATATTAAATTGAATATTTTAACATATATCTTACAATTCCCATCCTTAGAGCTGAGACACCCAAGTATCATAGAGACTTGGGAATGGGCTCCTTTAACCACATAAAACACCTTAGCAACCGCATAACCATGTCCCGGCAACACTTGAGCACCATGCTGGTGACTTTTGATGACTCACAACGTTTTTTATCAAAAAATTTAAAAATGGAATAAATCAGCCAGATCACATTCTGGTAACTCCCATCACCGTCATCAGATAGAGTGTCATAATCTTTGTCATCTGGCAGCAGGTGGAGGCAGAACTATTTTCAGACTCGGTAAAATCCCTTTTGAGTGGGCGCCGTTTAAAGTGAGTGCCATTATTACACTGCATTAGAGCTGATCTCTTTGTCAGAATGGCACTGTGATGCTTTTAGTACCACGGCCTTCCAGATTACACCACGACTTCGTCATTCTTTCTCTCTTGCTCACTTTCTACAACTGTCTCAGTGGGCAGCACAAATCGCAGGCTGGTAATTACCATCAAAGCCTCGGCGTGCCTTTAAACTCCGCATGGACACATAGAGAGATGTTCCTGAGATGACTGAAAAGTAGGCAGAACAAGAGTATATTAACTAAGAAACCCTTAAAGACATCAATTTGCTCTGTCTGAATCACGGACAGACTTCGCTGTTTCATCTCAATGTTCCGGAATACGCCGTTCAGTTCATGCTGGGAGCAGCTGGTGGTGCCTTCATCATTTCAGAGCTTTTAATGTCTGGAAGCGGACAGAAGGAACATTGAGGAAATTGTAGATGACTTTAAGAGGGTCAACTTACGTAAGGTAATTTTCAGAGTACTGTTATCTTGTGAAATCGAAATGATCTTTTTCTGTCCCGAGCACAGTTAGCCAATATTTAAAATCTTTAAAGGGGAAGTGTGTTGTTTCTTAAATGTTAAAATACTTTATAAGTATAAAGTTATACTATAAGTAGCTCATTCTAATTGTGTCTTAAATTGTCTAAATTACAATAATGCTGTCAATGTACCATTCAACACTGATCCTACCAAAATGTGATTAAACAGCCCATCCCTGTGAAAAAAACTTTTAATGCTAGCTTTTGGTACTTTTTTATGTTTGTGTATCAGCTTGTGATTCCTCTAACACCACTTCTGTTCATCCATTTGGTGCCTAAGTGTCTACCCTTACATCTGTCATCAGACAACGGAGATTGCCAAACAAAAACAAGAGCACAAAATTACAAACATTCCCATCAAAGCCAGAGATAAAATGACAGCGAATAGATGATGTGTATGCATGCGTGGGTGTTTGTCTGTTCAACAGCCTAGCTATATGACAAGATATATATATATATGTATATATATATGTATATATATATATATATATTGTATAAATATACAGTGATAGGTTTGAGCACACTTTCTGCTCAACAAACCCTTGATTTCTCAGCCAGATCTCCTGACTCAATATCATCATCATATCATCATCCCGTTAGTCAGAGGTTGCAGTGGCCTGAGGCTGAGATCCTGTCAGAACTGAAGCGCTGTTTCACAAACAGACTGAATAATAGCAGACGAGTCTGCTTTGTTCATTCCAGCATGTAAGACACACTGGACACCAACAAATGATCAGTTGTTGTGTAACTAGTAAAAATGATTACATGTGATACAATTCAATACTGAACACTCAACCTGAATAACAATATTCTGTTGGAATATTGTATAATATACTAATATAGTAATATACTAATGCTGTTCTTAAAAAAAAGAACCCTTTCCTTGTCCCTTTTTTAAACGTACACATTAATTTACTGCTCGTTTTCTTAAAGGGGTCATATGATGCAATTAAAATTTTTCCTTTCTCTTTGGAGTGTTACAAGCTCTTGGTGCATAAAGAAGATCTGTAAAACTGCAAAGACTAAAGTCTCAACTCTAAAAAGATATTCTTTATAAAAGTTAAGAGTCAGCCACACCTACCTAAAACAGCTCGTTCTAACACGCCCCCACATATCTACATCACTATGTGGGAAGATTTGCATAACGCCGCCCAAATGTTCACGCAAAGAAAGAAAGCGTAACTTTTATTCTGCCTGTAGTATTGTTGCTGCCGCCATGTTGTGAATGCGCTGTGTGTTTCGTTGTGAAAGCGAAACTACTTTGTTTGGCCTTCCAAAAGAGGACGATATCTGCTTCGTCATGCCTGGAGCTGATCCGTGCTGGTAGCTGAGGAAATACTACAACTTTGCGCTGTGGATCACCGGATCGGCTTTCACCGTGGACGAAGCGGAGTCCAGCCCGGGGTCGTCACATGTGGTTGCGCAAGCCCTCCGGATGCTCCTTCGTCGAATCCGCCGCTTCTGCTCACTCAGCCCGCCAGCCATTCCTCACTTTATCCCCCGGCCTCTGCTCACTCAGCCCGCCGGCTGTTCCTCACTTTATCCCCCGGCCTCTGCTCACTCAGCCCGCCGGCTGTTCCTCACTTTATCCCCCGGCCTCTGCTCACTCAGCCCGCCGGCTGTTCCTCACTTTATCCCCCGGCCTCTGCTCACTCAAGGCCGCCGTGTGTGATGCTATGTTTCATTGTGAAAGCGAAACTACTTTGTTTGGCCTTCCAAAAATGGACACGACTAGAAATCAGTGGTTAAGTTGTATTTACAACACTGTTCCAGAACACTTCAACCCAAATATTCAGATGTGTGCAGCGCATTTTATGGAAGACTGTTTTCTGATCCTGGGAGAGTAGACTACAATGCCGACTGTTCTGATTCAAAGACTGTAAGTACGTTTTTTATATTTAAAGAGTTTTTATATTTTATATATTTAAAGCGAGTTTTTTGGGCAGTGTAGAGCAGGGCTTGTTGTTTGTCATTTCTCCAATCACAAATGCAGACATGGTTTTATGTTTACGTGGCGCGATGCAACGCAACGCGTAAAAAGACAGTACAAGTCATTATAATCCATAATTATGTCCCCACTGGATGCAACGAATGCCTCGTTTACAATGGGTTTTCATGTTTTTGAATCAGCGCTCCGGGCATCATCACAATGTGGTAAGGGGCGTAACATTTCCGTCACATGCTTGAGGTATTCGGCCAATCACAACGCACTGGATAGCGGGCCAATCACAGCACACCTCGCTTTTTCAGACCGATGAGCTTTGTAAAACGCGTTTCAGAAAGGCGGGGGATAGAGGAGAAACAATAATGTACAGTATGTGGAAAATAATGTGTTTTTTTAACCTTAAACCGCATAAATACATTTCATTACACCAAATACACAAAATAATGCTCTTTTTAGCAGCATCATATGACCCCTTTAAAAGAATGGATTTAATTGCGAACTGTTAGTAGGCTACTGATTTTGATTGTTCATGCTAGCTACGGCATTCGAGTCTTCGAGTCCACAATTAAGTGACAGCCTGGTGAATAACCTGAATTACAAAAAGAAAAAAAAATCTTTAAAGGTTATTCATATATTCATATTCGTATTGCTGCCAAGGTATCAAGTCTTTACAGTGATTTTATGTGGAGCTGTTTGGTAGATCGCAGTCTATCTAATTTGTTTGTCTACACCGTAATTAAAATGCGGCAGACTTTAATGGACAGTAAAAAAAAAAGGCAGAACACCGTATAACTGTGAAAGCGAAACTACTTTGTTTGG
>NW_015505339.1:1201912-1203411 GCF_001515645.1 Sinocyclocheilus grahami | reverse complement strand
ATCACAATGTGGTAAGGGGCGTAACATTTCCATCACATGCTTGAGGTATTCGGCCAATCACAACGCACTGGATAGCGGGCCAATCACAGCACACCTCGCTTTTTCAGACCGATGAGCTTTGTAAAACGCGTTTCAGAAAGGCGGGGGATAGAGGAGAAACAATAATGTACAGTATGTGGAAAATAATGTGTTTTTTTAACCTTAAACCGCATAAACACATTTCATTACACCAAATACACAAAATAATGTTCTTTTTAGCAACATCATATGACCCCTTTAAGAGTGTAGGATATGGATTTAATTGCGAACTGTTAGTAGGCTACTGATTTTGATTGTTCATGCTAGCTACGGCATTCGAGTCCACATGCATCCAATTAAGTGACAGCCTGGTGAATAACCTGAATTACAAAAAGAAAAAAAAATCTTTAAAGGTTATTCATATTCACGATTACGTATTGCTGCCAAGGTATCAAGTCTTTACAGTGATTTTATGTGGAGCTGTTTGGTAGATCGCAGTCTATCTAATTTGTTTGTCTACACCGTAATTAAAATGCGGCAGACTTTAATGGACAGTAAAAAAAAAAGGCAGAACACCATATAACTCCAAACCGGCACCGTAACTTCATTTTCATGCACGGCTAAACAAAGGCAGAATGCTGTAACTCAATTTGAGAGTTCCAAACAAAGTGAAAGAGCCGTAACTGGTGTTATACGGTGTTCTACCATGGTTTCTCCAGGGGTTTTCGAAGTTATGGTTGAGACTACGCATTATTTTCTCGGAAAAACAACGGAATTGACTCAAGATACTTATGCACATGATAATGTCTTGAATGTCCCAAAAATACCAATAACTAATTTTTGACAAAAATCCAAGTTACGGTCTTTTGCCTTTGCACGGCAGTATTGTTGCTGCCGCCATGTCGTGAAGATGCTGTGTGTTTCGTTGTGAAAGCGAAACTACTTTGTTTGGCCTTCCAAAAGAGGACGATATCCACTTCGTCATGCCTAGAGCTGATCCGTGCTGGTCGCTGAGGAAATACATCAACTTCGCTCTGCGGATCACTGTGTGTGACGCTGTGTGTTTCGTTGTGAAAGCGAAACTACTTTGTTTGGTCTTCCAAAAGAGGACACGACTAGAAATCAGTGGTTAAGTTGTATCTACAACACTGTTCCAGAACAGTTCAACCCAAATATTCAGATGTGTGCAGTGCATTTTATGGAGGACTGTTTCCAGATCCTGGAACAGTAGACTACAATGCCGGCTGTTCTGGCTCACAGTTTGTAAGTACGTTTTCATATTTAAAGAATTTGATGATTCAAACGCGAGTTTTGAGCAGTGTAGAGTAGCGCTTGTTGTTTGTCATTTCTCCGATCACAAATGCAGACATGGTTTTATGTTTACGTGGCGCGATGCAACGTGTAAAAAGACAGTTCAAGTCATTATAATCCGGAATTATGTCCACACTGGATGCAACAAATGCCTCGTTTATAATGGGTTT
>NW_015505339.1:1200549-1200917 GCF_001515645.1 Sinocyclocheilus grahami | reverse complement strand
GTAAAAAGACAGTACAAGTCATTATAATCCGGAATTATGTCCACACTGGATGCAACAAATGCCTCGTTTATAATGGGTTTTAATGTTTTTGTCTCGTCGCTCTGGCCGGACAGGGCATCACAGAGTGGTAGGGGCGTAACATTTCCGTCACACGCTTGAGGTATTCGGCCAATCACAACCTACTGGATAGCTGGCCAATCAGAGCACACCTCGCTTTTAAGACCGATGAGATTTGTAAAAATCTATGCATTTCAGAAAGGCGGGACATAGAGGAGAAACAATTATGTACAGTATGTGGAAAATAATGTGTTTTTTGAACCTTAAACCGCATAAACAAATTTCATTACACCAAATACACAAAATAATGT
>NW_015505339.1:1199680-1200456 GCF_001515645.1 Sinocyclocheilus grahami | reverse complement strand
AAAAGCAAAAAAGGCCTCTAACACTAGCTTGCTCTATTCTTTTTCTATTCTACCTGTTTTCTTTTTATTTATTATATAATTAAAAAAAAACTTTGCTACATGTACTACATTAAGCTAGCTGAGAGTTATAGCACTTGGGTATCATTGCTCTTTTGTTGATTTTGATTGCTTCCATTGTCCTCATTTGTAAGTCGCTTTGGATAAAAGCGTCTGCTAAATGACTAGATGTAAATGAAAATGAATATATTAAAAAATCTACTCACCGTGATGAACCACTCCTCTTAGTCCATGAATAATCGGATCTACTGCAGGATTGTCCTTCATCCCCACCTGAGAAAGAGAGAATGAATATAAGAAGAATTACTAATGTTGGTTGGTTGGTTGGTTGGTTGGTTGGTTGGTTGGATGGATGGATGGATGGATGGATGGATAGATAGATAGATAGATAGATAGAGAAGGGTTTGTACATTTTTGATACAGGATAAAGCTGGTAGATAGTCTGAAAGGAACACATGATGTTAGTGTGCTGTGCTGATGTCATAAAAAACAAAATGATTGCAATCACACACAAACACCCCCTCACATAAGAGAACCCATTGTGCATTAAACCGCTTCAAAAGCTGCCCGTGTTGAGATGCACCTGAACTAACTGAATTGTTGAACACAGACAAAAGAGTCCAGTATGCAATAAAGCCTGAAAGAGAGAAGCTACAGTATTGACCTTTAATGTGTGTGTCTGTGTGTGTGTGTGTGCATTAGTGAAAGAGTATGATAGC
>NW_015505339.1:1197319-1198921 GCF_001515645.1 Sinocyclocheilus grahami | reverse complement strand
TGGTGCTCCTAAAACATTTTCAGTCGCACGCAGTAGTTTTCAGTCTCAAATGTTTTGCGTCAGGTGGTTCTTATCTTCACGTCGTGCATTAAAATCGTTCAGTGTACAGCAAGCCGTGCATTATCCCTTATGTATTCGCTCTTTAGCAGCAGTTTTTTACAGCAATATTTAAATGACACCCTGGTCATTCTTGGTGTATCCAAAATGGTCCCACACTATCGACAGGCAAACCGGTTAATCGCTGCATCCCTAATCAAGAAGGCCAGTGCTGGTTAGCCAGTCTAACCAACATTCCCATGAGGCAGGAGTGAAAAGGATTCACACACTTCCACTGGCCCTTAGCCACCCTCTTGCTCACATAAATCTCTCCAGGCTCTTTGAACACTCTTGTGCTGTTTCTTGCATGAAAGAGAATTCCAGAAGCTCGATGCAGGAGTGGGCGCTGAGATCGAATGACACAAGTCTGCAATACAACAACTGTCTAGAATAGTTTTCTTAGACATGTTTCAGCCTCAATGTAGAGATTGGTCACTGAGGACAGACGGAGTCAAAACAACAGAGAGAAAGACTGACTAACAACAAACAGAATAGGGTGTTTGTTTGTTTTAAAGCCATGCCAGCTTCTGTGACTATTTTTTGTGGCTATGTTCAGAAATTTTTATGGCAAAAATACAGACAGCAGACAGACGCAAAGACAGGTAGACAGATAGACAAAACATACAGACATACAAAAAAGAAAGATAAAAAGATAGTGTACAGACATACAGATACAATGAAAGAAAATTACAGAGACCGACAGAGGGATGGACAAAAAAACAAATGACAGACAGACAGTGGGAATGACATACAAGTAGAGAGCAAACAGAACAACAGACAGATAGAAAAGAATGACATACAGGTGCATCTCAATAAATTAGAATGTCATGGAAAAGTTCATTTATTTCAGTAATTCAACTCAAATTGTGAAACTCGTGTATTCAATAAATTCAATGCACACAGACTGAAGTAGTTTAAGTCTTTGGTTCTTTTAATTGTGATGATTTTGGCTCGCATTTAACAAAAACCCACCAATTCACCATCTTAACAAGTTAGAATACTTCATAAGACCAATAAAAAAAAACATTTTTAGTGAATTGCTGACCTTCTGGAAAGTATGTTCTGGAAAGTATGTTCATTTACCGTACATGTACTCAATAATTGGTATGGGCTCCTTTTGCTTTAATTAAGAAAGAAATTCAGTTTGTGGCACTGCTGAGGTGGTGTGGAAGCCCAGGTTTCTTTGACAGTGGCCTTCAGCTCATCTGCATTTTTTGGTCTCTTGTTTCTCATTTTTCTCTTGACAATACCCCATAGATTCTCTATGGGGTTCAGGTCTGGTGAGTTTGCTGGCCAGTCAAGCACACCAACACCATGGTCATTTAACCAACTTTTGGTGCTTTTGGCAGTGTGGGCAGGTGCCAAATCCTGCTGGAAAATGAAATCAGTATCTTCAAAAAGCTGGTCAGCAGAAGGAAGCATGAAGTGCTCTAAAATTTCGTAGTAAACGGGTGCAGTGATATTGGTTTTCAAAAAACACAATGGACCAATACCAGCAGATGACAT
>NW_015505339.1:1175426-1196929 GCF_001515645.1 Sinocyclocheilus grahami | reverse complement strand
GTTCTGGTACTATGAAAAGTTTCCTGCGGTGCGAAAGGCCCTATACAGACAGAAAAACAGACAGACAGATAGGTAGACAAAGAATGACAGACAGATTCTTAAGAGGTTGTTGCTGAAAACTCAATCCTTTTCTTTTTCTTTGTAGCAAGAGGAGGCTGGAATGGCACTGTGTGGAGAACAAAACCCGGAATCAGCAACTGGCATATTTTTCTTATTTTATTAGCAGGATTTGCTCACCTCAGGACAGCTAAGGCCAGAGTGTGTGAAAAATGACGGAGCCAAAAATGTTGGGCCGGTGGAAGAGAGAGAGAGACAGTGTGAGGTCTCTGCAGGTCAACAACATCAGACTGACATTGGAGGAATCTTAAAGGGATAGTTCACTCCAAAAGTGAAAATTCTGTCATTGTTTACTTACCATCATGTCATTCCAAAATGAGAAAACTGTTTAGTTGCCAGCACTCTTCAGAAAAAATATAATTTTGTGTTCCAAAGAAGAAAAAAGTCATTTATGTTAGGAACAACATGAGGGTGAGTAAATGATTTTTCATTTTTGCGTAAACTATCCCTTGAATGCAAGGGAATAGTTGCCGCCTACATAGAGAATTTTACATACAGAGTTCTGGCATGGAACTCTATATGGCATAGTCCGATAGGTCTAACTCAATCTGACCTAATGACATCATTATCACATGGCACAGCTGATTGGTTCTCTCCTGTATCGGTAGCCAATGAGCTCGCTGCTCAACATTCGAATATATGACTAGTGCTTGCCGTAACAGTTGCAGTGAACTTCAGCGTCCGTCCGTCCATCTATCGCTGTTCTCCATACTTGCGAAATAAGTTGACATGCTTACAGTATGTTTACACGGCGTTTTAAATCATGGCAGGTGAGGGCGTTTTCATATGCATTTGGCCAATCAGTGTCTACTTACATCACGATTAGTACCAGTTGTGCTGGTTAGACCCTGCTCCGGAGTAGGAGCTAATTTGGTTCTTGAAAAAGGCAGTCCGGTACTAAAATCGCACCTAGTTCCGGCGGTGTGAACATGCCGAAAAGTGGGTAGTTCCACAGTTAGTTCTGGTACTATGAAAAGTTTCCTGCGGTGCGAAAGGCCCTATACAGACAGAAAAACAGACAGACAGATAGGTAGACAAAGAATGACAGACAGATTCTTAAGAGGTTGTTGCTGAAAACTCAATCCTTTTATTTTTCTTTGTAGCAAGAGGAGGCTGGAATGGCACTGTGTGGAGAACAAAACCCGGAATCAGCAACTGGCATATTTTTCTTATTTTATTAGCAGGACTTGCTCGCCTCAGGACAGCTAAGGCCAGAGTGTGTGAAAAATGACGGAGCCAAAAATGTTGGGCCGGAGGAAGAGAGAGAGAGACTGTGTGTGAGGTCTCTGCAGGTCAACAACATCAGACTGACATTGGAGGAATCTTAAAGGGATAGTTCACTCCAAAAGTGAAAATTCTGTCATTGTTTACTTACCATCATATCATTCCAAAATGAGAAAACTGTTTAGTTGCCAGCACTCTTCAGAAAAAATATTATTTTGTGTTCCAAAGAAGAAAAAAGTCATTTATGTTAGGAACAACATGAGGGTGAGTAAATGATTTTTCATTTTTGCGTAAACTATCCCTTGAATGCAATTGGGCGGTTTTGAATTTGATTGTGCGGGTAAAAATTGGCTTGGGCGGGTGGACAAAATTTGGGCTGGTTTGGGGTCAGTTTGGCGGTTTTCAGTCATATAAATTGCATAGGCTAATTGTTTAACAAACAAGCCCAAGTATGCATACTGCATCCAATCAGTCATCATAACGTAAGCCTACTACACACACACACTGCAGAGGTGCTGGTGCTGATGTAAACGTCGACAGCCGCACTTATCACGAGGGCTCAGCAGACAGACGTTATGATTCATGAGTGACAAGTTTTGTGTGAAATAGGGGGAGAGCGGGGCACAAAGTAACACTTTTTGACTTTCTCAAATTGTGTAAATCCACATGGGTTCAGAATACAATTTTATAATCCACAGTAATTTCACACTTGTCAAATATTTCGCTTTGTTTCATAATTACAGTGTATAGGCTTTTCTTTATTTACCCTCAAAAATTGGAAGTGAAATGTGACAACATACCCCGTAGGTGGGGTACATTGTAACATCTGAGGGGCACGTTGTAACATGACCATATAACAGCTTAAAATGTTATCTGATCGAATGAAAAAAATATACAAGACAAACTAAAATATTTTGTCAATAAAATAAATTAATTATTTCAAATAAAATAATGGCGTTTTTTAAGAATTAAAAATCATCTGATTTTGGAGTTTGACAATGAACACATTGCAACCATGCTTGGGACAGCCCACATAAATGAGCCAAAATGTTTTACATGTCTTGAAATAATAATTTCTTAAAATTAAACTTTGACTGTCAGTCTTTATTCACCTGTTTCTCGTCGTTTATAATAAAATGTATTAAACTAAATAGTGTGAATTACATCGCTAATGTCATAGAATAGCACAGCAGGGCACATTGTAACGCAGTGTTACAACATGCCCCATCTGCGCAACTGGAATTTAAAACTGGTTACTGTCTTCTGATAGTTATCGAAGTATTAAAAAATAATTTAAACTGATAAATAACAGATTGGAGATAAAAATAATAGCAGATTTGTCTCAATTTAAATGAGTAATAAAAACTGAGATGAAAAATTGACTTAAGCCAGAAATATAATTTTACTATGGTAAAATAAATGTTCAGTGATATCTTCAAAATACTTGGCGTACTTTTTCTCTATATAATGTTGATATAGTAACTAGTAAATGCTGTAAATTTGGTTATGCTTGCATGTGTGGAAATATTTAAACCACGTGTGTTACAACTAACCCCGCGTTACTTTGTGCCCCGTGCTCCCCCTACCTGCAACGTTGCTTTTTCCAATCACTTATATTGGGCACTTTTTGCATTTAAATTGGATTATTCTGACTGCTGACGTTGAAAATTATGCATTTCTTGATTGCCGTTTTGACAGTGTCAGCTTGAATATTTTATTCATGTTCGGTAGCCTAATTCCCTTTAATGTAGGCTATTTGCCCCGATTCGATCCGTTTACCTGGGAAATTTATCTAACGTTTGCCTATATAAATTATTTTGTCAACATTATTTTGTTTTAAGGAGTTAAAAATGGCCCATATCAACCTTGATTTACATATTCCATCACATTATTTAGACAGTTAAAGTTTTGGGCGGGTTTTTGTGAGCTTTTGGGCTGGAAATCGTCCATCTAATCTGGCAACACTGGTTGCAGCTTGCTTCAGAAACCCTCCACCTTCCCAAGCTCCACCTGTATAGATCTGCTACGAGGTGAACGTTCAGTGATATCTTCAAAAGACTTTTGAATTTTGGCGCACTTTTTCTCTTTATAATGTTGATATAGTAACTAGTAAATGCTGTAAACCCTCCACCTTCCCAAGCTCCACCTGTATAGATCTGCTACGAGGTGAATCATGTACATATATGGGGGTTATTTCATGTATGTTATATTTGCAGCAGCAATACTTCTTACATGCTCACAGCAGCATGTTGTGGATGTATTGGCAGTAGCAAGTCTCAGTACTTGCTCTGCTGCGGCAGCAGCATAGCAGATCTATTCCGCTAAAGCCCAAATACATTAACATTGTAATGTACATTACCATGCCAATCCCTCCGAGAGTTGTCATGACAGAACTGAGCTTCCTATGTTGCCATAGCAGAACATTCACTAAAAAGATCCAGTTCAAAATAATAATTTGTTTGTGAACTGGACATCACTCCGGACCGTTAGCCTGAGGCTCAGGATTACAGGTAATGATGTTGTAAATAATATTCAGTTTCTAGACCGATCATTGTGCTTCATAAGACCTCAATGTATCATCAGGAGCCACGGGTATTAATTTTGTCTTACCTGTATGTCCTTTTTTATACTGTTAAATTTCGGTAGCTACTGACTTGCATTTTATGAATCACCAAGGACCACAGTATTATAATCTTGGGTGGTCTGAGGGTAAATAAATTAACAAATGTAAATTTTTTGGAGAACTATCCATTTAACAGAGCTCATATTGCATTCTACACTGCATTCATATAGGCTGGAATAGTGAAAGCACTCTACAAATGAGTCCGTATGCAAGAGGTCACCCACAACCTACAAACACCTGGACTTCCTTGTAGAACAAACCCTGAGGTAAAATAAATAGCAGCAAACAGCTTTAAACTCAGTTTAAGAGCTCTGTTCCACCTCACGAGTAAAAATAGCGCATGCAAATCAATAAAGTTCAAAGTACATTTTAGCAGATGGAAAATAAAAATGTTCATTTATTGTACTGAGCTCAGAGTGTGGTTTTTAATACGGCTGCTGTGAGCTGTAACAGAGAGAGAAAGAAAAATAGAAAGCCCTGCAATTGATTAAAACTAAATGAGAAATGCAAATAACTGCAAGCTATAAAGCAGCACAAGACAATAACTTGAAACAATAACCAACAATAAATTATATACAACCTAAAAACGATTTATAGTGTCCTGGGCCACCAACAAGCCTGTGGTCTCAAGTGTATTAAAGAGAAAATCTTTGGCGACATGCTAGCAGCTAATAGCTGCACTTTAGTTTGTGGACATGTGTCTTGTAAATAAGCCTATGAACATATCATGACAGATGTTACGACTGCTATATTCTTTAATCAGGGACAGATAGACTAAATGGTCGGGCAATAAAGAAAATGGTGTGAGTTCCAAATAAAAAGAGATATTGAGCGGGACACATGCTACAACGATTTCCTCCGATAACTGCATATGAGACAGATACCGAATGAGACAGAGGAGTGAGGGTTTAGGGGGGAATATATAAAACTCTAGTCAGACTTTAGACATCCTTTTCGAATGGAAAACATTGTCATGTCATTTATTGATTAGTCTTCTGAGCTTTGGGGATGCAGGATTTCTCAGATTATCAATTTGTTCTTTAAAGAAAAGCTAAAGTTTTAATGTCTATAACAAACATCTATATATGCATGCATTTTTACGTCTCTGTAAATTTTTAACAAATGATTTCTAGATTTGGCATTTCAATTAAATTGGAACCATATACAGTACTGTTCAAATATTTGGGGTTGGACGTTTTTAAAATAAGGGGTGCACTAATTTGATCAAAAATACAGTAAAACAGTAATATTGGGAAATATTACAGTTATTACAGAAACTTTTCTTATTATTATCATCAATGTTGAAAATAGTGGTTCTTAATATTGTGATTTTATTTTTTACTTTGATGAATAAAAACATTCAAAAGAACAGAATTTATTTGAAATACAGACAGAAAGATACAAAATCTTTGTAACATTATAAATATACTTACTGTTACTTTAATTAATTTAATGCAGCCTTGCTAAATAAAATCATTCATTTATTTTAACGTCTGTCATTCTCCAATTTCTCCCGTTTTAGATTTCGGTGGAACTATTTGCTATCAAAACAAAAATAGTCCATATAACTATATAATATATAACAATACATTGTTACTTGTAACTGAAAATGTTTGTTTTTGTGCAATGCTACTATATCGACATCAATAGGTGTCATATAGGATGATTGTGATATTGTCTAGTGCAACAAAAAACTAAAAATTAAAGTGCATTATTTAAACTATTTTCCTCATAAATACTTGAAATCACCTAAAGAATGTTTTACTGTCCTTGTGGTGACATTTTGTAGGCAAAACCTGACCCATTAACTCCCTCCCTCTAAGGTCAATTGTTTTCTGAAGTGTTTGATGAATCTTTTGAACTCTGGATTATTACAGCCTGACTGCACTGACAGATGTGTAATTTCTCAAAATGTGAGAAATGAGTATACAAACCCACACACACACACACCCACAGGTTTGTTTTTATGGTTTATGGGGACTCTCCATAGGCGTAATGGTTTTTATACTGTACAAACCGTATTTTCTATTGCCCTACACCACCCCTACCCCTAAACCTACCCCTCACAGGAGACTTTCTGCATTTTTAGATTTTCATAAAAACTCTTTTAAAATAAAACGCCTTTTGAATTACGGGGACACTGAAAATGTCCTCATAAATAACCTTCTCGTTGTAATACCTATGTCATACCTATGTTATTATACAAATTTGTGTCCTCATAAACCACATAAACATGCACACACACACACACACACACACACACACACACACACACACACACAGCTCCTGGTAAAAGACTGCAAGCCTTAAATTGCTGTTTTGTAATTATCACAGTGGGGTTGACAAAAGAACAGTGCAGAAAGGGAGTATATACGTGTGTGTTTTTCCATATAGAAAACAGCGGCAGTGAGTTTTCAGTGAGCGTGAAGCTTCAGTATCATTGAACTTAATGGGACGAGAGAAAACCTCCTTGCAAAATCAATGCTGTTTAATGCAAGCACTTAGCACCGACAAAGCTTAAATTGCTGTTTTGTAATTATCACAGTGGGGTTGACAAAAGAACAGTGCAGAAAGGGAGTGTATACGTGTGTGTTTTTCCATATAGAAAACAGCGGCAGTGAGTTTTCAGTGAGTGTGAAGCTTCAGTATCATTGAACTTAATGGGACGAGAGAAAACCTTGCAAAATCAATGCTGTTTAATGCAAGCACTTAGTACCGACAAAACTCAGCGGCTGAACATGAAGACGCCTTCGAACCGAGCGAGTTCTCACCTGAAAGAAGACAGCCATGGCCGCAATTACTCGCTTCTCCCGTATGGCTGTGTTAAGACTGTCAAAGTCGTCTGAGTTATACATGAAGATCTGCATCTGTGTGAAAGAGAGAGAGAGAAATGTGAGAATCCTGTTAGTTGGAGACCTTTAGCCAATCAGATTGTAATTCTTACATTATCACAGACAAAACACACATAGTCCATTATCAAATCTAATATCTCATAATCTCATGGCCTCTAATCTGCCTCATCCTGTAATCTCCCGAGAGCGCTCGGATTCCTCGTGTTTCCGTTTCAAACGTCAGGCCCTGTCCATCCTCTTATCACTCTGATGGGATCTTTGGCAGTAGATCAGGCTAATAAATGTGCTCAAATCTCCACGGACTGCAACGCCTGTCTAAATTGGCAGCAGCCGCCTGTTATTCTCCATTGTCAATACCTTTTCCCACAAAAATGCTTCAGAAAAAGACAACAAAGATGAACGGTATTCTCGTTGGCAGATAGTGATCAGTATTGTGTCAGTAAAAGGAGTATATTTAGCAATGGAGAAAAAGGACAGAATCCTGTTGAGTTCCTGAGCGAGTTAGAAAAGGAGGAAACAATAACAGCTAAATACAAAGACAAAGACGGACCATAAATTCTTACATTTTAAAAGAACTTCCCCTTAAACCGCTCCATCATTCTGTTGTCATAGTGATGATGGTTAGGGATGAGTAATGCTGCCAGTGTAAAAATGCAATTCATACATAAAATGACTATTTAGAGCTCTTCTATAATGATAGTGTTTTTCATTTCTGTTTTCAAAAGTATTGTCATACAGTGAAGTCAAAAACATGAGGGTGATACATCTGTACTGATATAACAATGAAGAAGAAGAAGAAAATAAAATAATAATAGTAACAACAACAACAATAACCATAATAATAATAATTATTATTATTCATTTTTTATTGTTAAGAAAACAAATGAAACACACATGAGAGTACATTTCTAAAAGCTTGCCTCATGTGTTTTAAACTTGTTTTTAAAATATTTCTCCTTTATTATGGCATTGACCCCATGTCAGAATGGAGTCATGTGGTTAGGCGAGGGGTTAAAAAAGGGGCCTGATTACATCAGATGAAAAGAAACTTGTTTTAGAGACAGGGAAAGTATTTACATTATGATGAAAGATTACAAAGACTTTTCTTTGGAATAACATACACATTATTTTTTCACAATAGCATCAGAAAACGCAGAGGCATTACATACCGAAAGACGTTTTTTTTATTTCCTGAAATTATTCAACATTTCAGGAGAAAACATCGATAATGAATTTTACATCTCCACAGAAGATCAGTAGCATTATATATAGCCCTCAGTCCAATGCTCTTAAAATCAAGAAAGAAAGCCTTGTTGCCTACCACATCAGCTTGCTTCTCCTCACTTCTCTGTTAGCATTGTCAA
Organism: Sinocyclocheilus grahami; assembly: GCF_001515645.1. Lineage (NCBI taxonomy): Eukaryota > Metazoa > Chordata > Actinopteri > Cypriniformes > Cyprinidae > Sinocyclocheilus > Sinocyclocheilus grahami. The sequence continues at coordinate 1,188,749 of NW_015505339.1, read as the reverse complement.
TATTATGCCTGCTGCATTTTCTCGCCTCTGTAATCCTGACACGAGGCCCGCTTTGATCTAATTCAGTCTCAAACATCTCCATAGTTAAAGATCGCACGCCGGAGAATTCACGAGCCTACGGGCCTGAGCTTAACGCCTCCATCCGTGGCGCTGTGTCTTACAGCCAGTGATTAATGACATAAATATCTGGGCAACTTCTGAAAACATGCTCTCAAATGAAAGTAAACAGCAGAGAGAGAGAGAGAGAGAGATTAACATAACAGGGTCGTGAGTATCTTAACCTCTCACTATTGGAAGCTGTCTGCAGTCTGTTTGTATTCAAGCGGGAGGAGAGGTGACAGACTGTGACACGTCCTCCATACAAGACAGAGAACGATTAACATTATGCTGAGAATCACACGAAAGACACGCCAGTCTTTACAGGGAAATAAGCAAGTGTCGAAATCAATGATGTTGATATATGAACATTTTATATAGGTTTTTTTTCAGTCTTTGTTTTATTGATTGTTGAAAGCAGCCGGAATACTGACATAATATATAAGATAAAGTACATTTTTACTAAGGAATTAGTAAAAATGTACTTTACTGACTGAATTTTGAAGTGTATTTGACTGTTCATACCCACAGGCATCTGAAAGCAGCTGTGTAGAAGACATACCATAGAGCAATGGTTCCCAACCCCGCGGCCCGTCACAAACTCAAATGCGGCCCACCATGCTCAACACAATTAAAAAAATCACTTTCAATTTTACAATTCATTTTAGTTTTTACATTAATTTAAAAATGTACTAAACAAATATAAGCTATAATGTTTTTGTTATGTAAAATAATTTTGTTTTTCATATATTATTTTCAGACATGAGCAGACCTGCACTCACGTAATTAACGTTACGCATTTAACGAACACTTACAAGCGTGCACTTTGGCAGAATTCAATTCAAATAGCCATCAGCAGCCATTAGTTCGGTAAAATTGAGCATCAGAATGGACACATTTGTTATTAAGGGAGAACAACGAAATGTGGAAAATGCCAGCGAAGTAATTACAAACAAGAGTAGTCGCAGCAGTGAAGGTAGGAGAGTGCTGGACTTTCGGCATCAACTTTCGGTTTGCCCCGCCACTCACTTGAAGATGTTCAGGCTAGAGCCCTGCACGGGCCTCAAATATAGGTCCTAGCCCGGCCGTGTCCGGCAGCTCATCAGAATCCCCCACCCCCCCTCTCCCAAAACAGCTCATACTACTGTTTCAGCTATATTAAAATAGTTCAGTTTTGTATGTAATGGCAAAGTGATTATATTGTGTTTCGTTTTTTTATTAAGTTAATTTAGATAAACGTTTGGAGCGTTTTTCGGTCATTAAATATACGTTTTTGTTTTTTAAAGTAACGACCAAGCGGCCAGCGGCAGACAGTGAGCTGATCATAGCCTATGTTTGGTCAATTTAGCCTTCTCAAATCATCACGACTTGCCTAAAATATAATCTATAGATATAAAACAGTTCAAGCATATAACAATGTTTTAACGTTAAACCTAGATGAATGTGCGCTATATCCAATAGTTTGTGCGGAGAGTGGAAGCTAAAGCGCACTTTGCAGGACATGAAGGCGCCAGCGCGATCACTTGCATTTTTTTCAGTGGATACGCTGTCATTTTTACTCATAAAGGTAAGAGTAATACATCATTCCTAACTGTAAAGGGTCTACTTTTATATGTGTGCACTCACAATATCAACAAAATGTTGTGCTTTTATAAAATAAAGAAAACAAACACGATGAGCTTTCTGCCTTCTCGTCTTGAACGAAACTCGGCGAATACATGCCTCACAGACATGATAAATATATCTATTACTACTTAACGAAAGAAAACAAATCAAAAACAAAAACTCTTTCATTATAATCATAATCCGTAAAGATGCGCTTCTCTCTAAAGGCGCGTCTAATGAGGAGATGGCGAGTCAGGATCGGCAACTTCATCCATGCGACACCGACTCAGAAAACACTAGTTTATTAGTAAATAATTTAAATATCTCCTTACTATTTCCCCCTGACACATTCATTGTAATTACTTTTGCCGGTGCTTTGCGGCAAGCTTAAGGCTATTGCGTGCATTTGAACGCAGATCTCTTCAGCTGCGCTGACGGCACGCACCATGCATGCTGCTGCTGGACACTAAACACCGTCGAGCTGCTCTTGACAGTCGTGATAGTACAGTCTCGTGTTGTTTCCACCAGTGCGGCAAAAAAAATGTTTTCATCACTAATTGATGGATGTCTAAAATATAAAAAATAAGGAGAAGCCAAAAAACAAGCCCGAGGCATCTTAACTATGACGTGAAAATGGAGACGAAGACCGGCCCTAGGGGCGTAAAAACAGTCGGGGCCCGTTGGGCTCGGGCTGAAATGCAGGGCTCTAGTTCAGGCAAAAGGAAACACCCATACTATGCAGCAATCATCCTTAATTGGAGAAATGTGGCAAAACATCTCTGGAGAGAACCTCAGATTATTAAATTCGAAAGTGCTTTCCATATTTGGATAAACATAGGCTACATTTGTGAACGCACATTTTCTGCAATGTTGCGCATCAAGTCACGCTTCCGTGCGCGTCTTACAGACTGCAACTTACAATCGCAACTTCATTGTGCTGTTACTCCTTTCGAGGCGAATTTCACAAAATTGGTCAGTTCCCGACAGCATCAGGTGTTTTATTAATGGTGAGTATAATTATTTATTTATTTCAATGAATGTAATCTATTAGATATCATAATATTTAGTCTATAACAGGCTATTATAAATCTGGTTGGTTTGTATTGGTGACATAATATGTAAATGATATGCGTGCGGACCGTGAGACTTGCACTTGGACCATAGTGCGGCCCAGTGGAAAAAAATGTTGCGAACCACTGCCATAGAGAGTCGTAGCAGGCAAGGCAGGCAATTGCTTGGGGCCCCGCATTTTGAGGGGGCCCCCGACAGCTGACCATTTGAACAATCGGAAATGTCATTATTAATATAACATGGAGCAATATATCTGCATCCCCCCCTAGGGGGCCCCCTCTTGTGTTATGCTCGATGTGCTTGCTTTTTCCTCGTGATGAGCCGTTTTCAAACTGGCACAGCGCTTACTCGTGCATTTGCTAATTTAAACATGAAGAGGACTTATCCGTCTGGCAGCCAGAAGTGGGAAAAAAAGCAAGAGGAGGAAACGAGGAAACATGACAGCGATACATGACGGAGATAAAATTGACTTAAGGATAATTATATGACAAACAAATGTTTTCGTTGTTAATTCCAGCTTATTTTCGTTGAATTATTTGCAAGACGATTTACTGGTAATATTAGTAACAGTTACTAATAGGGTTACTGGGAAACAGGTTAGCTAGGGTTGCACTTAGCAGCAGCATATTATGGTAGTGTTTAGCAGGTATTAAATAGGCTGCAATAGAATAGGTGGTACCGGGAAAGATGTGCACATCACCTGCGTCCAGGGTGTCCGCGGGTCCTTAAAAAGTCTTAAATAACGTTTTCCCAATAAAAGGCCTTAAAAAGTCTTAAAATATCTTATGTATATTACTGTATATGAGTACAGTAATTGGTTTCACCGATACACACACACTACCAGTCAAAAGTTTTTGAACAGTAAGAGTTTTAATGTTTTTTAAAGAAGTATTTTCTGCTCACCAAGCCTGCATTTATTTGATCAAAAGTACAGCAAAAACAATTTTGAAATATTTTATTTAAAATAACTGTTTTCTATTTGAATATACTTTAAATTGTAATTTATTCCTGTGATTTCAAAGCTGAATTATTAGCATCATTACTCCAATCACATGATCCTTCAGAAATCATTTCATGTGACACTGAAGACTGGAGTGATGATGCTGAAAATGTAGCTTTGATCACAGGAATAAATTACATTGTAAAATATATTCAAGTAGAAGTTATTTTAAATAGTAAAATATTTCACAATATTACTGCTTTTGCTGAATTTTGGATCAAATAAATGGAGGCTTGGTGAGCAGAAGAGAATTCTTTAAAAAAAACATTAAAAATGTTACTGTTCGAAAACTTTAGCAAGGATGCATTAAATTGATCAAATTGATTAAAATGACTACAGATTTAAAATAACAACAAACATGTTTCTAAATAATTTGTAATATTTTACAACATTGCTGATTTACTGTATTTTTGATCAAATAAATGTAGTCTTTGTATGCAGTCTCATTAAAATCATACAGTACATACAATTTTATTTTATAATTTTCTTTTATTATCCTATAATCCTGCTTTGAGGAGTGCCTTTATGCTTGGAATAGCTGAAACTACTATATATACATGTAAGTATACATATAGAATGTGAGAACATATATCTGTAGCAGTAGGTTCTTTATTCAGAAACATCCATGGAGTTTGCACTGTATTCAGTACTCTAAAAGTCTATAAGTGCTAACAGTCATGAGTGTGTGTGTGTGTGTGTGTGTAGGAGGGTGAAAGACTATGCTAAACACTAAACCACCAGAGGCTTCATTACAGAAATGTCAATAATTTATTCTGATTCATGAAAGAATGAAAATGATAGCAGTAGGGACAGAATGAACCTTGTGTCAGGTCACCTTTATAGCACAACATAAACACAAACAGTTGTGCACACTCGCACACATGCAAATACATGCAAACGCACAAAGACACTAAAGGGCATTGCTCAATCAAAATGCAATGGAGCAGAATTTACAATAATGGAGCATCGTGCTTAAGCCCTGTAAAATAGATGAATAAATACAATAAAAACACAATATGATGATTAACCCACCAGAGGCTTTATGCAGTTAAACAGTTCTACACCATCATTAGTAGTGCTTACTAAGGGTATTCATCAATTTCATACTTGGATTCAGGGATTTTAACAAACCTGTAGGTATTCCAAATACAATTCCAGATTTGATTTTTGACTGACAGACAATAAAGTGGGACATCTTTCACATTTACACTAACCTAAGTCATAGACAGCAATGGAACTACCACATTCATAGCCCAGAAAGTTCGTAAGGATATCGATAAAATAGTCCATGTGACATCAGTGGTTCAACCATAATTTTATGAAGCTACGAGAATAGTTTTTGTGTGCAAAGAAAAAAAAAAACGACTTAAACAATTTCTTCTCTTCCCTGTCAGTCTTTGACATGCGTTCACAAGAGTATCACGATGCATGAATTATTGATGACTCATGCTGCGCTACACAGACTGTTGTCCAATCAAATGCTCTAGAATGTGAAAGCCGAGTGTCTACTCTGAGATCATTAACACACAGGTCACTCACAGGTATCTGTGTCTTGTATGTACTTAGGCAAGTGTGTGTTTGAGCGGATCTCTGCAGTTTCATTAGCATACAGGTCAGACACGGCTTGTGAAATCCTCCGCTCTGGTTACACATATCACTTACATACACTCGCTGTTAGCCAAACAGGCAAACACACACAAGACAGATGGAGCTAAAGTGTATGAACATGCTAACAGAGAGCAAGGTATTCTTTTTTTAGATGTTGTAAAACAATAGGCTGCGTTTTGAGAGAAGTCAAGAAAATCGGGCAGCAGAGAGGAATTCTAAGCATGTCTACATTTAAGCAGACACTCCAAGGCTCAGTAGCTTGATAGCACACGTCCTTCATCAAAATGACTATTCAGTGTAGTGACGGAAAGCCTTTTTTTCATTTCTGCTCTCCTGAAGTATTTATTTTAATGAACTTGATCAAAAAAACTAAACAAAAAAAAACACACATTACATCACATGTTCTTGTTTATGTTTCTCGTAAATATATGGTATTTGTCATGAATAGTCTTTTTTTCTCCCTCAAACAAATGGTCAGTAAAAAGATGTTCTCCAACCTTCTGAGACCCTGTGACCTCATATGAGGACATTATATTTTGGTGTATTTCTCTGAGACTATACATGCCACAGTTTTAAGTCTGGAAGTCCTGTACAGAGCACATTCAGGGCTTTTCAGAGATACTAAATGTTTGGATGTTTCACTATGACCACTCCCTCTACTTGGTCTTCAAATATGTCTGATATTAATTTAGTGACACTCTTATGGAAATATGATAATATTTTGTAATTATCATTTAAATCTGTCTAATTTTCATAAAAAATATAAATCAACATCTCAGGAAAATGTTATGGGGTTTCAAATCAAAATATGATTTTCTGTTACGAAACAGGATGTTGATTTCATACATGTCCTCATATGAGGACATTATATTTTGGTGTATTGCTCTGAGACTATACACCAAAATATAATGTCCTCATATGAGGACATTATATTTTGGTGTATTGCTCTGAGACTATACACCAAAATATAATGTCCTCATATGAGGACATTATATTTTGGTGTATTGCTCTGAGACTATACACCAAAATATAATGTCCTCATATGAGGACATTATATTTTGGTGTATTGCTCTGAGACTATACACCAAAATATAATGTCCTCATATGAGGACACTGGAACTAAAAGCATGTTTATTAGCATTTTGGGAGACATAAGACATTCAATAACAACAAAAGGAGCTTTCGCACCACATAGTTCCAGAAACGTACTTATAGGAACTAGACAGCATGTTGGTTCCTAGAGAACCAATTTCTCCCTCGGGCCGTTTTCTTGGTTACATTTGCACCAGCTGCAGGAAATCTGAAGCGGTCAACAGTGAAATCTTTATGAGCGACATTTACAAATGTCAACAACTGGTTAATGGAGAACGCCGTGATCGGAACTGTTTTTGTTGTGTGTCTTGGGTTTCCTGATGAAGAAGATGGAATGTAAACGCACAATTTAAGTGATTGAAAGAGCAAAAAGTTGGGCTACGAGATGAAATATATGACAACTTGCTGTGTTACATATCCCTGAGACTGAGAAAAGAACACAACACTGTTCAATGCCGTTATCGCTGTTTTCCATGGTCGTGGAGTAAATATTTTTACATGACTTTTTAAAAATGCAGAGTAGCCGGTGTTTCGTATGCGTTTGGCCAATCAGCGTACACTTACATTGCTGGTAGTTCCTACATAACTGTTTTAGTCCCTATTCTGAATTAGGAGCTAATTTAGTTCCCCCAAACGCAGTTCCTACTCTGTAAAAAAATAACTGTGACATTTACGGTAAAATACCGGCATCTGTGGATGCCAGAACTCAACCGTAAAAAAATATGGTAGCAACATTTTAGGTATTACAGACTTAACTTAAATTCACAATAAAATACTGTATTTCATTAACTGATGTAATGTTAAAAAAACAACATATTGAAGTACTAATATCTGTTTTGAATCATTGTAATGCACTGATAACCACCAAAAACGGGTGGTGATGAGGAAGTCACATGATGAACCAAAGCTCATCACAAACAGCTTTTCTACGAGCTGAGGAGGGCAATACTTATATATAGAAGGTGCACAGTGTCATTCACACAAACACTAAACCCCATCATGGTGACACACATGATACTGATGTAAGGTCAAAAATGATCAAAGACTTCTGCTTTCCTGTCCCAAACCTATCTAGTCTATTTGTCTTATGGACCCTTGTGCTATTCAAATCAACTCCTGTGCTGTCTCGGATGTTAATTATGTTGAGATTGGGACAGTTTTAAACACAAAGCCCAACTAAAAGGTGTAACCTCAGAAGAAGATAACGCTCACCAGCAATCAAACGCTTGAGCTAACGTACCTCAGATGGAGTCAAGGTCATAAACGACTTGCTAAAGTTTGTTTTGTTACATGTCTGGAGAAATGAGAGATGGTCATGCACAAGATCAACCAGAAGTTTGACCCCAGAAGACAATAACGCTCACCTGAATAACTGGTGCAGCCAATCAGATGCTTCGGCCATTTTGCCACAGTGTACAACGGAATCAAGGTCACAAACTGTTCTCTAAAGTTTGTTTTGTTAGATGTTTGGAGAAACGAGAACACACCTATCTTTATCTTTCTCATCACATATTTAACAGCAAAAAGCATGACATTAAGAATGCAACAAGAACTCAAGTCTATTGCATGTGTAATTAATCATATCAGCTGGTAGGTGACAAGTTAATGGATCATCATAATAAATATTCCATATGCTCTTGTGGTGGCATGGCACACACACACACACACACACCCTAGCTGATCCATTCCTCTTAGTGCTGAATTTGAGTGACGGGACACATATATCGATTTCGCCACTTTATCCCTTTAAAACAACGGCCGTCACCGTGAGAAAGCAAAGGAGATAAATGAGCACTGCGGTCCGCAGGGAGCTGAGCCTAAAGATTTCCCATCAGTCCTTGCTCTCGCTGACCGAATGTCCGCTCCACAGCTCCAACATCATTCCTCCTTTACTTTATATCTGTTTGCTCTTATTGGACACTTTCACGAAAAAAGGGTACAAAATAGTGCCTGAAACTCTTAAAAATGAACTCTGAAAAAAGAATGAAAAGTTTTTTTTACACATATAATTAGAAAAATGTGTTGATTTAACCATAAGAAAATGTTTGTCAAAATTAATTTTCTAATGAATAATTAGACAATTCTGTTACCACATAGGCAGATAAGCAACTCTGTTACCAGAAGTTAGTTTAAACAGAGTTTTGACCATCATTTGCATGATTACATTTTTTTAAAACAATTAAACATTAGCTAAAAATAAACGAGTAACCATTTAAGACTATATTCTTACAATAAATGGTTACAGGGTTGAATGAACCAACATTTGCAAAAACTGAAAAAAAATAATAATAATTTGCAATACTGCAAATTACTACTAAGGGTAAATCATTTTAAGAAATGAGTTTCATGCTTTGTGTAAAGGGGGAAATCATGCAGTAACAGGGTTGAATGCAACGTGGTGGGGTAACACATGCTAAAAGTGTATATTTTAAGTAAATAAAAATCTTTTTAAATTTTGACTGTAAAGTACTGGACTGTTTTTAGTGACTGCAACACAACTGAATACAATTAATTTGTATTTAATTGTAATTGAGACCAATTATTTCCCACCTCCAGGTACATTAATAGAAAAGAAGGTCAAACTGCAGCTAAAGATCAACTTGCCCAGTCTGCTTGGTTCTCAACACCCCCAAAAAGCTTGTTCTCCATTATTGTATCCTTATTGATGAGACATGCAGATGACTACATACAATAGTTCAAAGATTAATCAACCTTCATTGAACTTAATATAATCAATGAACTCTTTAACAATTCTGAGTTAGACTGCAAGATCTGTTTCAAAAACTTGCAACTAAAAAAAAGTGAGCACTGAATGTTTAACATTCTACTATTTGTTAAAATAAATGAATTCCAACAGTTCTATCATTCCTAAATTGAACAAAGAAAAAAGTTCCCTTTTAAATCTCCATATGCAAGAATGTGAATATGGCAAGGGTGGACGCCGGCAGCACACAAATCGTTTTGTTTTAATATGGTCAACAGATCTGAGGTGTGACAAAAATGTTGTCATTTCTCTTTAAATACACTGCTTACAATAAGCTATTTTTCATGCTAGGTTAATTTTATGTAAGTGTATGTTATGTTAGATGTGGTCTTCTTGAGCAAATCCTCGGCTGAGCAATACAGATGAATTGGACCTCCAATAATTTCCATACAGTGGTTTTTGTCTGATCCCCAATTCCTGTTTCAATTTTAATATCCTTTAAGGTGTGTAAAGCTACATACTCTTTGAACCAAAACAATAAAGGAAAAGGAAAAAAACACGCTCTCTTCTGAATCAGAAACAATCTTGCCACCCGCAGCGCGCAGACATTCTGAAACGGTCTTGTGGAGTTTATTGTCAAGTTCAGGATGGGAGAGGGCAGGGTGCAAGCAGACAGCCTCTAATACCTGTAATATAAATGGTAATAGTGCCAAGCTTTTGAATCCCAAAGAGCCAACCTGGGAGTTTTACCACAGACGAGGCCTGTTATTCCTCCCTGGGCTTGGTCTCTAAAGAATGCACTGTGCACACCACACTTTGCCAAATTGAATTTATCCCGTATTGACATCCCTCCAGGTCCCACGGTTGGAGGTGCACGCACACACACACACACATCACGCTGACATTCACAAGGACAGACATGAGGGAAAACCTATTGCTTTATAGAGCAGGATCCAATGTGTAGTTTGTGTGCAGTGGGGACAAACCAAACGACAGAGGCGTGTATTTATGTTTGTGTTAAACAGCACAAGGCTAATTAACACAACCAGAACAAGTAATATGTGACAAACATCACACAAAATATACAGGGCAACAAAGCTGTTTAACAGGGTGGGACATTTGACTTGATGTGGCGATATATATATATATATATATATATATATAGAAAACAGCTACAATTTTGCCTACAATTATCTGTCAACAGTATTATTAATTTATACTATTTTAATAATATATTTTAGTTTATAAATTCATTTATATTAACTTATAATCAAATAAATGAAAGAAAACAATATTTGTTTAACCATTTTTTCTCACAATAATGTGGGTAACAGGGTTGAATGCATGGTTGTGCTTGATGGGTTCAGTAAACACAACAATATTTGGAAAAAAAAGAAAACAAAAGAAAAAAAACACAAAACAAAACAAAACAGCTGCAAGCAACAACATTACAAATTTAGGCTAAAAATAATCTGTCACTCAGAGCTAGTTTATTAACACCCAATATTACTTTTAATATTATTTATAATAATATATAAACAATATTTTGTAGTACTGATAAACCTTAGTTTGTTCATTTCCTCACGATAATCTGGGTAACAGGGTTGAATGGTTGTGCTTGACGAGTTCAGTTAATACAACAATATTTGAAATTCAGTTAAGAAAACTAAATGAGATGATCTGACAAATGCTTTTTCCACAATGTGATGTGTTCAAGTGATTTTCTTTTGAAATATTTATTTATTTATATATATTTTTTTCTGGCTGAAGTAAGCATGTAATCATTGGACCGTTTAATCTTTCTTGCTCTTTTTGACTGACCAACAAAGATAGTAAGCTATGTTAGCACACACATAACAAAATGAAGAGCAAATGATGCACATTAAGTCTATAATCGATGCTTTATCTAGTCATCTTATCCTTCTGCTGCAAAGAATGATGGGAAATGTAGTTTTGCCATGCAGTCCTGTAACCTCAGAATGAGCAGTAATTCCTCATTCACTCTTCTTCATCAAAAGCACAACTCTCTCATACTGTAATTAACCAAACCATCTTAAAGAGCACCTTACAGGGTTCAGAGAACGATCTAGAGTATAGATTATACTGTACAAGGTCACAGCATTGTGACTGTCTGTGAAGTGATTTGACCTTCTAATGAACCGTTCCTCAATTCTCGCTTAGCACCAGAGCTTTTTAAACCATGCATCAAGGCCACACGGTGTTGCAGAGAGAGAGAAACGGATAGAAATTATTTTCTTCTCATCCCTCTTCCCAGAAAATGAAAGAGCAACAGAGACGCCCTGAGATCTGTAAAAGTTTCATGTGCCTTTTATTTCCCATTTCACGGGTATTACATCTCTTCATAAAATACGGGAAACAGTGTTTTTGAACAAAGAAAGGCAGGAGGGGACAGGATCTACGGCAAGATTATCAAAAATGGTATCTAGCAAAGCAAAGAACTGGGACAACATCTATTTGCCCTCCAGGTTTCACATGGCTTTTAAAGAATGGATGTGTTTTTCAGTGTCAGAGGAGGCAGAGAGGAAAATATAACATTATGTCAGGAATTGGATGTGCCCCTTTTCTTGGAAGGGCAATAAAAATACAAAGATTGAAAAAATGGCACGGCATGAATCTGTTATCTAAAAAGATTTTATAGGATGCTGTTCAGCGACAGAGACGGAAAGCACGTACTATAATGCATTGCAGGGGAAAATAACTAATTTATGGCAAGAATCCCACTTTTGTGGAGTTGGAACACTGGAAAAATGTGATATAAACTCACTTAATGTCAGAAAATATATATGGTTTGTGTTGAGGTTTCAGTGCTAATTTGTTTTTAAGTCATTACTTTGGGCCTTGTGCGAACGAACGACATCGGGAATTTATGACATGTCATTATAGTGCATTAACATTGTTGAAGTGGAAAATCGTTTTCCACTTGAATAATGCTCACAATGTTTAAGCTCCATGTTTTTTTCCCTCTGTGTGTGTGTGTGTGTGTGTGTGTGCTGTGAAATGGATTCCTCTTTTCATTCCATATTTAACTGTGTACTGCTTTGTGTATTTGTGTGTGTGTGAGTGTTATCGCACCCTGGCTAAACGATGAAGAGCCTTCCAGGCTTATAAGCGAAAGTAAATCCTTTACACTTGTGTGTTGTATGTGTATTTGTATAGATGTGTGTATACTGTTATTTATATGATTTATATCCAATACACACTCTTATAGTTTACAGTTTGTGTATTCTTAAATATGCATATTCTTTGATTTGGTCTCTTGACGTCAAATATGGCCCTGAACCTAGTACACATCAAGAGCCTGTTTGAAAACACAATTAACACCAGACTGAGAGGAAATGAAAGAGGGAAAAAAATAATTTCTTGTTTGTTTCTTCATATTTATGTTCCTTGGAAATAAAGCTAGAATTAAATAAAATATAATTATTGCATTGTTTGTGTCTAAATATGTACTTAATTTTTTTTCACTAGTTTATTCATGTTCTTTATCATTTTTATTCTTTTTTCAATATTAACAAAACTGTAAATATAAATAAATGAATACAATTTTTAGTAACCATTTAATTACCACTAATGAGAACAAAATTCTTGCACCTCTTTAACTATAAATTGTGAGTGAGTAACAATAATACAGCAATCATTCTGATATATGCAGAAAATGATTCATCAGATTCATTCAAACCAGTTTTTCTGTGAGTCTTTTTGACCAATTTCTTTAACGTTTGCGCTGTGCTGTAATCTTTTATCTATGTGGTGTTGCCGGTCCAAAATGACCAGCTTTTTAAAAAAATTGCTTGTAAACCGTTCATTATGCTACATTATCAGCAAATCTTGGACTTTTTGTCAACTTGTCTTCTTTTAGCACAGGTTTTGTATATTCTTTGATTATTTGGGGGTCACTTTGTAAATGTTCATTTAAAAACTCCTCTCTGGGTCAAAATGACTGGCACACAACAAGAGGGTTGAAAGACGCCTCAGGTCTACCTGAGCGGCTCCGAAACATCCCCAAACCAGCTGGACCGTCTGTGGATGGAGTCGCCATTCTCCCAGGCGCACAGCTCGGGACAGCTCATCGGCTGCCCCTGAACTTGGGAGGGCGCCGGGCGAACTGAATCGCATAGCCGAGCCT
>NW_015505339.1:1164214-1174978 GCF_001515645.1 Sinocyclocheilus grahami | reverse complement strand
GCTGGGTAGCTCTAGCCAGGCTCCCAGACGCCGCGCAAGTGGCATCAACGGAACTACAGGCGTACCCGCAGTGGGGCAGCGTAAAGGAACGCAGGGCCCCGGCCCGGGCGTCTCTTTGCCGGTCCGAGGCGGGGTCTGGGTGTGTGCAACACTGACCTGCGTTTGAGCAGAGGGTGCGTGGGTAGTCCGTTGGTTCGTCCTCCCGATCCGCCCACTGCTGAGAGAGGAGGGTGAGTGTGATATGGCTCTGGACCGTCCACAGTCCCCCGTCCCCTCAGGGGACCCAGAGAAGGGAGAAATTGCTCTTTTGTCGAGAATTTCCGAAGCGAAAAGCTGAATATGCGATGCACCTGCTGCCTACTTATACTCACGCTGTGATCAGCAGCAGCTGGATGCAATAATCGCATGCCAATGTGCATTGGCTCGTTTAGTTTACACTCAAAGTAGATTGGTCCCTCTAAGCGAGATCCCAATTCGACGGTCCTCCGACGTGACGTCGAGAGTGAACGACTGAAAGGGAACAATATGTTTTTGGTGTTTTATATAGTTTTTTTTGGTACTATTTCATGAAACTCAGTTGCTCAGTTCACACTTTTGAGAAAATTCCACCTACACCTGGCGCAATGCGGCGCGACGCAAGTGTTTTTCGCTAGTTTCAGCCCGACGCAGTTGTCATTTTCACGTCCTGCGCCACGTTGTTTAAATAGCAAATGCATTTGGGCGTGCTGGTTTGAAAGCTAGGTGTGTTCATGCGCATTGCTGTCGCATTGCTATTTTGAGGAACTGAAAATAGACTGCGCCATAGACCAACAAAAACCTGGTCTGGCGTAATATTTTTTCTTTGTTATTTAAAGAGCGTGTTAGTAATATGTGCCTACAGAGGGATGCACAACGCCTGTACACTTTGCTTATTACACATACAGGGACGCGCAGCAGCACACAAACATTTTTAAAAATGAAAAATTAAATTCCGCTATGTAAATAGCGAACCCGCAATGGCGGGACCGCAACTGGCTTTTAAAGGGGATGGGAGATGAGACTCTGATTGGTTTATTGCACGTTATGCCCAAAACACACTATAGGTACAATCCTTTTAGACCATGCACCGAGCACGCCGATTGTTTTTCCCGTCGTTAAACTAGCAAAAGTGGATTTGGACACACCCTAAGTGCACCTGCGCTGTGCACTTTAGACCTTGCTCTTAGATCGTTAAAATAGGGCCCTTAGTGTTCGATCCCATCAAATAACCTTCAAAACCAGTGAACTCAAGCAATAATGTTTCGAAAGCATGGTTATTGGACTTTACTCCTGCAAATACAAGAACAAGCCATCAGCCCAGCAGAAGGCATGTTACACAAATGTAGCGACCTCGTGATTCGCCCAAGAGGCTGAAGCGAGCGCACAACGGCGTGTTGTAAAATATTTACGAATTAATACAAAATCTGAGATGACACGTTGCCTGTTGGGATGCGTTGTTCCATTACATTTGTGTTTCCCCAAGTGCACCAGCTGGTATTTAGACATTAGGAGGTGTCAGCACCATAACAATGATTTTTCACGGCACAACCCCGCCTCAGAAGAAATCCAGATGCTGCTTTCAAAAGGTTAGCAGGCCACCATTATGAGAATATGTGTTATCTCAGCTAAGCCTTGTTGTAATTTAGTTTGTTAGACATTTTACTTTTCGGACTATTCAATAAAGCCAAAGTTCCTGTGTCTGCATATTCTGTGACGGAGCTGATAACGCTTTAGACATTTAGCAGAGGGTTTTTGGTTATTGCAGGCCTGCAAACCCCACAGAGAGAAGGATAAAAAAGGACGACGGCTGCTTTGTCAGGTCAATTTTCAATAAAAAAAAGGAAATGAAAAGAAACGCTGACAGTGAAAGCACTGCAACAGTAGACATGCCTGTACTTGAGGAAACCTATGCTCATTTCCATCGCTTGTGTGTTCTCTCTTTTCGGCTATCTTTGCATCAGGTAATATTTTGGAATGCGCTTTCTATTCCAAGGGCTGATGGGAAATAAAATTCGATTCATCAATGCCACGTCTTATCTCTGATACCCACAGCGGTGTGTTGGCTTCTGTGCCCCCCATCACATGTGTTAATTTACTTTGTGCTTCTCTTATCGACGCAGGTGGACAAAGGCCTCAGTGAGAGCCTCTCTCTCACTCTCGTAGCAGCCGTTCTGCGTGTTTATCATCGAGCCGGCTGGACAGAGGGTTCGGCCGTGATTAAATGGAATGCTGACCACCTAAGCACCGTATCCCACAATCCAGCGGCTTACCTGACCTCCCTCCCCTCTGCA
Source organism: Sinocyclocheilus grahami (assembly GCF_001515645.1). NCBI lineage: Eukaryota > Metazoa > Chordata > Actinopteri > Cypriniformes > Cyprinidae > Sinocyclocheilus > Sinocyclocheilus grahami. The sequence continues at coordinate 1,172,669 of NW_015505339.1, read as the reverse complement.
GTTTTAAATTCGGGCTGCGTCGACGATAAGAGAAACCCAGACAACAACCCCAAATTTCATCACTGCGCTCGATGCCCCCGGCTATAACACAGACTCTATCACTCCAGGAAACCTTTGGAAATAACGCTCGCATACCAAGTTATTTTCTGCTGCGTTTTGGAGGAAAATCTACGGAATGCATTTAATAAAGTGTTGAAAACATTTGGAGCAAAAATTAAGATTTTGACAGTTTACTCGCAGTAACGTCATTCTAAACACATATGGCTTTCTTCGTTTCCTTAGAGTACAAAAACAAGATGTTTTGAAGAATGTTCAAGGTGCTCTTTTCCATACAATGAAACTGAATACTGACCAGGGACTGGCAGGCTACAAAAAATGACATCATACAAGTAAAAAAAAAATAAAAAAACAAAGTTAAGTAAATAAAAATAAACAAAAAGCACCATAAAAGCTATATTTCATATAAGCCTTAAATAAGGATTATTCACTGAATCCTGTCATCTTAAATCCCATTCATGTTTGCATTTATTAACAAGACATCATGCCAGGTTCTACATCCAAAACAAAAATGCCAAACATCATTGGTTGTAAAAGTGTTTTGTAACCATTTGCAACCACTGTATTTGAATATGAACCAAGGTCATTATAGATAACTAAACTAAAACCATAAAAAAGTTACATTAAATGACAAAAACACACAACAAAATGAATTAAACTGAATTGAATGAAAACAGAAACTTCTAAAATAAAATATTATATTTAAAATATGAAATAAATAGCATCTCGATGATACTACAGTAGCACTGGTTTTCAAATCATGCAAATAAGATATGATAGCTGTGGCAGAAAAAACAAAACAAAAGCATTTTTAAGTTGCATGACATACTGTTATGTATATGTTTCTTCTTTTTTGAGGCTAGACAGCCCCTGGTCACCATTCACTTTCATTGGATGTGCAGCTTGAACATTCTGGCAAACATCTCCTTTCGTGTTCAACAAAAATCATAGGCTTGATACAACATAAAAGATCTTTAAGCAGAGCTGAGAGTATTAAATTCTTATCGGTCGCCGAATTAAATAATCAAAAAAAATTTTACAAACGCAATGTGAAGGGAATGTGTACAGCTTTGTGAATGAGGGTGCGATCCGATTCTATCAAAATACATCTAGATCACTGTGACCGTTTACACGCCACCGTATCGCCCTCCAAACTCTGGGAGCCAGTTTGAATATTATTCTGCCATTATTTATTTTGGTGATTTAAATGTTATAATAGCATTTGTTCGGAACACTGACAGCGACCTCTGTGTGACTGTCATCTCGGATTTCGACACGCAGAAAAAGACACGGGTTAAAGATTAATAGACGAAATGCGTGAGGAGTCGATTTTTGTGGCGCCTAACTTATTCATGAGGAAATAACGGGCCTTTAGCCACGCTAAAGCGTGAGTGAGTGTGTGTGATCTCAGACAGCAATATAAGTGTTATCGGGATAAATGCTGCATGGAGGCTGATGCCCGCCTGATTGAAGATCCTACGCCTCTCTGAATGTGACTGGCATACTAAACAGAGATTTACAGTTAAAACAGCCGGCCTGAACGCAGCAGGGCTGCACTTAATCATGCCATTCAGCGGTCTTATTAGAGAACAATTACTAAATGGCAGGCCTTGTAAATCATAAATCATTCATCAAGATGACTCTGAGAAAATGAGTGTGGCATTTTGCAGTGAAACGCCAATGGCTTGCCTCATGTGTATTCATGGGAGTGTAGGTAGATGTTGTGCAAAGCTGTTGCTGCCTTCATCTGTCACGAAAAACCAAGACCTGAGCCACCAGAACAGGAAATATATTAGCGTGGATTTTTAGGAAATTCAATGTCTGGATTCTGGGTTTGCAGATGGAGTTATAACTGTGAAGTCAGAATATAGCTGTAAGCATCAATTATTAGGGTTAGTGTAACTGTTTGGTGTGCATTACTTAATATGGGCCACATCTGAATGTCTCATGGTCTCATATTTGCCAAACAATTTTTTTAAATACTTTGGACAGCTCAGTCTATTTGACACCAAAAAACGTCCCCTTCTACAAATATAAAAATATCCTTTCCAAAGTGCCCTCTTCCTACAAGTTAAAGTCAGCTGTATATTTGTATGTATAAAAACCCATTTATACTACGTGATAATAAATTTACATATATATAATATATATACAATATATAAATTTACAATATATAAAATATTAAGACTTTTGACAGGTTGTCAAACCGTAATACACACACACACACACACACACACACACATTTATATATATATGTGTGTGTGTGTGTGAGAGTGTGTGTGTACGGTTTGACAACCCGTCTCTTACTCTCAACAAGGCTGGATTTATTTGATCAAAAACACAGTAAAAAAAAAAACAATAGTGTGCAATATCATTACAATGGCAATTAGCCATTTTCTAATTTTAAATATATTTTAAAACGGAATTTATTCCTGTGATGTAAAGTTGAATTTTCAGCATCATTAATTCAGTCTTCAGTGTCACATGATCCTTCAGAATCATAATTATTATTATTATCAATGTTGAAAACAGTTGTGCTAATCATACATATAAATAAATACACTTTCTTCACACAAACAAATGCAGATTAGTTTTTTTAATAATAAATCTTACGATTTCTGATCAGTCTTGTGAAAACAGAACATTATATACATTTGGGGGCAGTATGAAGCCTTCTCTAAAAGACATTCATTTTTACTCCAGAAATGGAAATCACATTTGGGGAATCAGAGGCAAAAGAGATTTTGATTCTAGTCCTTTTGGTTCTTGAGAAATAAGCAAAAATTTAATTCCTTATAATAGCACTATACCTCCAGGCAGAGGAACGTTATTGTGACGTACAAACATACGTCTGCACATGATCTCACATCCTGTCTCAAGTTAAAGCTCCGGGTATGCATCAAATACACGTCATCAGGGGTGTAGAAGGTGGGGGCAGATTATGAACCTCATCATCTTGGCGCATGAATATTAATCAGGTGATGTAACGTTCACCCAGTAGTCACAACTGATTTTTACAGAGGTCTGGTAAGTGGGCGCTAGCCCTAGTAGAATTACCGCTTACGGCTTGAGCCTTCGTTCAGTCGACTGCTGATGCAACCGGCTGGCAGATGTTTCTGCTTGGTCTAAAAGTCTTAAAGCAGACGGATGTCATTTCGATTACCTAAGTGGTGGGTGAGATTTGGGATCATTCCACCAAGTTTGCCATCTCTGACTTTATGATTTCTGACACCCAGACACTTTCAGGGAAGAAAAATCATAGTAATAAGAAAATCTGAACAAAAACCTTTCAGTAATGGACCCCTGAAAATGTGTTTCTGCTTGATGTGCTGGTGCTGGGGTTTATTAGTATGATTATGTGCACCTCCACTAGGAGGCGCTAGACTGTAACTCCCCAAAGACAAACTGAAGCCTGCGTTCCTTTGCTCTGTTGCCTTCAGTGTCTGTAGAAGTGTCATTTGACAGACATCTGTCACAGCTCATCTCTTACACACCCTGTCAATTCTCTCTCCCTCACTTCCTTCTTCTCTCTCTCTGACCTCCTCAGGCTGTTTAGCATGTGTGAGTGAGCAAACCGCTTCAGGAGGAATAGAAAGACATGAAGGGTGAATTTCTGTCTTTATCACAGTCTACTTCAGTGCTTCCCAACCTTGTTCCTGTAGGTCCTACAAAAGTACACATTTTAGTGTCCTTTATCTGACACAACCATATTAATGAGCAACTGAGAATCAGGTGCGTTTGATTAGGAGTCAACCAACTAGTTATGTGCAAAACTACATATTCTGACTAGTCAACAAACGATGCTTTGATTTTGTGGCAGTGGTTTAAAAGAGACAGATTCTTGCTATGGTGACAGTATACAAGCATGCTAAAGGGATAGTTCATCCAAAAATGAAAATTCGGTCATTGATTACTCACCCTCATGTCGTTCCAAACCCGTAAGATCTTTGTTCATCTTCAGAACACAAATTCAAATATTTTCAATGAAATCCGAGAGCTTTTTGACCCTGCATAGACAGCAACATAACTACCACATTCAAGGCCCAGAAAGATAGTAAGAACATCATTAAAGTAGTCCATGTGACATCGGTGGTCCAACTGTAATTTTATAAAGCTACGAGAATAAGTTTTGTGAGCAAAGAAAACTAAAATAATGCCTTTACTCAACAATTTCTTTATCTTCCGTGTCAGTCTTTGACGCACGTTTACAAGAGTACCACATGCGAGTGATGCTGCTGACACAGGATTTCATTAAAAATATCTTAATTTGTGTTCCGAAGATGAATGAAGGTCTTACAGGTTTGGAACGACATGAGGGTGAGTAATTAATGACAGAATTTTCACTTTTGGGTGAACTATAAACCCTTTTCTGAAAAGTCCCCTGCGTCATTCTCTAACAGTGTTGCCAAGTCTATTGGGCTACATTTACACTGTTGCCGCGGGTTGTTTTTCATGTCCGCGGGTTGAAGCGACTCAAATAACATGATATTTATCCCCTGGAATGCGAATTTTAGCAGGGGAACCCCGCCAAAAAACTTGTATTTTAGCCCCCGGAACGCGATTTTTAACTAGGCGGGTTTCCTTGTGAAAAACATGCAACCCTGTTCTCTAGCAACTTAAAAAAAAACAACAACAACAACGCAACGATCTAAATAAACCTCATTACTCGATTAGACTATTTGTGAATGTCTAGTTGACCACTTCAAGCCATCCCTTAACAATAACATAAAAAGACCACTCAGAAACGTTCTCAAGAAATCCATCCATAATGAATAAAACTTGATGATAACAGGTCCATTACTGTACACTTCTATTATAAATATATAATGACTACAGGAACTAGAGAACCCTTGTAAATGTATAAATGCATTTTAAATGTGTGTGTATATGTATATAATCTTCATTTATATGTACCACCTTTGGAAAGACTTAAAACTATGTAACTGCAATGATGATCACACACACACACGCACACACACACACACACACACACCAATTGCTATTGATAGTACCATGATCTGAGAAGTGAATATTATAGACCATATCAGCCTGACTCATGAATATCAATAAGGTGACATAACATTCCCCTAACTAATATTCATGAGCTTCCATGGATTTCCAGAAAGGCTTTAGGTGGACACTAACCATATTAGGATTACTGCTAATTGCTTGTAAATTCATGCAACTTGTTGGCAAATACATTTTATTTGACCAGTTAGTTCCAACACTGAACTGATTGGAGATGAATAATTGTTTTACAACTGCTTTACAGCAGAATCTGAATTGTCTCTGTAGTTGAGTTTTGATAACTGATTCTGCTATTTTCTTGTTTATTACTGTGAGGCTGCTTTGACCTCCTCCGAGTTAAAGAAAAGTTTTAAAAATAACTATTTCACCAAAAAAATTGTGTACTTCTATCCAGGGAATCCGAGTCAAGTCCTTTCCTAAATCCCTCAAGTTTGTTTTTTAGCTGTACAAAACACTCCGGAGGAGGGCCTTTTGTTGACGCCATGAAGCCCCTGGATTACCATACATCTGGAGGGTCCGCTTGATGGACGAGTGAAGGATGGTGAGCGCTCTCCCCAGTGATAATGACAGTGATCTGGCAGCTCTCAGATTGAAGTCAAGGGCCACTGGGTGCTCCGTCAAAAGACGGCCGGTCAGGCTCTGAACAGCCCTCCACAGGGGGCAGCGTTTAATTACCTCAGGTCTCCAGTCGACTCTCCAGCTAAAACAAAAGCAATTTCCACACTTTGAAAACAAACAAAAAAAAATTATTTGGTTAACAGTGCTGGGGCGACTGTGGAGGAGTAATCTGTATGCAAAGCGGGAGCAGTTGACAGTGTGCGGTTCTCTGAAAATCTCAGTTTGATGATCTAAGCAGAGCTGTAATATTTCTCTCTTAAGATGAGAGACAAACAAAAACGAATCAACACAAAAACAAGTCCCGAATTCCGTCTGACTCACACTGACTGATCCAAACTATCAATAACAAACAAAAGCAGCTTTTAGCATCTTCTTTGAATTCTAAAGATTTTTTATTTAGTCTTGAAAACCAATGACTTTCGTCAAGGTGTACACATACCATGGGAGGTATTTATTACAATACCTAATAAATATAAGGAAATATATTTATTAGCTTTAAATTGATTTAAATAGCAAATTGTGACTAAACTCCTGTTTTTAAAGAACTTTTAAGGAAATAAAAAGGTGTGTAGTGTAACAAGTATATACAACAGTTTGATTAGAGAGTCACTGAAATCATTAACAACTGTTTTATTCAGGAACACATCTACAATGTGTTGCATGGATAAACGTCACAGTCATTCTGCTTGGATTTAGTTTGAACTATTTCCTTTTAGCGCAGCAAAAATAGACAACGTAACTAGAAAACATTTCTCGGTGTGAACTTTATTAACCTGTTGTATAAAAAAAATACTACTGTAGTTTTATAAAATTGTGTAGATGACACTGTCAATGGCTACACAATATTGATATTATTTCTTTTTTAAGCGACTTAAAGCTGCCTCAAAGAGAAACGGAAACACAAAAACAAACCACAACAACAACCAAAAGGGTCTGGCTGCGGACTTGCGCTTGCACTCTCAGACTTGCACTCTCAGACACTTGCACTTCCGCTAGCGAAGTCACTTGCAGTCTTTATTTTTTTTTATTTTATTCTATTTGTTTATTCTTTTTGTTTGAATCTCTCAACATTTTACAACAGTAGCCAGGTGGTGAAGACAAGACAAAAGAAACTAAATTACGAAGTCACTTGCAATCTTCACTTGCACTCTCCGACACCTGCGACGTCACTTGCAATCGACACAAATCATGCGTGTTGCCAATGGAGACAAGACACTGTGGAGATGATTAAACGATTAAAACTAATTTTATACCGTAACGTACAGGGTCCTGCAAGCCATCTGCAGGAGAAAAAGACAAGACCCGCAAATCCATGGCCACAGAACAGCAGAATATGAACGTAATGCGCAAAGTCTCTCGCTAAGCATTTTCCTCCTGTAGAAAAACATAAACACTTAACATGGCTTAATGTATTAAGATGCTATTAAAATATCAAATTCAAAATACAGTTTATTAATATAATGAATATGTATATAGTATTTTCCTATATTTTCCATAATGTGGCATAATGGACTAAGATGATAAAGACCAAACTCAATGCTCTTGATTATTAAAATATAGCCTACATAACTAATATACAGGCAAGCAGGTGAGCCCAGAATAAATGCAACATGCAAAGTTTCGCGTTAAGTGTTTTTCCATATAGAATAAACTGTCTACAGCTCTTTTATATCATTGTCTTTGTCCATTAAGCTACATTATGTGTTTTATTCATAATGATTTTCTATGGGAGGAAAATTTTTAACGTGCAATTTAATGCATTGCGTTCTGGGCTCGTCTGCTTGCCTGTACGGAGTTGATCCTTTTAAAATCACGTAATGCATTTCATAATGCACGTTCATATTTGCTGTTCTGTATATACTTTGAGTCAACAACAAGACATATAGGTTGCTGAATTGTCTTTATCATCCGTTATTATGCCACATTAAGCGTTTTGCTGTATGGGAGGACAAGTGAAAGTTTGCGCATTATGTTCATGGCCATCTGCTTGCCTTGAAGTACATTAAATAATAACTATATATCGAATTTGATCTTTTAATTGCACTTAATGTATCTTACACTAAGCCATATTAAGTGTTTATGTTTTTCTACAGGAGGAAAACGCTTAACGAGAGACTTTGCGTTCATATTCTGCTGTTCTGTAGCCACAGATCTGCGGGTCTTGACTTTTTCTTGCAGGACCCTGTACGTTATAGTATAAAATTAGTTTTAATCGTTTAATCACCACCGCAGCTTCTTGTCTCCATTGGCAACACGCACGATTTGTGTCGATTGCAAGTGACGTCGCAGGTATCGGAGAGTGCAAGTGACATTGTAAGTTAGTTTCTTTTTTTCTTGTCTTCATCACCTGGCTACTGTTGTAAAATGTTGAGAGATTCAAACAAAAAGTAATCAATAAATAGAACAAAATGAAAAATAAAAAAGACTGCAAGTGACGTCGCTAGCGGAAGCGCAAGTGTGTGAGAGTGCAAGTCTGAGAATGCAAGTCTGAGAGTGCAAGTGCAAGGCTGCAGCCAGACCCTTCTCACAACAGCAACAACCCTCCATCCCTAGCCTTTCAATAATTCTTCAGTGGTTCTAATTAGTGTAATTAATTCAGTCTAATGAGCCCTCTTCTCTCAGTCTACACCTTCTAAATCATGTCATAAACACAAGGAAACTGAACGAGCACTTACGCTTAATGTAGGTTTTTGTAAATGGCTTTAATCCATAGGTGACGCTGTTGTCTATGAGAGCTGCGTGAAGGGTCGGG
>NW_015505339.1:1122151-1157438 GCF_001515645.1 Sinocyclocheilus grahami | reverse complement strand
AGTACATTAAATAATAACTATATATCGAATTTGATCTTTTAATTGCACTTAATGTATCTTACACTAAGCCATATTAAGTGTTTATGTTTTTCTACAGGAGGAAAACGCTTAACGAGAAACTTTGCGTTCATATTCTGCTGTTCTGTAGCCACGGATCTGCGGGTCTTGACTTTTTCTTGCAGGACCCTGTACGTTATAGTATAAAATTAGTTTTAATCGTTTAATCACCACCGCAGCTTCTTGTCTCCATTGGCAACACGCACGATTTGTGTCGATTGCAAGTGACGTCGCAGGTATCGGAGAGTGCAAGTGACATTGTAAGTTAGTTTCTTTTTTTCTTGTCTTCATCACCTGGCTACTGTTGTAAAATGTTGAGAGATTCAAACAAAAAGTAATCAATAAATAGAACAAAATGAAAAATAAAAAAGACTGCAAGTGACGTCGCTAGCGGAAGCGCAAGTGTGTGAGAGTGCAAGTCTGAGAATGCAAGTCTGAGAGTGCAAGTGCAAGGCTGCAGCCAGACCCTTCTCACAACAGCAACAACCCTCCATCCCTAGCCTTTCAATAATTCTTCAGTGGTTCTAATTAGTGTAATTAATTCAGTCTAATGAGCCCTCTTCTCTCAGTCTACACCTTCTAAATCATGTCATAAACACAAGGAAACTGAACGAGCACTTACGCTTAATGTAGGTTTTTGTAAATGGCTTTAATCCATAGGTGACGCTGTTGTCTATGAGAGCTGCGTGAAGGGTCGGGTCTAAGAGCTTTCATGAAGAGAGCACAGGCCAAAATACGTGACGTCACGCCAGGAAAACCAAGAGCCCCACTGCTAATAGTCTTAATTAGCTTTCTGACTCAATTAGTTTCGTTAATGAGCATGTTGGTTGTAAGCTAGCGTTTTGGCTGTTGAAGACTAATTCATAATAAGCCACACTTCACTTCAGCTCTGACCTTTTTTCCATCTTGTTTTTCAGTTTTGTTCTTAACCTTACCTCTAGCATTTCTCTTCTTGTCATCGGTTTCTGCTGCTTCTGTGATGTTCCAAACTCTTCTTTCTCACGTCTGTCTCTTTGTCTTTTTCTTTGTACAGCTAGGATTGTGTAATAGAGTGAAAAGAGCAGCCTCATCTACATTCTCTGAGCTTCAGGCTCAACTCACATCGACTACAAGACACTAAATGTGACAGACCAAACAAGTCAAACACACTACAGACAGACATCAGAGAAACCTAAACACAGATCGCTGTCCAAAAGTCGCTCTGAATAAAACATGCCTGCTCTATTTGCCTCTGAAGCTACTTGATTAACTGATCACTGGCTTTCTTGAAGGAAACACGATACATGTTTGCAAATGCAGATTTATTAAACAGATAGTACGTGTTAATAAGTTTGTTTCACTAAAAAGGAATGGCTTATAAGAATCAGTTGTTCAGGAATAGGTAGGATTAGACGGGCTGTGCTGTATGTTTTTGATTCACTAAAATCAACTGGTTTATCAACAGATTTGGAGTCATATATTTGGGTATTATTTGGACTGCACTGGTTGTGTTGTATAGATGTGATTCACTAATAAGAACCGGCTCATACAGGTCATTCTGAATTAGTTAGGCTACACTATTTTTTTTCTGTATTGTTTTGATTAACTAAAAGTTAATTAAGTGAAAACTAAAAGTTAAAACTGGCTCGTAAGAGTCATTTGTTCTGGCATTAGTTTGACTACACTGGTCATACCGTATGGATTTGATTCAACAAAAAGAATTGGCCCCTAATGGTCATTCAGTCAGGGATGAATTGGACTATATAGTATAAAAAAGACTGCAAGTGACGTCGCTAGCGGAAGCGCAAGTGTGTGAGAGTGCAAGTCTGAGAATGCAAGTCTGAGAGTGCAAGTGCAAGGCTGCAGCCAGACCCTTCTCACAACCGCAACAACCCTCCATCCCTAGCCTTTCAATAATTCTTCAGTGGTTCTAATTAGTGTAATTAATTCAGTCTAATGAGCCCTCTTCTCTCAGTCTACACCTTCTAAATCATGTCATAAACACAAGGAAACTGAACGAGCACTTACGCTTAATGTAGGTTTTTGTAAATGGCTTTAATCCATAGGTGACGCTGTTGTCTATGAGAGCTGCGTGAAGGGTCGGGGTCTAAGAGCTTTCATGAAGAGAGCACAGGCCAAAATACGTGACGTCACGCCAGGAAAACCAAGAGCCCCACTGCTAATAGTCTTAATTAGCTTTCTGACTCAATTAGTTTCGTTAATGAGCATGTTGGTTGTAAGCTAGCGTTTTGGCTGTTGAAGACTAATTCATAATAAGCCACACTTCACTTCAGCTCTGACCTTTTTTCCATCTTGTTTTTCAGTTTTGTTCTTAACCTTACCTCTAGCATTTCTCTTCTTGTCATCGGTTTCTGCTGCTTCTGTGATGTTCCAAACTCTTCTTTCTCACGTCTGTCTCTTTGTCTTTTTCTTTGTACAGCTAGGATTGTGTAATAGAGTGAAAAGAGCAGCCTCATCTACATTCTCTGAGCTTCAGGCTCAACTCACATCGACTACAAGACACTAAATGTGACAGACCAAACAAGTCAAACACACTACAGACAGACATCAGAGAAACCTAAACACAGATCGCTGTCCAAAAGTCGCTCTGAATAAAACATGCCTGCTCTATTTGCCTCTGAAGCTACTTGATTAACTGATCACTGGCTTTCTTGAAGGAAACACGATACATGTTTGCAAATGCAGATTTATTAAACGGATAGTACGTGTTAATAAGTTTGTTTCACTAAAAAGGAATGGCTTATAAGAATCAGTTGTTCAGGAATAGGTAGGATTAGACGGGCTGTGCTGTATGTTTTTGATTCACTAAAATCAACTGGTTTATCAACAGATTTGGAGTCATATATTTGGGTATTATTTGGACTGCACTGGTTGTGTTGTATAGATGTGATTCACTAATAAGAACCGGCTCATACAGGTCATTCTGAATTAGTTAGGCTACACTATTTTTTTTCTGTATTGTTTTGATTAACTAAAAGTTAATTAAGTGAAAACTAAAAGTTAAAACTGGCTCGTAAGAGTCATTTGTTCTGGCATTAGTTTGACTACACTGGTCATGCCGTATGGATTTGATTCAACAAAAAGAATTGGCCCCTAATGGTCATTCAGTCAGGGATGAATTGGACTATATAGTTATGCTGTTTCATTTTGAGTCACTAAAAAAATGAAAGAAAAAAGAATGGCTCATAAGTGTCCTTTGTTTAGGAACTGGTAAGATTACACTGGTCATGTTGCTTTTCATTCAATAAAAATAAATAAATCATAAGCGCCATTCCTTGTGGTTGGACTACACTGGTCAGTTTTGATTCACTAAAAAGAATCATAAGCTCAAAAAAAAGTAATTTTGTTCTGCTTCCGTTCTTTTTTCATTTTGATCTGGTTCTGAAAATTACTGTCGCACATTGGCCTCTCACAGCTGCAGCAAATCTCTTTCCATTAAAGTAAAATACTATGATTAGCTTTATATCTAATACAAGATTTAGAATGTCTACTAAATTCCTTTTTACAATTTTAAATGTATTTTTCAAGCAAGCTACATCTACACACAGTAGCTGGAAGAATGCAGTAGGAGAACTTCAGTGCCAATGATATTTGTGACCCTGGACCACAAAACCAGTCATAAGGGTCAATTTTTTTTCGAAATTGAGATTTATACATCATCTGAAAGAAGAATAAATAAGCTTTCCATTGATGTATGGTTTGTTAGGATAGGACATTATTTGACCGAGATACAACTATTTGAATATCTGGAATCTGAGGGTGCAAAAATATTAAATAAATATTAAATAAAAATCTAAATATTGAGAAAATTGCCTTTAAAGTTGTCCAAATGAAGTTCTTAGCAATGCATATTACTAATCAAAAATTAAGTTTTGATATATTTACAGTAGGACATTTACAAAATATCTTCATGAAATAAGACCTTTACTTAATGTCCTAATATTTGGCATTGGCAAGAAAAATGGTTAATTTTGACTCATACAATGTATTTTTAGCTATTGCTACAAATATACCCCAGCGACTTAAGACTGGTTTTGTGGTCCAGACAGGGTCACATTTGTACTGCGATAACGTCATCACACCAAGCCACATCAAAATGCCAATACGGGGGACACTAATGCAGGCCAACCAACACATATTTTGCTCTCTAGATTAGGTTGGGCGGGAGGGTGGCAATAAAACTACGTCCACCAAACCAAACAATATTCATAGCACTTAAGGTTAAAAAACAGGCCAAACTCTGATCACTTGCATATTTGAGGCTGGTCTCGAGTGTGCATGAGAGGTGCCAGGCGGCCATAATGATAAATCAGAATTGCAAAGAAAGACACAAACAGACAGTGATCAGACCCAAGAGAAAGCTCGTCTCCATAATGTCCTGTTCAATCAATACAGGAACGCCCTTTACACGCTTCTATAAGAGACAGCCAGGCATTCCTTCTCTCCACAAAGATTCTTCCTGCCTTCCCTCTATGTAAACACTACCAAAGTCCAGATAAAGCAAATTTTATTCATTACTTCTGAGAGCTGTGGCGTGATGCTCATTTTTTCCTTTTGCTATTAATTACATTTAAAAAATACACTAAAAAAGCAGTACAATAATTTAAACACACCTCTTCTATGATGAACATGTTTTTCATTTATGAATTAAAGTTCATTTTGAGGGCATGCTATTGTAATGAAGATAAAAAGCTTCATTAAAATAATTAAACAAACAAAGCCAAAACCTAGATATTTTAGGCAATATAGAAATCCTGGCCAGGACACGTGTCCTGGGAAAATGGCACGTATGGTAAACCCTAGATAATGTAATGTCTCTGATTCTCCTGTTGGTGTATTCTGTTTAGCTAGTTTACAAGAGTGACAATATGGTAAGACTTAAATTGTCATGAATGCTACATTTATGTAACAAAAAATGCTACATGCTCAACTTTGATTGAGTGGAAATGTGCTATGTCTTATAGCTGTAGTACACTCTTAAAAATAAAGGTGCTTCAAAAGGTTCTTCAAGCGATGGAGTATAATTTGGACATGATTTCTATAACAAGAATATAATACATTTTACAAAGTATTGATTGATAGAAACGTTTAAAGCATGAATTTTCAAACTCATACAAACCCAACATGAATATAAACCTATAAACTAGGGGTGTAACGATTCACTCATTTTTTCTGTGCATCCATTACAAACCCTGACGATGCATATGCATCGATCTTGAAACATGGATTTTTGAATCGTGAATCGTCAATTTCGGACAGTAATCGATTTAAAACATTAAGAATTGAATGTATCAAAATATATACACATTCAATTACTACACGCATGACTTAAAGGAGACCTTGAACAGTGTTCGTGCCCTTGCATCTCTCCTTCACGCGCTCCACTATTTACCACCTGTGACTGTCACAGGATTGCGCTCGCGCTTTGTTCATCTCACTGACACATTTTTGAGCAGCTGATGTGTGATCTCTACTTAGTACTCGTGGATAGTAATGCTAAAGTGAAGTAGATTTGCTTTTCTGTAGTTTTTCAATGGCTCTCTGTCATGCCGACGACATTATCTGAGCAGTCGAAGGCTGCACATTTATTGCATGGATGGAGTAAAAATTCGCCAATGCAGTTCTAATCGACATATTATTTACTACAGTACATAAACTATAAAGTATATTTTCTACCTAATTGTGTGCAGGAAATTTAAATAATTGTTTGTAGTATATAAAACAATCATAAAATTGCCATTAGGAAAAAAATATATAGATTACAAATGAATGATTATTATCCAGCAGTGTATTTGATTTATTATAGCAAATTCAAAGTAAGAGATAAGAAAATCATTCCTTGTAAAAAAATAAATAATAATACATACATGCATACATACATAGGCCTACATTAAATTATTGTATTTGACATTTATGTCACTTTTGAAAGGATGGCTACACCCCTGGTGTGACAAAATGTTAGCCTACACATAATACTTTTAAAGCTCTTTTTAAAAATCTTGGCTTACATACATTTTTACATATGCCATGTCATGCCATAGCATCATTAAACTAGCATCTAACAATGGACAAAAGTTTTTTTTTTCTCTAACCTATGGTTCTCTAACCATAAAGGCTGCTGTGTAATTTGCCCCCTGACTAAGCATTTAAATAATTTAGGGGAAGCATTTAAATAATCCTGTCAATTCACTTAAAGAATGCAGAATCAAATTGTTAATCAAATCAAATCGATTTGAATCGTTCTGAATTTGCAAAAATCATGAATGGAATTGATTCACTGTCTACCCAAAGATTCACAGCTGTAGGATATCAGACCGAATCCGACAATCTAAGATTTGGTCAAAACATGGTTGAGGCACGAGGAGTCCAAATTCCACAGAGGCCCAAGACAACAGTTTGAGCGTGCTCTGGCTTACACGCCAGCTCCTCTAAAACCATGAGGAGAAACGCCACCTGGTCTCGTCAAACTTTACATCTATTTCTATTTCTTTAGTTTATTTTATTTTCCGTTGAGAGTTTCGTGTGTTCTGAGTTAAGTTTGCCTAACGCCGAATCTCCGAAAGAGTGCTGTCTAAACTTCAACTGCAGACCACAGCTCCGCGTCGCCAGCCAACGCCCAACCACTGGCTTCCCCAAGACTGAACTTCCAGCCAATCAGCGACCTGTTCTGCAAGGACCCCAACAAAGGGAACCCCGTACAGGCAACGCAACGCAAGTACCTCCAGATCCTAGATCAACTGGTGCATTTAATATAAATTTTAACCTCATTGAGGAACTCAGTGCGAGGGTTAATTAAGTGATTGATGGTTGTTCAGATCTATGCAATTGCACATATTGCTGTAAACTTGGGATTTCACATTTTCATTCTCTTAAACTAATTATTTTCCTCACTTTCTCTCTTTCTGCAACTTGTGTGTGAATGCGTGTGTTAGATTAGTTTATATGTCTTAGATTTATCCAATAAAGCCTTATTTATATTGAAAAGAGAAGTATCTTGTGTTTTGTGCTCACAAGTTAATGTCTTAAACTGCCGATCTTGTTACTATGCTAATTAATAGTGTTTTCACTATATTTTGGATATAAATATCCATTGCAGAATTGATGTCATACGGCTCGTTCAATGACTCACTGGCCGTCTCAGTGATCAGCCGTAAAACAGTGATTCTGTCCTAATTCCCTTACATATTATTGGTGGAGTTCCCTTTAAAATCTTAAATGATTCCCTTTGAGCTAAATTGACCTGTTTCCCTTACACAGCCCTACTATAAACTATTCAATAGTTATACAAAATACATACACAATGAGTGATTAGAACATGATAGTCAAATGTGTGGGTTACATACATGATATGGAGTTAAGTAATGGACTGATGTTAATTTATAAGTCCTTTTGAGATCAACAAAAGGTCTAGAAGGAGCCTGGTCTTTGTCCTGGGTGGGGGAAACCAATCAGAGGAAGTCTTTAGCTTAGGATTATCAATAAGTGCTATTTTGTGTTAATGTTGCAAGCTGTTCAAACTGTGGAGTTGGTTAGGCTTACTTCAGGCTGGCTGGCGCTAGGGTATCGTGGACAAATTAATGATGCTGTCTTGTTATCCTGGGCCTCTTTGTGGAATTTGGCTCTTTGGGCTGTCCCAACACCAATCTAATCGAATCTTAAACTGTCTGATTCATTCTGACACCCTACATATATAAGGAAGCATTGACCTGAAGTGTCCCCTTAAGTTAAGCCTATAGTCTCTTAAAGCATATTGCATAAACTTAATAGTCTTTAAGTGAGGCACCGATCTTCAAATGCATTGTTTACTGAGCAAACCTTGGAAGGTTGTTTTTTCTTAGGAAAAAATAAATCCCTGTTATTAAAATTTCACAGTGTTGTATGACTTCCTTTAAGCAGAACATGTAAAAAAAAAAAACTAAATTGTGAATGTGTCAATGGCCGGAACAAATGCAAACGCTAACTATATTACAGTAAGCAGCCAAAATGCTCATTAAAGGAAAACAGTCTCTCATATTGGAATAAAATCATTGAAGTTGCTTGTTTCATAAACTCACATCATCTAACCTCACCAGACCCTCCTTTCGATTTCATTCTGTTTTCACTCTCTATTGTTTGATATAGTGACATTATCCTGAGATTTTTCCTTATTTTGCGATAAATAAAAGAAAATGAAACCCCCTTGAGCAAAGAGGGAAAATGTAATTCCAACGGGTTTAACCGAGTTAGAGAGAAAAAGAAAACATAGGCAAAATCAAAAACAAAGCAGGCTGGAGAGAGAAAACTCCAATAAATATCCAAGCAAGTCCCCTTGGCAAATAAAACAAAAAAAAACATTTACAGAACAACAAACACAACCGGGTTTCAATTCTAGAGATGTTTTCCCGACCTATGCCACCATTACTGGTTGTGAATAGCATATTATTTTGTTTATAACATAATTTTAAAGGCATTTTCAAGTCACTAATTTGTCTAATGTGAAAGTTTAATGTTGCAGCTTTTTGACTTAAGTACTTTGAGTAAAAGTGTAACAAAAATACAGTTATATATGGGCTCAGTTCTTGGACCACTTCTGTTCTCTGTCTACATGGCATCACTAGGTTCTGTCATTCAGAAACATGGCTTTTCATATCACTGCTATGCTGATGACACTCAACTCTACCTCTCATTCCATCCTGATGATCCGACGATAGCTGCTCGCATTTCAGCTTGTCTAACAGACATTTCTTGTTGGATGACGGACCATCACCTTCAACTCAACCTGGCTAAGACAGAACTGCTTGTGGTTTCAACAAACCCAACACTTTACCAAAATTTCACCATCCAGTTAGGCTCATCAACCATAACTCCTTCAAAAACAGCTAGCCACCTTGGAGTTGTGATTGATGGTAAGCTGAATTTCTCAGACCACATTGCTAAAACTGCCCGGTACTGCAGATTTGCTTTATACAACATCAAGAAGATCAGGCCCTTTCTTTTGAAACATGCTTCACAACTCCTTGTTAAAGCTCTTGTTCTGTCCAGGCTGGACTATAGCAATGCTCTCTTGGCAGGTCTTCCAGCCACTTCTATCAAACCTCTACAATTAATCCAAAATGCCACTGCAAGATGAATCTTTAATGAGCCGAAAAGAACGCACGTCACACCTCTGTTCATCAATTTGCACTGGCTACCAATAGCTGCTCGCATAAAATTCAAGGCATTAATGTTTGCCTACAAAACCACCACTGGCTCTGCACCCCTTTACCTAAATTCATTACTTCAGAGTTATGTGCCCTCTAGAAGCTTGCGTTCTGCAAGTGAACGGCGTATTATTGTGCCATCTCAAAGAGGCACAAAATCACTTTCACAGACTTTTTTCATTCAGTTCAGTATTATTTATATAGCACATTTAAAAACAACCATGGTTGACCAAAGTGCTTAACAATGTCCAGAAAAATGCACACAAACAAGATAAATACAGTAAAAAAAACATCACAATGTCTCAGCTCAGCTCGAAATAAAAGCCAAGGAATACAGGTGTGTCTTAAGTAATGACTTAAAAATTCCAACAGTCTGAGCAGTTCTTATGTGTACAGGTAAACTATTCCACAAATTAGGTGCCACCACTAAAAAAGCTTGGTCACCTTTATTTTTTAACCTGGCTCTCGGAACATCGAGGAGCACCTGCTTGGACGACCTCAGCGCTTTAACAGGAGTGTGGACATGTAAAAGCTCTGATAAATAAGCAGGCGCCAACCCATTTAAATCATTAACTGTTTCTCATCAACCCATCATTATCTGTTCCCTCCTGGTGGAATGATCCTTAGCCATCTTCAAGAAACGACTAAAAACACATCTGTTCCATCTTTATTTTACCCTCTAACTCTAGCACTTTCTATTCTATTTTAATTCTACTTTATATATCTATCTTCTTTTTTATTTAAAACACACACACACACACACACAAAGAGCCCTACTGCCAATCCAAGAGCTCAGTCCAGTGTCGCTCACTAATGGACCAGAGTTCTTTGAACATTGTCTGGACAATTATGAGATTCCACGGCTCTTTCCTCCTCTGTTAAAAAATGACAAGAAACATGTAATCATCTCTATGATTAAGATTGTCCCAAAATCCATTAAAGCTTCATAAAAATACTTAAATTTAAGGAGCAAAAAAGTACTTTCTAATATCACGCATGCAGTTAGAGACGTCTGTTTTGGCCAAATGTGACCAGTGGCTATGTCTGATCTTCTCTAATTTACCATTCAAAAATAGATAATGTTCCATTTCAGGAGGACTGAGATAATTTTAGACTATAAAAGCAGAACAGAATGGGGAGGAGACGGTGAGCAATAATCAGAAAATGAGCGCAACTCGCTGGTCCATTAACAACCCTTTAGCTTTCTGCATCTTTGCTCAAGGGAGATCTGGGAACCCTCATAACAGCAGGGTTACTTCATTGAAAGCTCTTTAAGAAAACATTAAGAGCAAGTTCTAGAATGTCTGGAGCAATTAAAATCAAAAGAACGTCATTATTAATGTGAAGACGATTGCCATTCTTGCTTGTGACTTCACTCATGCATGTGGATTATTTCAATCCTTGCCATTTCCCAAACACACTTTGATGATCTGGTGAGAAAATACCTTCATGGAGAAGAGCTAGAATGTCCAAAACCAGCTTAGATTTACGAGCTATGATTTCATCTATTCATGCAGTGACATTTTTAAAGTTGATTAATTACTCAGCTTATGAATGATTGATAGTTTGTTGCTCACCTATCAAACGTCAGATCAGGAGTTTAGCATTTAGCGTACAGATTTCCAATTAAACATGTTTTGGCCGTTCTGAAAGCAAAAGCCATTAGTTACAGTTTATGCCACAGAAACAGCTAAATAAAACAACCTAATCATCTTTCACCTAGACGCAGAGAGGCATGTCTCAACTCTCCTCTTCACTAATTTTTTGTGGTTTTAATTAAAAGATAAAAGTGCATTTACATTCAACAGTCATTCGGTTAACCCCTTCATCAGGACTTGTTTTAATATGCAGAGAATTATGGTCAGACACAGCACTGTGGCATTTCCCTCAACTTATCATATACCGTATCATATAACCATAATTATGCAAATAATGCTCACACTGACTCTTATCTACTGATAGATAGATAGATAGATAGATAGATAGATAGATAGATAGATAGATAGATAGATAGATAGATATAGATTTGTGTAAAACATACATGTCTACTTGGATTTACATCTGTCTTTACTGTACAGCTTTCAGGTTTGACGTCATCGCAAAGCATCTGCTGTGAGTTCAGACAAGCCATTCTTTCCATCTTGCCATTTAATTCTTACTCTGTCATCCAGTTTCCTTCTAGTTCTCATTATCCCAAATGCCACTGCTGCCACCTGCCCCATCTCCGGGCTCAAGGTTTCTCCTCAGTTTGCCTCTTAGAGGACATCATTACCAAATCCTTTATTTGGTACTAACCTTCAGAAACATTTATTTTTGTTGTACAACGAGAGATGAATGAGAAGGCTGACCTGCACAGGTTGACCCTGAGTCATGGTGTTAATTATAGCCGGGCTCCAAAACAATGCAAAATCATTTCCCATAATACCATTCACAAACCTTATCAGAGCTGCAGGGCATTACAGTATCAGGACGTAAAGCTCAGCTCACCATTTAAAGTACATGTGACTGGATTATTCCTAAACTAGACTATCTATCTGTCTTAATAAAATATTTAAAGTCAGAAACATAAAACATGTAGAGTTACAGAATGTCTTTATTTTTAGATGTTCAGTTGGCACTAGAACTGGCAGAAATACAGGTAATAAAAGTTTTACAAAGTAGAACCCAATTAAATTTCAGGATCTTTTTTTATGGTTTCTGTCCAAAAAAGGGTTGTGGGTATCATAAGTAGAGTCTATATCGCAAATAAACTGGGAACGGATTTATTCAGAAGTGTGAATGAATCAATTTTTTTCATAATCAGACATAAGAACACACTATCACATTTTAGTTATTGTGGCTAAACTCTTAATTTTTTTTTCTTCCTCAAAGTAAAAAGAATACAGGTAGCCTAAATGTAAGGAAAAAAAAGTCAAATATAAAGTATTAAAAAAGTTCAAAAAGTAGTAAAGTTGTCACTGGGGTGTTACCCTTCGAAAAGGCACTACTATGTACTATTTAGGTTCTGAAATATACATTGATATACATATTCTAATACTATGTACTAATCTTCACCATTTAGGGGTAAATAAGGCATAAAGCTGTACCTTTTGAAAGAAAGGTAAACACCTTTTTAAAAGAAGGTTCTTCTTTTAAGAAGAAAAGGTACAAAAGTTGTCACAGTGACAACTTTTGTACCTTTTCTTCTTAGAGTGTATTAAGACACAAACAAACAAATCCTGTGGGATTTACCACACAAGCTGATTGATACACCTTTACACAATGCCATCTGGGCTTTTTGAATATCAAACAAAACACAAGAATGATGATCAGTTCCTTAGCTACAAAATTATTAAGTTACAAGAACAGCCAGGCTACGAAAACTTCATTGCCTTTTTGCCTCCAATCTTTTCAACTTTGATCTTGATCCCAAAAGTGTCATAAATCAAAGCCGTTGGCCATCCATGTTACTATCGTCAAGCAATGGATTGCACCTTGCACTTGGGAGGTGTGATCCATTAAAATGCAATTTAGCTGAAGCTTATTTCTCAAAACAAGGGAAAGTGCCAGTCATCAGTTTCATAGGAACGAGTCAGACTTGCTCTCTAGGGTTCACTCAGAGATTGATGAGTGGAAAGATTAACACTTCATTTACAGTCCCTGCAGAGACACCATGACCATAATGAGACAGAGAAACAAAATTTATGCACTTTCTTTCAAGTAGCATTGGTCTGCCAGGGAGAGACATTTCTGAAATGAAAATAGGGACAATTCTTGTTCAGCAGTCAATATCACATTTTTGAACATTTCGTTATTATTATTATTATTATTTATTATTTATGAATTATATTTTGTATAATACATAAGTGGCAAACTAATTGAGTATGTACAACATAATACAAACACAAAGATAATATTCAATTTCAATATAACAGCAATGAAGTAGTCATGGCCAGCTGCTAGTAATGGCAAAACTAGCAGAAACAAGTAATCAGTAGCACCCTCTGTGCTACACAGTTGAGGAGATAATGGCTATGCCGCAATTCTTGATATTTAATTCACTTTCAGGGGCTGTTTTGTACATGCAGTGACAAATAGGAAGATTCAGATGAATCCAACAAAAGGCACTGTCTTTGGAAAACAGGAACATCTAGTCACTCTAAAATACATGTGAGCAATGAAAGTGTAGACAAAAAGAGGTTAAAAACAAAAAGAAGCCACAGAACAAAGAATTAAGAGTTACTCCTACAGTGGGAGAGTGTTTGAGTAATACAGGAGCCCTCCGGCATCAGTCAATGGCTGTAGACACATCATCCGTTAGAGCCCAATCACGATGAGGTTCCACACCATCTATCAGCCAAGCTCTTTCTCCACTTCTACAATTAGTATTGTTCCAGTCCCAGCCTCCCTCCCAGCCCTGCGCCGGCTGTCTCCCCGATGCCATGTTGCCCTGATGAATGCACCTCTCTCGCCTCCATTGATTTCTCTTCAGGCTCAGGTCCTTTGTTTGATTTGCTAAGTACTGGAGTGCTATGACTGAGGTGTTACACAAATTTCCCTCCCTCGGGCTCCCTCTTCCCTTGCGTTCATGTGCCTACCCCCACTTCTCCCCAAAGGCATGACTCCACTCGGGTAGAGATTATTTTTCACATGGCAAACACTGCGATCTATAAAGCCGTGAACTTCAGCCAATGCTCTGGCCTGTGGCCTTTAGCCCGCTCTCAAACAAGGCAAGCAAAAAGAGTTGTCTTCTTAAACAGGACAAATACAGTTTGTCAATATCTGTGTGGGGAATATCGACAATGAGGCCAGACCCATATTTCGAATCCAAACTGAACTCCTTCTGGGCTGTCGTCATGCCTCCTTTTTTCTTTTCCCAAAGCACTTGCAACAAGGACATGGAAACAGATAAAGATGCCAGCCTAAAATATCCCATTTCATCCAGACCTTGGAGATTCCCAGCATGGAAGTCATTCAAGAGCAACTAATTAAATAAAAATCTGCATTGTGTCCTCACTGCTACAAGACAACAATTAAATTATTATAATTTTTTTTCAATTACTAATAATGTAGGAACATTGTTATGTAGTTCAACTGGATGTACATTTGACCGCTCATGCAAGCAGCTACAAAGTGTGAGTATTCTTTGCAAAGCAGTCACCTCGAATGCTCATCAGCCCGACAAAAAACGTGTATCGAATTGACTCAGTACTCGGTGCCACTGATAAATAAGATAGACTAATAACATTAGATTTTTTTGGAGAAAAAAATGTAACAAGCACCGGTAATTTTGACATCTATAGCTCAAACATAAAAAACACAGAAAATCATATAATCTGGATTGGCATCTGAGCTACTGCGCAAAATGTCTCCTGGTTCCTATCCAACACATGTAAACTGTCACAATTCAGGCCTCGGCATCCTTGCATGTGTGTGTACGTTATGGAGCGTCAGCTCACTTGGGACGATCCGAAGCAGGAGCAGAAGAAAAACAGCAGGGGGGCTGAGGAGCGAACCTTGAGGCATTCCTACAATACCCACAGCCACTAAATATGGATCATTACACAAGTGTTTATGATCTAATTTCTCCTCTCTCTTCTCCAAGGCCCACAGACAACAATTTGTGTGGTTTCTTTTGATCTGTCGTTACTGTTTATAGATGCTGTTGGCATGGGCGTGGCTTGATTGAAATCCCAGGCCAAATAGCAGCAAGAGTTGACATGTTCATTCTATGTTCATTTGGGTTTGCTGTTTGAAGACACTCTGCAAAAGCTTATTAAGGGCTGGTTGTGTGAAGATCATTTTGTGTGTGTATGTGTGTGTAGTTCCCCAGCAGTAGAGTGAAATTACTAATGCATTTGGCACACTGTGAGGTGTCTCTTCGGGGAATGAGGACTATGGGAGGAGAGTGACAAACCAATGTGACAAATGAAGAACACAGAAGCGGAGGGACGAACGGAGGGGAAAAAAGAGGTGAAGACACGTGAGCAATCAGGTAAAAGTGAAAGAGAGAGACAACAAGAGTGTGGGACTACAAATGAAGCTTGACTGGCAGGTGAAAAGCACCATGGGCCTTTAATGCCGTCCGTCAAAGAGTCTGATAGATCTGACACACAATAGCACGGCAGTGGCCATAAAGCAGACAAGAAGCGGGCCTCTTCCAGGACCCAAAATACCACATCCATAATCTGCCTGCCGATTCCTATCAAACTTCCGTGTCACTGCCTGACAGTCTCTCTCTCGGCCCAGACGCTGACATCACGGCAACACGCGGCTGTAAATTATAGAGCTTAGAGATAATGTTGACACTTTTCAGGTTCTAAGCCTGAAGGGAATCCAGGAAGCATGGGAACAGCTTCTGTTTCCCCTGTGCTTTAGAAAAAAATCTTCCTCCAAGGGACACATTTGAGATTATTGAAGGATATGATATATTAAATGCAAATACAGTGGGGGTACATCAGTCCAATGCATGAAAATTCAGTAGAGGCTTTGAAACATGCATAAATAGTATAGAGTTTGTGTGTGTGTCCAAGGGATATTTGTGTGGATGTACATATTTTCTTAACAAAAATGTATTCCTCTGACAAAAAAATATGGTAGGAGAAAAAGAAAGGCCACAAATAAATAAAAAATGTGAAATTGACAGAATGATGGATGCGTAAAGACATCAAAAGACAACATGTACTTCAAAATGTGAGCTGCCTTCATAAACAGCATTTTGAACCATGAAGATGGACAAAATATATAAAGGGGTTAAAGCAAAAAATCCTGAGCCTGAACTTTTTTCTGGGGGTTGGGGGCTGCGGAGGCGGACACATACACAGGGTTATTTGGCAAACAAAAAAAAGAACATTATTTGAAAACGATTTTCCTTGAAACTAATTAGTAACGTATCTGCCATTGCCATTAGCCCTTGACAGGCTCAGACTACAGATTATGGTGGGATATTTGAAACAGCAATACCAATGAAGTTTACTCACTACAATATGGTGCAAACACATGTAACATTTAGGATGCTTTTGATATCAAGTTTTGCTGGTTAGATTTGTCCTTGACAGAGTACAAGATGACATAAAATCTAAAACATGACATTTTTGAAATAGCTTTGTTCAAAATAAATAATGGTCAATTAAATACTAGGAAATGAATATAAAATAGGAAATATACAAAGACAGTTTACTACAGAAAACTACAGTTCAGTTCAATTAACAACAACAGAAACATTAAAATGGTCCAAGAACTGGTAACTTAAACAAGGTTCGTACAGATACTGTAAAATAAAATTCCAGGACTGTCAAGGACTAAAATCAGATCTCACTTATCAATCAATCAATCAATCAATTATTGTTATTATCTTTCAAATTCTAATAAATAAACTAATAAAACAAAATGGTACAAATAAAGTGCAGCACATGCAAAGAATGCAATGACTGTGGCAACTTTAACATTTGAAAGGATACTATGGCAAAGTTATCGCTTTCCTTATTCAAACTGATTTTTTTTTCATGAATGTATGATTTACCTAAAGAATAAAGCTATATCATACACTTGGAAAATTATGAGC
Organism: Sinocyclocheilus grahami; assembly: GCF_001515645.1. Taxonomy (NCBI): domain Eukaryota; kingdom Metazoa; phylum Chordata; class Actinopteri; order Cypriniformes; family Cyprinidae; genus Sinocyclocheilus; species Sinocyclocheilus grahami. Next base: position 1,140,659 of record NW_015505339.1, on the reverse strand, counting down.
TTTATCACGTTCATAGACACTAGGGGTGTGACAATACACTTAGCTCACAAGGTGAGACAAAATGAAGAAACTTGACTCACTAGATCGAGACAATGTTTTAATACTTTAAGAAATTTTCAAATTAAAAAAATATTTGTCTTTTAATCACAAAAAGTAAAACAATGCAGTTGTATTTTGAAATGTTTTAACTAATCTAGGGCTTAACTAATGATTATTATGCTAATCAAGTAATCTACTGATTATTTTGTCAAGTGAGTAATCTGATGTTTTTTTAGTAATACAAATACAACTAAGTGAAAAACAGGCTTTACTATGACTATATTTATACATAAAGTAACGATGAGGCAATAATAATTGGCCTCAAATAAAGTATCAAAACCAAGTACGTGGTTTTATTGAACAACACTGTTAAATACATAATGTAATATGCCTATATTATAACAAATACCCGCAGAGGGCGCCAAAGGCCTGGTGATGTTTCATATATTTCAACGACGTTTAAATCCATTTAATTTTAATATTTGGCCACATGCAAAGTCAGAAACTTTTATTTTGATAAAAAATCGCATATTTAGAAATACGTTGATGTATTCTCCTGTGTTGGCATAGGTTTCAATGATTTACGTTACAAATCAAGTGAGTTTTCCCAGATTAATGTTAAGCAACCCAAACTCACCGCACATGCAGAGGAAGAGTTTAGCCCCTTTCACACATACAGTCTTTACTGATAAATTACCATTAAGAGATCATGTGTGAACAGGACCTTTTAAAAAATACAGGTAAATGCATTCTGGCAATAATGTCATTCTTATGGAGATGACGTGATTACTCTGAGCTGTTTACAAAGCTCTGCTGTTTTTTTAATAGCTTTTCTATGTAAATATGACGCTAGATGGAAATCTTTGACCATTGCGCCTCGCAGCTTTTTCAATGTGTCACGCTCGAGACCCAGGCTTCTTTTCCATTCATCAGCTGCGCCTCTGCAATTGGATACTATTATGCGCGTCTTGTGTTTATTAGTGCTGTGTTCAAAATATCGATACGACGATGTATCGTCACAGAGATTTGACGATACGAGTATCGATACAGCTGGCCCTGTATCGATACTGTGGCACGTGTGCAGCAGTGGACCGCGCTTAATTTTACAACATTTAAAATTGAGTAGAAAAGTGCCAGGTTTCTAAAAAAGAATGAATAGAGCATCTGTTAATAATCTGGCCGCAGAGGAACACAACGAGGTTGCCTGATATAAAGAGACGTAATCCCCAAAACAGAGCTTTACACTTGCGCAATACGGAAATATCTGCTAAGTGTGCTACTTATCTTTGTCAACCTGGCAACCGTGTGCACACGCTCTCTCTCCACTGTGGATAAACGCACTTGCTTTCTGAAAACACCGGTTAGCTTGCAGTTTAGCGATCTCCGCTTCAAGTCTATTCTCAGAAAAGTGTGATTCATCAACTGTTCATTTACGACACAGAGACAGAGAGAGAGAGAGAGAGACTTTGACTTTTAACACACTTTATTAAAACATCTAAAAACAAACGCTACATTATACCCCACACATATCACATTGCAATGTGTTCAGGAGACATGTATATACAGTATACATATATATACACATACATAAAAAAAAATAATTAAAAAAAATAATAAAAAAAACATCCTAATCAAAAAGACAACCATATATCACCAATTAAACATTATTTCGCCATCCTCACAAAGTGTCAGTAAAGCTCCGTTTGCACACCATTTGAACTCAAACTCAAGCAAGTTATTTGTCAATTGAAAGAATCCATGTTCCACTCTAATTTTGTTTTCCACCAAAGCAGTAAAAAGCGGAAGAATATTTATATTTCGTCCTTCAGCAGCCAGTCTACATGACTTCCAAATGGCTAGTTTGGGATGATGAAAGTATGATTATGAAGTTTGCAACAGTACACTGCTGTCTGTGCACTCTTGAATACTTACATCCATAGATAAAAAGTGTCTTGTTAAAAACAAAACCCAAGTTCCCAAGTAAACCTTCTATCAATGCAAATAATGGAGCCAATCTAAAACACTCAGTGAAAACATGAAAAACAGATTCTGGCAATGAACAGAAAATACAAGATGGCGAAACATTCAAGTTAAATTTAGTGTAGGATATCAGACCGAATCAGACAATCTAAGATTTGGTCAAAACCGAGTTGAGGCACGAGGAGTCACAAAAATTCCACAGAGGCCCAAGACAACAGGATGTCATAAATCAGACCCTAGCCTCTCTGAAGCAAGCCTAAACCTAAGCCCCTGTCACAGAACAGTTTTCAACATTAACACAAAAGAACACATTGACAAGTCCAAGGAGATTGTAAAATTTTGGGGTAAGTTATCAAGAATAATGGTCAAAAGAGATGACCGCATGACTATCACACGATAGTAACTACAGTCACAAGCTCCTCGTAAATTGACTTCCCCCACTTTACGACAAGAACAGAGAGACTAAAATTCCTTAGACATTTTAATCTCTGGTCTTCATACATTCACAGAATGGCACGGAAACTGCCTTTCCATGCACCTAAATGACACTAAAAGGACTGGTGACCAGCTAATAATTGCTATGCATAACTCCATATTATGTATCTAACCCACATGTTTAACCATCATGTTTTAATCATTTATTGTGTATGTATTGTTAATAACTATTGAATAGCTTAAGGGGTCATATTCATGCTTGGTATGTGTGAGTTTGAATTTTCATGCTTGAAACGTTTCTCCCAGTCAATTCTTGGTCAAATGTATCATATCCTCGTGATAGAAATCATGTCCAAAATCATACTCTACCAGAGCGGGAAAAACGCAGGTCATGTGAATGATGAGATAACAGTTGATTTATGAATGGGAAGGAGAAACATTGCAAAATTGCTACAATTGGTCGAGACACCATTTGGGGTGTGCTAAACAGCCCGGTTTAAATACTCGGGACACCATCAAATCTCTCTCTTGGCTCTCTTCTTCAACCCCCTTCTTTGCTCGCTCTTTGTTTTTACTCTCCTCTTTTTAGTCATAGCTTTGAGCTATGCTTTTTAATCATGCTTCTTTAGCTTTTGAGCGTGCTCTGGCTTACACGCCAGCTCCTCCAAAACCATGAGGAGAAACGCCACTTGGTCTCATCAAACTTTACTTCTATTTCTTTAGTTTATTTTATTTTCCGTTGAGTTTCGTGTTTTGAGTTAAGTTTGCCTAACACCGCATCTCCCAAAAGAGTGCCATCTAAACTTAAACTGCAGACCACGTCCAATCACTGGCTTCCCAAGACTGAACCTCCAGCCTCCAGCAACCTCGGGAAACCCCTTTCGGCAACCAGACAAGGAAGGAAACCCCGCATCGCAGGAAAGCAAGTACCTCCAGATTCTAGCTGAACTGGTGCATTTAATATAAATTTTAACCTCACTGAGGGACTCAATGCGAGGGTTAATTAAGTGATTGATGGTTGTTCAGATCTATGCAATTGCACATATTGCTGTAAACTTGGGATTTCACATTTCCATTCTCTTAAACTAATTATTTCCTCACTTTCTCTCTTTCTGCAAACTTGTGTGAATGCGTGTGTTCATGTGTTAGATTAGTTTATATGTCTTAGATTTATCCAATAAATCCTTATTTATATTGAAAAGAGAAGTATCTCGTGTTTTGTGCTCACAAGTTAATGTCTTAAACTGCCGACCTTATTACCGTACTAATTAATAGTGTTTTCACTATAACCTGAAAATCAAGCTCTTGTAATCTGTTAAGTTTCAACAGTTTTCCTTCCCAACCCTCTTCAACCCAACCCTTGGGAGACACAAATAACTTAGGAAAAACACTCTAGAAGGGCCTCCGGACAGAAAACAACTAACAAACAGGAGAAGTGTGGAGGGAAGAGCTGCTTTCAACCCACCTATAAGCTGCTCGACCATCCTGACTGATCTAAAACCAGCCTGATTGAAAATGTCCACCACTGACTTCCATGTTTTAGACGAAGTGCTGACCAAGTCTGAAAGTTTGGTCAATCTTTTTTCCATAAAAGTTTTAACAATTGTATTAGATGTACAAATATTATCTCCTAGAAGAGAGTTGTAAAACAGTGGTTCTTCAAGGCCAAAATTATTGTTTTCCTGTCTAATCAGTTTAAAACCTTTCCAAAGATTTAGCACAGAACCATAAAATTTTACATTGGTTGAGAAATTTCCATCATACGAAGACATTAAAAACAGTTGCCTTTCAAGACAGAAGCCACCAAAAGTTCTGAGCAAAGCCAGACCAAACGACACCCATGGCCTAAAATCCACAGGGTAGAGTAGGTTTTGGACCATCTTTAACCTCATAGCTTTAACCTTGGCTGCCAAATCAATCAACCCTTGGCCCCCTTCATTCACTGGCAAATAAAGGACAGCAGGGGGAAGCCAATGGTAGCCATCCCAGAAAAAATGAACAAAAGTCTTCTGCAGACGTTGCAACAAATCTTTTGGTGGGTCAAGCACATTTAAGCGATGCCACATCATGGAAGCTACCAAGTTGTTAATAATGAGCACTCTTCCCCTATATGACAATTGAGACAGAATCCATTTCCATCTTTGTAAACGTCCAGAAAAACCTCCAGAGCTACTCCCAAATCCATAACATCCTGAGCAGATCTAATGATAACAGTAACATCATCAGCATAGGCACTAAGTCTAGCAGTTATCAGATCTGAGGTAGACGGACACACTGTTGATATGCCACCCAGCTTTTTTCTTAGCGCAACCAATAAAGGTTCAATAGCAATGGCATATAGGATTCCTGAGAGACCACACCCCTGCCTTATGCCTCTGTTTACTCCGAAAGGTCTTGTCAGGGTACCATTAATTTTGAGCATGCTATATGTATCCGTATACAAGAGTCTTATATAGGCAATAATAGATGGACCGAAACCAAAAGACTCAAGGCACTTAAACAGGAATCCATGATCCACCCGATCAAAGGCTTTCTCCTGGTCCAGAGAAACAAATCCAATGTTAAGATTGTGTACCTTAGCAAAAAAAATCAAGTCCAGAATCAAAAAAATGTTATCAAAAATAGTCCTTCCTGGAATGCAGTATGATTGATCTGCATTAATTACTGAGGAAATGTAGAGTTTAATTATGTTAGTTAAAACTCTCAGCAATCGACCAGAAACTAGTTCAAAAATACTGACAGGTTGATCTTTGTAGTCAGGTGGCAGCAATATAGCCACCCCTGCACTGACACTAGAGCCATGACTCAAGATCGCCTGACCCTTCCATTCACTCAACCACTGTATCTGATTATTCACATCTATATGTGTTTCCTGTAAAAATACCACACCAGCACTTTTCATCATAATATAATCAAAAAGACTAGCCCTTTTCATAGCATCACGACACCCATTAATGTTCAATGAACTAATTCTCAAAGGTGCCATGAAAATAAATATAAAATAGACACTCAATAACACCAATCCAGGTATTTTCCAGGTAACCAAGCCATACTCATTTTTTAACTTGTACATTTAAGGAACTTCTGACATTACTAAGAAGCTTTTTAAGATGGTACCATTTGGGTTTGTCAAGCTCATCAAAGGAAGCTTTTCTCATAGCCATTGTATCAGACAGCAAAAACACTTTTAAATCAGGAAAATATGACTCAATTTTGGTTATGCGAAGCCCCTTTGTAATATCAAGAAAGTTATTAATCTGCTGAACAGAATAAAGTTTAGTCGTACCTCCAGAGGCAGGCTCTGAATCCATCGCGTCGTTGTCCATTATATCTGTGTCTTCTTCACATTCCTTGTCAGAATCATCCATTTGTAGCTTTAAATCCACAAATTCTTGAGATGAAATGTCATCTTGACTCTGATTAAACGTGTCATCAATAATTGTGTTACTCTCAGTTTTGTCAGGCTGCGTTTGTTTTCCAAAACAAAGCGAATCAGTCTCAGGCACGGACTGCAAGCACACCTGTTCCGGGCTCGTCTCTGCCTGCGGCACAGCGGGAACATGACTCGGCCTAGCCGCCTCCGGCAACCAGCGCCGGTTTCTCGGGCAAGTCACCCGGCGCCGACAACGCCTCGCCCGGCTGAGGTTCTGATACCCCAGCGGCCAAAGCAACATCCGCGCCAGCCGCCCTCTCGCTGTTCTCCGCATCTGCAGCCGGAGCCGCAGGAAGGCCTGCCGGCCTGTCTCGATTCGGACAAGTTTGTCTAACGTGTCCAAAAGCACCGCAAACAAAGCACCTCATTGAGTCTGAGCTAATAAAAACAGTGTAATCTTTGCCATCAATGCTCAGTTTCACCGACAGATTTAACGGATCACTCTGAGAATTCAAAATCATAAAAGCCTGACGCCGAAAAGACATTACATGTTTAATATCAGGATTTTTACATCCGAGTGGAATCATTTTAATAGGACTCACTATTTTGCCGTACCTCTGGAGTACGTGCTCCAGTTTTTCATTTTTAACAAACGGGGGTACGTTCGATAAAACAACTTTCTTGGACGGGCTTGACAGAGGCAATACAGGTACAAAAGTGTCTTTGATTATCAACCCAGTTTCAATCAAGTCATCCACCATTTGACTTTCACAGAGAAAGAACACGATGGCTTTATTCATAAGGGAAGCAGATCTGATATTAGCACCACCAACCGCCGCACTCACGGCTATCAGACAATCCTCCACTGACACCTGGGCATCAGGCATGCATTTACAACCATGCCTGAGTGTTAACCGCGAGAAATCTCCCACTTCCAACCCCATTATCCCCACCCACCGACCGAAGTCAGGGATAAAATAAACCTTTAACTAACCCTACACTTGACAGAAAGAAAAAAAAAAAACCCAGGAAACAAGAAAACTCACTCCAACAGAGAGATACTCTCACCCACGCCAAAACAGCTCGGTCCACACTCACTCCCAGCATGCACTAGACTTAACACCAAACTGCTTGTTTCACACAAATGCTGGCACAGACGTGCATGTTCGGCTAGAGTCGCTTTGAAATCGTGCATCTTCGGAAGCGGAGCTACACGGAAACTTTAAAAAAATGTTGTGCACACAGCCACGCAAAACAACGTCGCGCGCACACTCAAAGCGGACGCGTCGAGTATAAATCAGCCTTGAAAGTGTGTGAGTTAAATACAGTGAGTTAGTTTAGAATTCTTCAAAAAAAATTTGATTGTAGAGAGTGTGTTAATTCGTGCAATGATAACCTACCAGCAATGTAAATTATTTTTTAAACCTATTAGAATGAGTACATTAAAATATAAATTTATTAGAACAAGTACATTATTATTTATGGGCTTAAAAACAAGATGCAAACAATCAGAATATTGTACCTGGTGGGGAGTGCACAATGTAAACATGAAACATATGCAATTACCTATATTGTACTGTGGTACAGTTATGGAGGCCCTTCATAATGCAGAGGTCAGCTGCCTGCTCTGCCAATAGTTAGAAATTGCCCTATAGTATGAAGTGTTTAATAAACAGCTGTTTTTCTAAATTCTGCTGAGGTGAAATTCAGTGCAGTCATGTATCGTGATACGTATCGTATCGTGGCCTCTGTATCGTGATACGTATCGTATCGTGACTTTGCTGGTGATACACAGCCCTAGTGTTTATAAGAGCAAAAACTTCTGATTGGCTAGTAATGTTAGTTTGGTTGAGAGTGAAAGCTGTGTTCCTCTCATACATTGGTAGGCGAACTCGTGAACTCGAACGTGATATCAATGAGTGTTTTTAAATGTAGGACGACTATCTTTTTTTTCCCGCAGTCAAACGTCGCATGCCGGAGATCCCTGTATATTCCCTGAACTTCAAGCCCTGTATATATATAATTGCTTCTATCTGCAGTTTTCCCTACTATACAAACTTAATAAGCAAACATGATGCTCACTGTTTTCTGTGCTGTCTCAATATATGAGGACATGAACACATGGACTTCATCTCCAGAGCTGCTCTGAGGGTCACTTCAAGTTTTATTTGAGAAAAAACTAACATCAAATACACACTACAACTTAAAGATCTTTGCAACAAACCGCCAACATAAAAGTGTGGTTTAACTTGAAGAAATTATAACAGAAATATATTCCTATTGCATACTAAAATGTACTTTCTGTAAGTTCTGATAATATATAACCAAGATGTTTTTCATCCAAATTTTAATTTATAAATTATGTTGTGCAACATCTTTTTTTTGACAAAAAAAATAAAAAAATAATAAATAAATATATACAAATTATTTGCAATGTTTTGCTGTAAACTAATTGTTATATTCAGTAGATTATATTTTAAAAGATTGATTAAATAGCATTCAAAAATATTGTAGGCTGTGCAGGGGCGTACATTTCGTCTTACAGTAGGGGGGGGGGGACAATAAACAAAACATTTCTCAAGAGCAATTTTTGAAGGGGACACAAAAAATACAGCTAAAATTGTACTTGTAAGGATAAGTATACACAGAGGAAAGCCTTACTACTTTTATTGTAGCAGGGAGACCGTGCCAAATTAGACAACTTCATGCTGTTCTGGTCACACTGCGACAGCAGTCGTGTCCATTGTAGAAATTACTATCCGTCAAGCAGGTAACGGTATTATTGCTAAAATAGCGGACTCATCGAAAAATACATTGGCATCATCTGTATTAAAGAGAACATAATCACTTAATCCGATGTTTAAGTGAATAAAATAGCCTTGACAGCCGAGGTCCACAACTATTGACTTTTTCTCACTCAGCAGACTTGTGCGTGTGTAGGTGATGCAGGGTTGGCAGGTTTTCGCAAAAAAACCCCAGCCCAATTGCTACTCAAAACTAGCCCAAAACTAGCCCAATCATGTTTTGAGGGGGGTTCCTCTGTAAAAATTGTGTTTCGGGGGGTAAAACACACGTTTTTCGGCGGGGTTCCACCGGTAAAATTCGCATTATAGGAGCTAAATATCACGTTAGGGGCGCTTCAACCTGCGGAAATGAAAAACAACCCACGGCAACAGTGTTAAAAGTATCCCAATTCCGCGGGAAAACCGTGTACTTGGCAACACTAAGAGGAAAGCAGGCATTTGGACCAAAGCACTGTGAGGCAAGGGAGGGGGAGACTCAAAATGCTTCTAAACTTAAAACACATTTTTGCCCCATTTGCGTTGTTTTACTACTTACAAAGTTATTTAAAGTATAAAACATTGTTATTTACAATACACAGCGTGGTTTTTAATCATATTTAAAGGGGACAACCCTCAGATAGGAGGGGTCATGTAAACCCCCCAACCCCCCCCCCGTGATTTCTGCCTATGAGGCTGTGTATTTTAAGCATAAGAGCTGCTGCCTAAGCGACACGCTAAGCTACATGTCAATCTTAGTTGGAAATAATGTTATTTTGTGGTGCACGTTGCCACTACCTATAAAGAATATTCCATTCTGATAAAGATGTTACCTTAGATAGCAGCTGCCTATATGTAGTAACTGACAAGGAAGCTCACTGGGTTTGGATACAGAGTTGTAGAGTGTGACGCACCCCAAAGGTGAGTGGGAACTGTGCCTCTCCTGTCTTGCAGGTGACCCTGATTCTCACACTGTCACCTGCTGCTAAATTGACTCTTATGTTCCAATGAACCAAGACTGAAAAGCTCCTTTAAAGGTAGCACTATAGGAGAAGCGAGGAAAGATTCTTTGATTCAATTTAAGGCAAAATGCTTCAACCCTACAGAGCCACAGCGCTGAAAGCCGGATGCTAAATGCAGAGGTGCTATTACCAGAGATGGATTAATTCATTTTCTGCTTGTCGCTTTACTGAGGATGACAGCGGAAGACTCCAGTGAGCCAGAGAGGAAGAGCACTTGCACACACGCAACTTCACACAATTAAGCATGAAAGCAATTTAAGAGGATGGGGACATGACACATGTCTCTTTCTGCTCAGCACTGAGGCTAAATACATTACCTGCATGTCACCTATATTTAATGTGTGTGGGGGTGGGATAGAAAGAACAAAGGAAGGTGAATGCAGACAAGTCATTGGAAAACATAAAATCATTGGAAGACAGGAGCAGCTTTGCTGGCATCACTACACCTACCAAAAATAATAATAATACAAGAAGTACCATGGTTTTATTGTCTTTTTTTAACATAGTACCATCAGGAGATATTTGATTCACTGCACCTTGCTACATGGTATCCTCATGCCAGAAGCAATTTCATCTGAAAGATACCAGAGAGCCAATCACATCAAAGAAGGTGGCCTTTACTGTTCACAAAATCCGAACAATGACTTTAGCTTGATACTTCAGTGTTAACGGTGTAAAACTGCAAGGTAAAATGTAAGTAAGCCAAACATTTAACATCTGACAACTGTTTTATGAAAGGAATATTAAATGACAGCCAGTAATATCCAGTGATGCAAATCTTTACATTTTTTTAAATATAAAATATAGCTTATTTATAACCCTTATCATTTTTTATTTATTTATATTTTTGCAGTCCGGGTCCATTTAACTTTTAGATGATGAAAAGTGATACATTTTTCATGCTGCAAAGGTTTGTTCATAGGTGTACTTATTCATGTTTATCAACAAAATTCAGTCCCAAAAGTGTGTGAGATATAAAGAAAAGGCTAAATATTCTACAAAGGTTTTTGACACTAATATAACTTCATACATACTTTTACAAAAAGTATTTTAATGGAAAATGTGTCACATTTTAATTGTTATATCTCTAATATAAATAAATAAATAAATAAATGAATGTGGATTTTAGGGTCTTAAAACACTTGCAAAATTTTGTTCCCTTACTAAAAAATATGCAGTTTTTAGAATTTTTTTCCACGTCAAAATGGGCCCAAATGCAATTCATGTCGTTCATTTTTGAATGCTACAACACAAGAAACATTAACAGAGCTGTTTTCAAAATATTATATTTTTGTTTAAGGTGACATTCATATTAAAAAGAATTTATAAATCAAATAAAAATGTCACAATTTAAAAAAAAAAAATGTAATGCAAAAGTTTTGCGAGAATGCAAAAAATCTGAAAAATATTTTTTCATCTCACCCCAAATTTTTTCACTCACACTCATTTTTTTCCACCACTATGTCCCTTTAGGGGCTCCGTAGAATCAATATGAGGGTGAGTAAATGATGACAGAATTTTCATTTTGAGTGAACTATCCCTTTAATTTCTCCAGTAGTTTGATATTTTCAAGTAATCTTGGAAAAAAAAATAAAAAATGAATTGCTTCAAAAGTGTGAATGGATCCTTTCTCTCAGGAGAGACGAAAGCCTTGTTAGAGTCCAGCAATGTCCTGTGAAATCCTCTAACAGCTCTTTTAATGTCCTGAAGAAAATACACCCTCGGCACACATTGTTTTTGCATTGCATTCTCTTTTCCTCTTTCTCTCCATTTCAACACTCTCCAGGCTCCCTCCATTGATTTCATGGATGAACACACAAAATTCAAATGCCTGCCAATAGATGTGTGTTGAAGACTTGACAGGGCACAGTTAATTAGCAATGCTGATGATCGGCTTAATTAACCATGTTCTGCTTTCTGAAGAGTGTCAGAGAGGGAAAGAGAAGAATAAAGCCACTTGGCACACATTGGCGGCCACGCTAACTCGAACTAAAGCTGGTTTCTTCAAAACTGGAATTGACGCTAAACCATGTTTGATTAGGGCTGGAGTTTAACTCTCAGGACAGTGGCCGGACAGGACCGGATTTGAAGAACCCAAATCTAAAGCCTTCAATGTTATTTTCAAGGCCATTTTCTCTCGCTAGCATGGCACTAACCTCTTTTAGCCGGATTCATGTGTTTCTTGCAAAGCTTCAGGAGAATCAATTACTTTTCACCTTGTCGGACTGACTAAGGTGACTTGTAGAGCCGCGGCTAATGGGTTTACACTTGAAGAATATAAAGGACATGATAACTGGTATCATCGGTCTGGTGTCAAACCTGTTTCAACGCTTACAGCTGAAAGCTAATATCATGAGTTCATAGCAGATTTAGCAGTGAAGCTTTCAGCTAGCGATAAATCCTTCAAGAGGTTCAATGACAGATTTAGCCAACGTGCTTCCCTTACAAAGAAATTACCATGGTAACCATCATTTCTTGTCACCAAGAGCATTTTTATGCCTATTAGTGCATAACTGTTTCCATATCACTTTTTTTAGCATATGTATTTATTGCTCTTTTGTTGATTTTAATTGCTTCTATTGTCCCTGTATTTGAAAGTCGCTTTGGATAAAAGAGTCTGCTAAATGACTAACTGTAAATGTAAATATTATAAGCTAATATTTCTGTTTAATTGATAAACAATTTGTTTTGTAAAAACACTACACAAATTTAAAAAAAAATGGCTGGGTCCCAATCTTTCAGTGTAAATCTATGGGATATATTTTGCCTTGTCTTATCCTCCACTAGGCCAAAAAGTCTGATATCACACATCTTCTCATCGAGCTGCTTATTTTGAGCTATCGATTATGTCTGTAGCTAAAATGTAGCACCCTAAAAATGTGATCACATGCAGCTAAATTTTGGGGGATTGCCTATTGTCAATAGTGTAGCGATGTATGACACACAAAAGTCTCTTTTGAACATAGCAGCTTTTGGTTGGTCATTGTGATGAATCCATGTGTCTTACTCAAACTCAATGTGAAATGAGCATGGGAAAAATACAAACTGCATATATTTTCCTATTGAAATGCCTGGATTTTGACCATGAAAATGTGGCCACACCTTAATAGTAAGAGTTACATACCCTAAAACCTCTTTACTAGTATTAGTAATAGTACAGCCTTAGCATACAACTTAGCAATAACTGTTGCATTAAAGATATTTTGGCAGAATCTATTGTTAAAGTGATAGTTGACCCAAAAATAAAAATGATATGATCATTTACTCACTCTCAGGTCATTCCCATAAGCCTTTCGTTCATCTTTGAAACACTAATTATGTTTTTACACAAAGATATTTTTGGGAGATTTCTTTCCCTCCAACGAAAGTCCAGATAACCAAACTTGGAAGATCCAAAAAGGCCATACAGGCATCATAAAATGAATCCAGGAGAGAATTTTAATTCTTGGGTGAACAAAAATTTCAACATGGCAAATAATATAGATGTTATATATAATAAAATACACAACAAAACTTTGTATGAACCACATGGTGGTGCGCTATTTTGAGATCATTCACTTACACCAAAGAACAGGCCTCAGTCATTACACATGGAGGTTACTGGAATATCTACTCTAGGGCTCCTGTTGCAACGAAATCTGGTTTTATTCGGTCTTTAAGTACCGCTAATGCCTCTCTCTCTTTGTCTCATCTCCCTGTGGTGACCTGTTTTAGTGTGACATGACTAACCAGACTAATCTAATGGCTGGAGAAGAGAACCGCTAAGTGCTAAATGCACTGAATAATTTAGCACAGTGTAACTCTAATGAGGAGAGTCTGACACTGTTCACTGAGGTAGTCCGAGACACAATGCATGTCCTTGCCAGTACTCACTTGCTAATACATACAAGCATCACACCAGAACAAATGCACTTTTCAACCAGGGCAATGCAACTTTTCAAGGGACAAACAATTCAAGGGACAAACACTGAATAGACACACCACTCCCAGCCCAAGTCTAATGACAGTTAAACGTCATTAAGTGACAAATGCACAGATCACGGGTGACCTTGAAATGCTGTGTCTTCCCTCCCCGAGAAAAGAGCCAAGCTGACCCCACTTAAGAGTCAGGAGAGAAGGAAGACTTTCCTCATTGATTTATGCCACGAGGTCTTCCTGCATGTGGCGGCGCGCTCATAATGGCACAGCACTGCCTTCGCAATTTAATTAGAGCAGCCTGAATCTCAGCAGCGGTACTTCTGCTAGAACCACCATTTTTCATTCGCCTCATTAAGCAAAAGCGTGGAGTTCAAACCATCCGCGGCTGGGTTATAGAGCAGCTTTCAAATGAGCTGATGAGTAGACAGAGGGGGAAAAAACGAGAGATGGAAAAATAAATGTTAAGGAGATATTAATTTCATGGTTATTTGAAAACTCTGCCTTTTCTTTTTTCTATAAAGCTATTAAGATTCTGGAGGATGAAAGCGAGATATTGCAGAATGTGAGATCTGACAGAAATGGGCAGAAGTCTTGTCTCGAGTCAGTATAATTTAAACAGTGTAAATTCTACATATAGTATATATGTATAATAAAAATACATATGCACACATTGTAGATTTATATATGATTTTTAGAATTACATTTATTCAGCAACCATGCATTATATTGATAACAAGTCTTTTCCATTGTTACCTAAAGAGTTTCAGAACTGTTTCTTTATATTCATAAAAAATAATAATAATAATAATAAAAAAAGATTTATGAAGGATCATGTGACACTGAAGACTGGAGTAAAGACTCCTGAAAATTCAGTTTTGTCCTCACGAGAACAAATGACATTTTCAAATATATTAAAACAGATATACCTAATATTTCATAATATTACAGTTTTAATGCATTTTTATTGAATAAACACAGTCATGGTCAGAATATATATATATATAAAAATAATAAAAATAAATCTTACAGACACCAAATGTGTGTATACAGTATAATTAAAGAAAATACACAATTTTCCTCTCAAATAAATGTAAAATAATACAAAAATATTTGTACAAGACCAAAACAGTGATGAGAAATTATTTTTTGCAGTGCAGACTTCAGTGAAACATCCACAGGGGGCCGAGTACAGACTCTTCTCACATCACGAGGCAGAGAAATATCACTCCTTGGAACAAAGGCAATTAGCTGACATTAGAATGTACTTGGGTAGTGTTCATGGTCTATCTCAAAGGTGTTAAATCAAGAGAAAACGTGCTACAGTAAGTATTAAGCTTGGATCACAGAAAGGTGACAGCAGCATTAGCGACCTTCTTCCTGATTAACACGGCTTTAAAACACTAGAGAGCAGAAGATGACTCTCCAGTACAGATTCCATTATGTTTTGTGTCAATGTTTGGATGGAAACAAGAGACTAGAGTTAAAAAAAAAACTGGTAGTTTTAAAATGTGATTTTCAGGCCTATTAAATGTGCCTGGTTATGTTCAGCTCTAAAATATTTTAATGGATAGAAATAGCTTTTTGTAAACGTAATCCATATAATTAAATTTTATCCTTATTCTGTAATCAGTTGTCTACCAAACCTTAAGGCTCTGGAATCCTACCTGGGAAAATGACCAATTTTAAGGCAAAGAAAGCGCACTCCAAGGAGGTTCCAAAAGCTAAACAAGATAATTGCTTTAGAAAACTCATCATTTAGGCCACATTAGTTTGCACTGCATACATTCTTCATGGGGAGGAATTCTAGCGTCCTAGAATGCAAAGCTCAAATTCAGATTCAGACAAGTGGAGACAAATATCAAACAGTGGTATATCAAATAAATCAGTCACTATGAGATTCCTTTATGGTTAGGTGCCCTAAAAGCTAAGCTAGGTGAATTTCATTCTGAAATATGACCCTGCAAAATGTTGACTCTAATATGCAAATTATGTTCAAAGTTTGGGGTCAGTAAGATTTTTTTAAGTTTTCAGAAGGAGTCTCTTATACTCAACAAGGCTAGCAAAATGTCTCAGGTTACGCATGTAACCATGGTTCCTTGAGAATAGTGAACGAGACGCTGCGTCCTCTAGAGGGCACTGAAGGCGTTCCCCTAGCACCCTCTAGAGGACGCAGCGTGTAGTTCCCCTTCGAAAGGGAACATCCCAGGTTATGCATGTAACCATGGTTCCCTGAGAATAGGGAACGAGACGCTGCGTCCTCTAGAGGGCGCTAGGGGAACGCCTTCATCGCCCTCTAAAGGACGCAGCGTGGAGTTCCCTTTCCCTTGCTATGGTTGCGTGTGTTTTGCTTGACTGACTGCTATTCCACAGTCTGTTCTGAAACCTATAGGCTCTCAAGCAATATATGGTCCTTTCAGTAAGTGGGTCGAAGAAAGAAAATAAATAAAACAAAACAATATTTTAAACCTTTTTTCATCAATAATCAAAGCTAGTGTGTCGATTTAATTAAAAGTCCATACATTATATATTTTAGAATATCACATAATTCATCAATGCCCATTTGTCATGTATATACTGTATAATACACCAACCAATCATGATCTGGCACAAGTTAAAATTTCATTGGACAATAATGTGAAGTGGAGCGGTCATTTTCTGTACTTATTCATAAGTCGGTTGAAAATGACATGGGACAGACGAGCTTATTTGTGGAGTGATCTGGATCTGCAGTTTGTCTCATTTTATAAATCAAATTGCATCGCTGAGAAAATGGATGCTAAATAACTACAAAATAGTCGCAATAATGGTAATCAGTATTCAATTCACATATTTATGTATGATACACCATTTACTATTTCATGAAACGATCATAGTTAATGAAGCCCATGTGCCACATACAGGCCTATTATGTGAAGTGTAGGCTGGCGAAATGGTGACGTGAAAGGACTTTATTATATTACCATTTTTGATAACTACGCAGCATTATGAAAGTGTCTTATGCTCGTCAAGCCTGCATTTATTTGATCAAAGTACAGAAAAAAACTGTAATATTGTGAAATATTATTACAATTTAAAATAATGTTTTTCTATTTTAATATACTTTAAAATATAATTTAGTTCTGTGATGCAAAGATGAATTTTCAGCATCATTACTCCAGTCTTCAGTGCATGATCCTTCAGACATCATTTTAATATGCTGATTTATTATCAATGTTGGAAACAGTTGTGCTACTTAATTTTTTTAATTATTTTTATTTATTTATTTTTTGAACCCGTGATACTTTTTTTGGGGTTCATTGATAAAGAAAAAGTTCAAAAGAACAGCATTTATTCAAAATAGAGATGTTTTCTAACAATATCAATCTGTACTATCACTGTTACTATCATTTTAACAAATCCTTGCTGAATAAAAACTAATTTCTTTCAAAAAAAAATACTGACCTCAAGCTTTTGAATGGTAGTGTATATTGTTATAAAAGTTTCATTTGAAACAAATGCTGTTCTTTTTTAACTTTTTATTCATCAAAGAATCCTGAAAAAAGTATCACAGGTTTCCAACACTGATAATTAATGAGCGTTGCATAACATGTATTTTAAAGTATATACAAATTTTGATTAAATAAATGCAGGCTTGATGACCATACAGTGGGGCAAAAAAGTATTTAGTCAGCCACCAATTGTGCAAGTTCTCCCACTTAAAAAGATGAGAGAGGCCTGTAATTTTCATCATAGGTATACCTCAACTATGAGAGACAAAATGAGAAAAAAAAATCCAGAAAATCACATTGTAGGATTTTTAAAGAATTAATTGGTAAATTCCTCGGTAAAATAAGTATTTGGTCACCTACAAACAAGCAAGATTTCTGGCTCTCACAGACCTGTAACTTCTTCTTTAAGAGGCTCCTCTGTCCTCCACTGGTTACCTGTATTAATGGCATCTGTTTGAACTCGTTATCAGTATAAAAGACACCTGTCCACAACCTCAAACAGTCCCACTCCAAACTCCACCATGGCCAAGACCAAAGAGCTGTCAAAGGACACCAGAAACAAAATTGTAGACCTGCACCAGGCTGGGAAGACTGAATCTGCAATAGGTAAGCAGCTTAGTGTGAAGAAATCAACTGTGGGAGCAATTATTAGAAAATGGAAGACATACAAGACCACTGATAATCTCCCTCGATCTGGGGCTCCACACAAGATCTCACCCCGTGGGGTCAAAATGATCACAAGAACTGTGAGCAAAAATCCCAGAACCACACGAGGGGACCTAGTGAATGACCTGCAGAGAGCTAGGACCAAAGTAACAAAGGCTACCATCAGGAACACACTGCGCCGCCAGGGACTCAAAGCCTGCAGTGCCAGACGTGTCCCCCTGCTTAAGCCAGTACATGTCCAGGCCCGTCTGAAGTTTGCTAGAGAGCATTTGGATGATCCAGAAGAGGATTGGGAGAATGTCATATGGTCAGATGAAACCAAAATAGAACTTTTTGGTAAAAACTCAACTTGTCGTGTTTGGAAGAGAAAGAATGCTGAGTTGCATCCAAAGAACACCATACCTACTGTGAAGCATGGGGGTGGAAACATCATGCTTTGGGGCTGTTTTTCTGCAAAGGGACCAGGACGACTGATCCGTGTAAACGAAAGAATGAATGGGGCCATATATCGTGAGATTTTGAGTGAAAACCTCCTTCCATCAGCAAGGGCATTGAAGATGAAACATGGCTGGGTCTTTCAGCATGACAATGATCCCAAACACACCACCCGGGAAACGAAGGAGTGGCTTCGTAAGAAGCATTTCAAGGCCCTGGAGTGGCCTAGCCAGTCTCCAGATCTCAACCCCATAGAAAATCTTTGGAGGGAGTTGAAAATCCATGTTGCCCAGCGACAGCCCCAAAACATTACTGCTCTAGAGGAGATCTGCATGGAGGAATGGGCCAAAATACCAGAAACAGGGTGTGAAA
>NW_015505339.1:1071807-1119291 GCF_001515645.1 Sinocyclocheilus grahami | reverse complement strand
CAATTACAATTATTTAAATTGAACGTTGGAAGATAATATTGATCATGTTCTATTCTGTAATGTTAACAGAAATCATACACTGTCAGAACAAAAAGGTTGCATTTTATGCATGCAACAGCCATTCGCTGGCAGTCCCTAATGGCAGTACAAAATATTGCACTAAATCAAAAGTTCAAATGTTACAAATAAGTTAGAATATTAATGTTGTAATACTGGTAGCACTAATATAAAACTGTGATGATATATGTTACAAATTTTTTTTTAATTATTATTTCAAAGGGTTACTAATGACACATCATTTGGATGTTTTCATGTCTGGGAAAAATGTGGGATTCAACAGGTCAAAATGCGTTTTAAACAAAGTCAAGTGGGTTTCATTACCAATTTTACTCTTAGTAATTTAATAATGTAATCAATTTCATAATTTAAAAGTTTAGTGCAGAAGTATCGAATCGGTATCGATATCGACGATACTGCCTTGAAAAATATCGGTATCGTATCGAAAACAAAATAATGGGTATCGCCCATCCCTAGTCGCTGTCCAATCAGATGGTGGCATGGTTCGCATGCTGTTTGTGGAGAGTATTTCTGCAAGTTTTAAATATCTTCTGATAACAGTATTATCACCAGAGAATGATACAAAATATAAACTTTTCACTAACACCAATGTTTGGCAAATAAGACAAGCTCTCATTCAAGCTTAAACAACAGGTATTTTGCATACACAGTAATCGTAATCACTAAAAGAAAAGTTATAAGGCCAAGATTGAGGTATCATGGTTTCGATAAACACATAAAATATGCATATACGACATAAAACATATTATTTGTGAATATAGTTGCTCCGAGACTTTCAATGATTTTCAATGATTGTCTGTGTACCCTCTGTTTCTTTGTCTGTGACAAAAGGAAGTAAGGGTTTTGGTCATGCGGTATAAATCCCGTGTTTGCGGGCCTGAGGTCATCAGTTAATTTGCTCACCCTTTTCCTGTTCTGGACATAATGGTTCCATCCATTGGTGGGTCCCAAGACATGGGGTTTCTATAGGTTGTGAATGAACTCTTTCAGTCCTTGATACCAAGAAAGCTTTGTCGTCTCCTGATCAAATTAGTTTCGATCTCATGAGTAGATGAGTTTACCATACTGACAGGAAATCAACCAAGAATGTGGGATTCATGTGCTGGGTGATTTAGCAAACCTTGTGAATGCTGATATCTGTCTGTTCATATTAAGAAATCCCTACTGTGACTGTTTGAGGTTGTGGACAGGTGTCTTTTATACTGATAATGAGTTCAAACAGATGCCATTAATACAGGTAACGAGTGGAGGACAGAGGAGGCTCTTAAAGAAGAAGTTACAGGTCTGTGAGGGCCAGAAATCTTGCTTGTTTGTAGGTGACCAAATACTTATTTTACCGAGGAATTTACCAATTAATTCTTTAAAAATCCTACAATGTGATTTTCTGGATTTTTTTTTCTCATTTTGTCTCTCATAGTTGAGGTATACCTATGATGAAAATTACAGGCCTCTCTCATCTTTTTAAGTGGGAGAACTTGCACAATCGGTGGCTGACTAAATACTTTTTTGCCCCACTGTATATATATGCCCCTATTTTACATTTGAGCCCCTGCCCCTGAGGAACTCTCTGCACGTCCCTGACCAATTCTCACTTTTATCTAGTTGCTTATTAGCGTGCCTAATATTAACATATTGGCTGTTCATTCAGTAATAGTGAGAATTGGACCTTACAATAACGTTTGACCAAAATCTTTTGAACAATAATAAATGGCCTTACTGTCACTTTTGATCAATTTAATGCATCCTTGCTGATTAACCCCTTCAGACCTGAATTATCTGTAGCTCAACCAGATTAAGTTAGGAGACATATCTTCATTGTGATTGGTTGATCAGGGACCAATCAGTGATCAGGCATTGCTCATATGATAAAAAAACATATAATTTTATTGGTTTAAACAAAAAAAATCATGTGATGTCCATTTCAATGGACGCAGGGTCTGAAGGGGTTAAAAGCAACAATTCTCTTTAAAAGTTGACTGCCTGCAACATTTTGAACAGTAGTGTACATTCAAAAATCAACATGAACTATTTCACCTAATATTTATGCATGCTATGCATTTTGATGACTATCACACTGTTAGCTTTTCAACATAGCTATTTTTATCCTCAATTATAAGTCACGAAGAAGGCTATGAAGTGCGTTCCAAAGTCACTTATGAGGTTCAATGACAGTTAGAAGGTAGGTAGAAGCAGATAACAAGGCATCTCAAAAGGTTTGAAAGAGAACTGATACCATTACAATCCAAAACTGAAATAGAATCCTGTATATATAATCTAATAAAAGCACATTACTCAACATAAAGCTAGAGTAACTCAGCTCCGTTCTTCTCCATTACTCAGGAGCAGCCACCTCCAGCTAACTGCAAGCTGAAGCCCTTTTCTAAAGGCCCAAAAGTTTACTTTGCCATGAAGAAGAAAAGAAGAGGAGGAGGGTGGTGACCTCCATCCTCAGCCCACTCAAGGACTCTCATCAGGCCAGAGGCGGCAGGTCAGCGAGGGTCGTGGTATGAGGAAGCTTCAGGACGTGATCTGATCTATAATTCTGAGCACAGAGAGGTTCTAGCATTCTAATGGCACTATTTCATATGGAGCAAGAGATGGAAATTAATAGCATCTGTCTTCCTCTCGTGTTTTGCTCTCCAGTAAGCACACAAACGTTAGCGAGACGCTGGTGAAAATGTGTTTGATCTGGATTGCATTGCATTCTATTTTAAGCATCTTGTTTGTTTACAAACATCTGAAAAAGCAGCTTGAAAACTGGAGATTCATATACAGATGCTCTGAAAAGGATCTGGATACTTAAGCCACACTTAAAAATGTATGAATTTAACACATGTGAAACTAAATCAAACCAAGTAGCATCTGCCAGCAAATGATTCTAGAGCTATTTCTCAGAACTAGCCTCACTCTTCACAGGAATGATGAATATGAAAGAAATCATTTGCAATGCCAGCTAGAAATTTCCACTACAGTGCATGGCAAGATGAAGAAGCATGTCTTATGATCTAAATGAATTATTTTTGTTTGTTTTTCCTGGACTTTTGCTTCTGGCTTAGTGGATGTATGAAGTCAGCTCAGGTCATCGCTATAACTATGAACAGTTGCAGATACTTTCCAAATCTCCAAACAATTTTTATCATTTACAACCTCATACATTTACTTTTATTGCCAGCAAAAAATAAATAAAATCAATTTCAGAAAAGAGCAGCGTGAACATTTTTCAAAACATTTCATTTTGTGTTCCGAGAAATAGAGTCACACTAACATTTATTTACTTCTTATTTATTACTTATTTATTTAGCAGTCCTAAAAGCAAGCACATCTAACCTGGAGTTCTTTTTTTGTTTGTTTTATCCAAAAACAAAAAAGAAAAAAAACATCGGAGTTTGATTTTTCCACCAAATCGTACAGCCTTAGAGTCCCCTGTTGATTAATAAAATGACATTCAGCTGATGATTTTGCAACATTTATGATTCCGAATGAGTGTCAATCTGATGTTTGTATACACGTGACATTTAAAATAGATTGCTCCTGTCTCCTACCAAAAAAAAAAAAAAACCCCAGAAGACATCACGCAAGCTCTCTCCGAACATTAACACCTCAGACGGACACATAGGCCTCTTCGATGCTAACACAATCTGGCACGCATTAAATCTTAAGTACAAGATAAGCGAGATTGCAGTGGGGACTTCTTTAAAGTACAGCATGTTTTAAACTTTATTAAACCTTGTAAGAATTTCATTTAGCTAATATTCATGTCTACAAACCAGATAAGCTAAAGAAATGCATTAAGATACTTAGTATGACTATAGACGACAGCTCTTAGACACCATATCGATGATGGAGACAAGTCTAAAGTACATCAAAGTCTAAATAAAATGACATCTGATATTCTGTAATGAAATCAGACCCACTTTAAAGCGTATGAGGCTTCTCTTACAGCATCTAAGAACATGAATGCAACACTTCAAAAAGGATTATATGAAGTTGTATTACCTGTGAAGTTGTATTACACCAAGCCCCATCAGAGAATCCAGACGGCATGGAAAGGAAGAGAAAATAACAAACGTTAGAATCCAATATAAGGCTTTGCACAGTATTTAAGAACAGTTTGAAAGTCTCTTTTCAAGAACAATTCAGCTTTTTATTTAATAAAGTGTAATTCCCTCTGTTTAAGATCGATTCAGCTGAGACTTTTTTGCAGATTCAGATTTTATTAGAGTTGAATATGCTGTTATTATTTCACCATTAACATTTTGATCTGTGAATGTTCCCTACAAGCTTTACAACCTAACTTTAACAGATTGACAGCAAAATCACTCATATAACATAACTGTTATATAAAACTGCTGCGGAGGATGTAATTTTAAACCAGTTCTGTTTCTTTCTTTTTTTTTCTAATGAAATATTTCACACACATATTTCACACTACAGGGTAGAAATTTCCACTTCAGCACAAAGCAACTTGAAAAAAGGGCTTTATAGTGTTTTAGGTTGACATTTTTTTCATGGGCTTTTCTGTATTTATTTGACAGATGCAGAGCACCTGGAAATTATTAGCCTTGCTGAAAAATAAATGAATAAATAAACCAACGTAAACAAGCCATGGTGGTTTGCTGGTCCCAGTTGGCTTACACTGGTTAAGCTAGTTAGACAGCTGGTCTCTAATACCAGCGAAGCAGACCAGCCTAACCAGTGATATGAAAGTGGTACATGTTGCAAGCTGAACTCAAACCTGTCACTCTAATGAGCACCATAGCTCAATATGCCAAGACTATGTGCGTTAACAGCTGCACCATATCTCCAACTAGTTATTTTATTTAGATTTTTGTTACATTTGCAGTTGAAAAATAGAAGCTTAAACCAGCCTACAGTGCTTTACTGGTCTAAGCTGGTTTAGCAGGTTTTCCAGTCTGAAGTGTGCCAAATCAGCAAAACAGAATAGCAAATCCAACCAAGATAATTTTCCTTTAAAAAATCAGTTTAAATCAGCTTTGCAGATTTCAAACCAGACCGGCCAGACCAATAGAAACCAACCATCTTTCTGATTGAGACTAGTTTAACTGGCATTTTTTTTAAATACATGATATTTACACATGTTTCTGTCATTGAACAGTGCAAAGTATCTACAAACTAAGGATGGACCGACAACGGCAGAATCCAACCATCTCTCTGAGAGCTCAATAATTGCACTTCTTGTAATAATCTGTGTGTGAGTGTGAGCACGCAAGAGAGAGAGACAGATGAGAAGAGGTATTTAATTATGTCCTGGAGTGCTCATGAGTTTAGATAAGCTTTACCTGTCCAATCGCTGGGAGGTTTTGCTCAGGCCTCCATGGCTTTCAGCTCAATTCGTTCCACATAAAGTAAGCTGAAGGACAAGCATCGCTGTATCAGTGTGGTAAAGCATATTTAAAACTGAGGACGGCAGAGGTGATCTATACCTGCCAGCTTTATGCCAATAGAGTCAAGCAAAGGTTAAATCGCTGCCACACATAGGTGAGGTTGTGGTTAAATCCAGCCTGGAGAGGTGCTGATGTCTATATCTGCACTACTCTGTCAATAACTTTTACTTGCTAAAGGACACAGATGATTAAAAGAAGGTCTGTATTACATGTACAGGTAAAGGTAAAAAAATACATAATATAATTATATATAAAATATATATTTATTATAACATGAAATAAATTAATTTATGTATTTGAATACATATATGCAATCATAATTTGATTAAATGTGACCCTGGACCACAAAACCAGTCATAATTTATACAGATTTATACATCATCTGAAAGCTGAATAAATAAGCTTTCCATTGATGTGTGGTTTGTTACTATAGGACAATATTTGACAGAGATTCAACTATTTAAAAATCTGGAATCTGAGGGTGAAAAAAAATCAAAAATCTAAATATTGAGAAAATCGCCTTTAAAGTTGACCAAATTAAGTCCTTAGCAATGCATATTACTAATCAAATATTAAGTTTTGATATATTTACAGTAGGACATTTACAAAATATCTTCATGAATCATGATCTTTACTTTATATCCTAATGATTTTTTGCATAAAAGAAAAATCTTAAATTATGACCCATGCAATGTATTGTTGGCTATTGCTACAAATATACCCGTGCGACTTATGACTGGTTTAATGGTCTAGGGTCCCAAATGCCATTTAATTATAATAAATAAAGTCACATAAAAGTGCAAATATGGGATGGTGGCTTCAACCTACAAAGTTAGGTACAAACTTTACAAATTCGACAAGTCACATAAACACAAACAGACATTCCAAGAAACTAGACAATTGGCTAGAAAATCTGTGTGTAAACAAGGCAGGCAGAGGTGAGCGAAAAAATAGCAGGTTTGGTGAGGCTTGCAGTAAGAAAATCTCGCAAGATTAACATGCAACACTCATATACTCTTAAAGGGATAGTTCAGACAAAAATGAAAATTCTGTCATCATTTACTCACCCTCAAGTTGTTCCAAACTTCTGTGAGATTCTTTCTTCTGTTGAACACAAAAGAAGATATTTTGAAGAATGTTGGTAACCAGTTGATGGTAGCCATGGATTGATAGAAAAAAAAAATACTATGGAAGTCAATGGCTTTCATCAACTGTTTACTTCTTTTGTGTTCAACAGAAGAAATAAACTGTTACAGGTTTGGAACAACTTGAGCGTTGAGTAAATGATAACAGAAATTTCATTTTTGGGTGAACTATCCCTTTAAACCAGTGTATTCACTAATGATGATCGATCAGGCAAAATGAGTAAAATGTAACCCCCAATCCAACCTTGGCAGCAGAGTTACACAGAACTAAGTTTAAAATACAGAAGCAATCTTAAATGTCTATGCAACTTTCCCAAATATGTGTTATCTCTAAAAACCCATCTAAACGCTGACACCTTTCTGAACGCCCTCTTTTATATTCCAACCGTGAGTCGGTGGCCTAACATCTCATTGATTCCTTTATTATTGTGCGTTATGACATTTCACATTTTGTCAATTCAGCTCTTTTCGTCCGCCCTCCTCGGCCCTGATTTCAATTGCTGATTGCTCCACCTCGGTCAGGGCGGATTTGATGAGAGAGCCATGGAGTTATTGCTTCCCTCAGTTAAGCTTATTGTGCCGACCGGCTCTCTTTCTGAAGCTTTATATGGCGCAGACAAAAATAATAACAAGGGAGACATCAGGGAAACATGACAACTTGGTGACAGGCTGAGTGGCAGTGCTGTCACACTCTGACACTACTTTTAGCAGTGTCATCACATTTAAGTGAAGCGAGTCTCTCTTCACAAAGCCATTCTGGTGCTGGTGGAACGGGTTGGTGGGGAGCTCGGAGGCCCATCACACCTGGACAACAGGTAGGTACATCAGGGACCAGTGGAGTCTCCAGGGATGTCAGTATCTCAATGGAGACTGCTAAACTCCAATTAGAGTACACGTTTGCTGGTATTTCCAGATTATCAGCGCTTTTTCTCAGTGCAGAGAAGGCTTGTGTGGTTTCCAGGTTGGGACGTTTATGTAAAACATTATGCAGAAAATGTATTCATTCAAGATAAAAGCTTTGATTGAAAAATGGAAACTCTTGACCTCTGGCAACCGCATGCTTGAAATCTTGTGAAGGCTTGTTGCCAATGCAAGATAATGCAAATGTGAAATGGAAATAAAATATTTTCAGGACAAATAACCAGCGGGCAAATATCACAGATGATTATACTTAATTAATCAAGTGAAGCAAAAATCGTGATCATGATTAAAATGCAGTTTATCATACAGCCCTACACGGCAATATAAATGATCATTTACTTTCACTGTATGAAAATAAACAGCTCTGAAGAAAGAAAAGGGTCCGAATGCAAAAAGTACATGTACATTGCATTGAACATCAGAAAAACACTATATCGAACCAAAGTCTCTTTTCCAGTACATTTCATGGCAATGCCTCACCAGCACAAAAACGCTAATTAGCACAGCCAACATACTCCTATAGGCCAGAGTTTGTAGTTGTCGTCATTCTCATCTCTTTGGGTAGCCAATCGTTGAACAGGATGAAATGAGGGTCATTCCCCTCCAATGCATCGCTCCCCTGTAGCCCCGCATGTTGGGAGGAAGATATCATGTCTTCTCATTGGCTGATTTCATCATTCTCCGTTACTAATCTGTGCCTTTAGCCACTGAGCTGAGAATCACGACTCAACGTTGCCTTGCTAGTGTTTACTCACAGAGCCTGAACAAATGAAAAGGGGAAAAACGTCTTAATGATTGGATCTGATAATGAACGTTATTTGTTGGTGCGCCATTTGTGGCCCATTAATAGCTTGGCTTGGTCGGTGTCGGATTGTGCAATTGCATCAAGGGAGAAACTGAATAAACAAGCTTAATGAAATCACAGCACGGAAGCAGTCGAAACTTCCACTGATGGTGGAGTTTAGTGGTTCATAAGAGCAATGGCTAAGAACATAAAATGTTGGGTTGATAATGGTTCCAACATACCATTCAAAGAAAAAGTTTCCCTTACTGGCAAATTAGTCAAGAAGCTAAAGTACACTGGTTCATTGCAAATAAGATACTTTGGATTTTATCATAAGCACTACTTAAAACCGTTTACTCAAGAACAAATTTGAGGATGGTTCATTAATCTTTTTCACTCATTAAAAGTAAGCAGATCACAAGAGTAATTTGTTCTTTTATTGGACTTTTGCTGTGTTTGTTGTTGTGTCCAAAAAACAATGGCTATCAACAATTTGATATCTGACCAAACTGCATATGGGTGCAAATAAAGTTCTGTTGATTGCCACCAAATGCAAATTTTTTGTCACATTTGAAACAATTTTATTTGTAGTCTGGATCCCTATGGCCAGTTGCATAAAATGCAAGACGGTGGCAGATAGTTGCAGTGACCTGACCCCCCAAAACTAAACATTTTGATATGAAAAGTAGAATTTCACCCGTATAGGTTAGTCTCTGTCCTAACCCAGTACAGGGAAATGCATCCTGTCAAAATTGTTTATTATTTAATGTGAAGATAGAAATAAAAGGCATGCAGCACAAACCGCTGGATTCTCATGGAATTCAGCAAGAGGATTTCCATTTAGTTTTGCCTGTAGCGTTGTGTGTGTAGCACGCAGCATTTTTCACCTTGTGTATGCATAGCAAACTCTATTATTCATAGTGTCATGTCCTCGGTCATTCCGTGTCTCGGAAAAGCCTGTGGCGCAGGCAGCTTCCACCCATTAGAGCTCCGAAAGGTGCCTATCCCTCACACGGGGCAGCGCTTTACTGTCAAAACCTGAATTCATCTCCGCCGTGACTAATTCTCTCGTGTCCAGCTAAGTGGCTAGGCTCATTTAGCATTATGTAGAGCAAATCAGAAAAGCTTGTGATGGAGTGCGTAGGAAAGTCGACCCTTGTCGATGCAGAGGATTAATCGTAGCCTTTCCATCACTGTAGTGTGTAAAGGTGGGGTTTGTGGTTTTTTTCTCCTGCTTTTACTTTCACATTTTGTCTATTTGTTGATTTTTTTTACTGAACGAAATCAGGGTGTAACTCTGAAAGTTGGACGAAGTTTTGGGGTTAGCACCCCGAAACATAAACATCAACACAAGCGTGACACAGAAAACCTATAAAACCTTTCATAAAACTTGTTAGAAGAGAACTGGGCTCCACTGGTGCATGAAAAATCACGAATGTATGAGTACAGAGGAAGAACACAACATACAGATGAAATGGCCTGGGATTTGTTAAGCAGGAGGAGAAACACTTCCAAGTTTTTGAGAAATTCTTGAAAACACAGCAAAGGTAGAAGTGAAGAGCGAGGGCAGCTGAGGTCTCAGAATTACATTAAACACCAACCGGCCCCCTCGTTTTTCCCAACCGTAAGCAAGTTCTCTTTCTGGACTGGGCGAGTTCAATTACACCGTCTAGACCTAAGTGCAGACCGTTCCTGCGCTGAGAGATACCATGCTGATAAATGGTAAATAAGACCTCATTTGCATGGGCAGGAGCAAGAGAAAGTGTATAAAATGAGCGACCAGCCCACTCTGAAGCTTTCTAATTTGGGTAGATGTGGGCAGCACCCAGTCTTTACACAATTACATCTTGCAGTCGCCCACAAAGTTATGTAATACAAATAAATGCCCCACTTTGGTAAACCTGTCTATGTAATGGGCACCAGGGTTTATGAATTTACTTTTATTGTTCTCTGAGGCGCTGTTTTGTTGGAAAACAAGGATAAAGTATGTTCAAGAGTAAGTCAAAGAAGTGATACATCTGTCATGATATAATAATAAAAAACATCAATCAATCAGTCAATATCTGATAATTTGTCAGATAACCTTTTTAAGACCAGGCAAGGTTAGTGAAATATCATAATGCATAAGAATGAGTCATCAAATTGAAACATTCTTTAAAAATGGCAAAAAAGTTTTTCCAAAACCATATGAAAGCAACATGAATACAAAGAGTGCATTTCTGAGAAACTGGCACATGTGCTCTTCATTAGATATTTTTTTAAAGACCGTTACTCTTCTTTATTGTGCACACTCTCTTGTGTCATTGAGTCCCATATACATACAATAAACTTGTACTACATGTAAGCTGGTGTTTTGGACCTAAGGGCTCATGCCAGTATCTGTGGGTGGAAGTTTATGAGGTATTACATTTTGTTCATGCATAAAATCCCGCCTCTACAATCCCCCTGCTGATAGCATAATATATTCTCTCAGAATCATCAGGGACAAACACACACACTAAGACACACAGTCAGGGTGGACCAGGACCACTAGGGTTTTACATCATGCTATTCCTAATTACTGTTCCTCTATGCTTCTCAGTACGCTTCCATGCATCAGAAAGCTCCTCCATCCAGTGATCACACATCTGTAAGGACCAGACACAGAGAGAGAGAAAAAGAGAAAGAAAGAGAGAGAAGGACTGCCCTAACTCGAGTCTCTTTACACAACCAATCACCTAAGGTACATGAGGGAGAGGTAGGCAAGCCCAAGTCTCATCTTCACTAATTAGAGAAAATGTGCTTGGGTTAGAACATTTATAAAGGATTCCCTGCTGCTGCCAAGTCCCGTTTAAACCAGAGCAACTCCTTGACCCTCTAGTTACATAACGAAGTCCAGGGGTTTTTGCACAACTGTTCGCTATTCATCGTCAGGTACAAAGAGTGACAAGTTGTGATAAGGCAAGAACTTAATTAATTAATTGAGTTGATATTTTTTACTGGCTGATTGAATAAGTGCTGACGAGAAAGACGGGAAACCATGGCCCATTTCTGGCCAAAATGTCCTGGAGAGAAGTGCAGTCCACCCACATATAAATCATTGACAAAAAAATACAATTTAGAACACTCTGAACAATTATATCCACTCCAGAATGTTCCACAGAGCAATCCTTCTTTCTTTTTCTCAGAATTTCAAAGGTGTTATTTGGCAAGTATAACATAATGGTAGGCATGTAGCGCAAATGACCTTGTGCGAGTGTAAGCGTATTTATCAGACAATTCCACCACATAAAAAACACCCCATCCTGGCCGCCATCATTAAAAATGAACCAGCCAAAGACATCTGTGTTTTAAAAGGCAATTAACCCCTGGTGAGAATTGCATGCTGAGGCGAGGCAAGAAACAGCCCAGTTTCACTTCACTTTGTCTAGAAATCAATAGCCACTTACCGTCTGTGTCTCACAGTCTACCTGTGCGTTCCAATCCCTTGCGCAGTGTGCAGATTTCTACGAAAATCCTTTGTGTATAGCGATGTGGTGCTATGCTAATGTGTTAATAGCAATCATTGACCGCACTGCCCCCATTGTCAATTACGTTCATTCTATGACTCTAAACTTTGATAAGTGACTTAACAAATGCAACTCTTAGAAAAGTATCTGTCCTGAGACAGATAAGTTTGAGTGGTCCATGCATCCATTTTCCACAGTGTCAGTATAGCTACTATTTTACCATTACTATCCTTCAAAAATAGAGTAAATTAGCACTAGCCACTATCTTTGTGCCATCTCCGTAAATTGATGTCAGTTTTAAAGTTTGGTTCTTCTTACAAAACACTCTGACAACATAAAAAAAGAAAAAAAGTTTGACCTGCAAAACTGCCCTTCTAACTGGATTTACTCGAAACATGGCTGAAGATAGTTCATGTGGCAGTTATATATAGTCTTGGGCAAACAGATCTAGCGTTTACGTCATTTTATTCATAAGGAGACAACTGCAAGTGATAGATTCTGGCATTAAGGCGTTTATGCTAATTGAAAGGTCACCCTCATAATTATCTACTCCTAAGCAAAAGCAAACACTTGTTGGTTCCTGAGTCGTGAGGGGCAAGCATTGTGTCCTGGCGGCGAAGTTGCATTCAGTCTATCATTATCGTTCTCAGAACTGGGCTCTGCTAGACATTTCATTTAAGCAGCCACTAACCTAATTAAAGCTTGTTCCTGCACATCTTTGCAATCTAATAACTAATTAGCCAGAGTCCAGCTCAGCAGCAATAAGCAACAAGCCTGGGGGCTAAACTGCAGCCTCTTTCTTTCTTGTCTCCCACCTCTCAATCGTGTATGTGCCCTGTTCCATCATTCTTTGCCTTTGTTTCTTGCAAGCTTGCTCTCTCTCTCTCTCTCTCTCTCTCTCTTTTATGGTTTTACATGTTTGGTAGCATGGTCTCAGTAGGGCGTAGACAGACAGAACATTGGACACTCAGCAGGGATGAGGGGCAGCTGTCAACCCTTTGATGCCACCTCAGAAGAAACACTTGTTCTAGAGAAATCAAGGGAGGACAGCAGGGATGGACAGGCAGTTTGAGAAAGCATTCGAGCAATGGGGTGACACGGCAATAAGAGAGAAGAGGTACAAAAGAGAAACTGACTGAAAACTGAGAGGAGCTTAAGGAGTTGTCTGGACTCTTAAGAATACAGATGAAGAACAGGTTTTGGAGTCAATGGCTTCCGGGTGATCCACCTTGGCTGTGGCCTTACAGTCCTGATCTAGTGTCAAAAGGGTGCATTATAAACTAAAGGGATAATAGAGTCAAGGATATTAATGAGGTAAGAAAGAGAACCAATAAATATATTGCCACTTCGTGCTCCATAACTCCTCAGATCTCATGGCTCCCCTGAAGCAACTTGACAAGCAGATGGTTAGACATGTGTTGGTATGTCTATTCCAGGGTTTTAAAATGCAGCTCTTGGAAGGCCACGGTTTAGTTCCACTTTAGTTCCAACCCTGCTCCAATACAATTACTGTAGTTTTAAGGTATTCCCAAAGGGTTCGGGTTTGCTGGTTCAGGTATATTTAATTAGGGATGAAGCTAAACTCTACAAGACTGTGGCCCTTCAGTACCCAAGTTGATACCCCTGGTCTATACCGTTTGGAAACGTCTCATTTAGATGCTGATGCATACAAGGACACTCCAAAGGTGTCTCTTCTCTACCAAAGGAAGAGGTTTACTTGCTCAGGAAAAGGGAAAAGCCGACAGAAGG
This sequence comes from Sinocyclocheilus grahami, assembly GCF_001515645.1. Taxonomy (NCBI): domain Eukaryota; kingdom Metazoa; phylum Chordata; class Actinopteri; order Cypriniformes; family Cyprinidae; genus Sinocyclocheilus; species Sinocyclocheilus grahami. Next base: position 1,105,721 of record NW_015505339.1, on the reverse strand, counting down.
ACGTGCAGCAAGGACACCAAGAAGGAAGGAACATTGACTTTTAGACCTCACATCTTCTTTACCAGCTGCACTGTCTTGTCATCTCTCTTTCTGTTTTTCCTCCTTTTAACAGTCAACATCTGTACATTCTGACATCTAGAAGTGTTTTTCAAAGAGAATGAGAAGATGGTGAACAAAAGGAAGAGAATAAGATACAGTCGAAAGGAGTGAGGATGTACACACAGTCAAGAGAGAGCAATTAGCCAATCAAGCGTGCCATCATGATCGCTTCAAAAGGCCTGCAGTGGCCAATCATAAACCAGCATTCTGTCCATTCCTAGTCAGTGCTCATCAGGCACTCGATAAAGCGGTTTCCCCAAGAGCAGCCACTGTTAAAAGGATGGGTTTTCAGCATGAGCAGCCCTGCGTGAAATACACATTACCCATAAGCCCATTGTATCATTCTGTTCTTAACAACCGGAGACTGAGTTAAAAAAAGGAATTCTCAAAAGATTGGCAAAAAATGCAGTGCTAGCAGGAAATGTGAACTGTAGGTTCGATGTAGAATATGGCGCCGCATAGCTAAGGAAAAAGGGTGATATCTAGGTGGTTGCCTACTTAGAGCCCCTGAAGTCAATATACTATTTTGGTCCATAAATATGACTCAGATCCCACCTTTGCTGCAAGTTCATAAGAATTTTTTTTTAGAAATTACTTTGAGTTCATTTATTTTGAGTTGAGTTATCAGATACTGCAACCTGTGCGGAAGGGCTAAACATGCAGTATAGGGACAGTCTGCCAGAGTGACTCTTTTTCCTTCTAATTAGAACCTCCACACATACCATGACCTTCTTATATACCTGACCCTCTCCTTATCACCAGCATGCAGCCAGTTCCCATTATGCAACAGCCTCTCAAAACACTCTGTCTTCTCTCCAGAAGTCCAGTTGTGCTGTTCCAAACTCCCCACCTCCCTTCTTTGCCATCCTTCAAGAGAATTTATAGCATAAAACAGGATTCTCTCGAGCTCTGGAATGGTACAGCATCAGAGAAACACACTGAAGACCAGTTGAGTTTCAAAGTCTCTTTCCCATAAGGCTCTGCAATAAAATAAAACTACACCCTGATGCTGTACGACTTTAAATGCATCACACATCAAAGACCCTTAATTTCTATCAGAAATTATTCAACATCTTCGATATTCAGTGTTCTGAAGTACTGAGACATAAAAATGTTTTTTATTCAACATTTATCATTTCAGTATATCACACCACAAATGATAGCAGACAGCTAATTAAAAGTCTATTTGTTACCTTATGATCACAGGTCTTCCATGCAAAGTTTTTATGGGATTTGGAACTTTTACAGTGGAAAAAAGGTATCTGACGTCATTGCACTATTACTGCAAATGTTAGATAAACATTAGCATTCCCAACAGTACAGTTTGGAGCAGTCATGTCCCATGATAAGGAACAAATAAATTTAGCCCTACATTCAAACTATTTTATATTTTACTCTTTCACATACAAGAGTCAAACTGTCTTGCTATTAAATAAAAACGCAATTGCATGCTGTTCTACACCTGGCTGTTTTTTTATTTGCATCAGTGGCTGGCTGATTACGCAACAGAATAAGCAGCAGAGTTATTGTAGCCGTCTGAGTCGGAAAGGCGGCGATGTCGGCAGTTGCTATCTCTCCCGCTCACCTGGTTCAACTTATCTTCCCCAGTACACGGCACTAGACACTTTCAGGGCCGATCAAAGACCTCCGTTTCTAAGCACTGAGCTCAGCTGTTACAGGTGAGTGTGGAGGATGGCGTTTGTGGGGCAGGAGATGCTGAAAGTGTTGTCATCTGGGTAGAGTGTGGGAGGAGAAAACCAAGTACCTAGAATAGCGGTAGTTGATATACTGGTTGAAATTATAAACTGTTAGCATTGTTTCTATCACCAGTGGTGAAATACTGCTACATGGTAGGAGCTATGTAGATTGCTAATATATTCAAACATTTTTTACATTATTCTAACAAACACACTGTAAATTACCAATGATTTTAAATGTGACTATTTTATTTTTCTTTATAATATTTTTTTTTTCAAAATATTGGCATTAAAAATATTGCTAATTGCGTGTGTGTGTATGTATATATATATACACATAGCAATATATACATTATTAGCAATATTATATATTAATTACATTAAAGTCATGTGCATTGCAAATTTACTTTAACTTTAATTTACATTATTTGAATAAACACTTTTTATAATATCAATGTTTTTGGACAATTTGACATACTTTATTTTATTATACATATTTTATTTTCTTTAAAAAAAAAGTGCTATCAAAAATATTGCTTCAGGCTTAAACCAAGCTAATTATTTATTTACTTATTTTGTACTTAAAGTCCAGCTAATGCTCATATGCGTTTTAGAGTAAGGCAACATGTTGACTGACTGAGATTCTCACATTCATTTTTCAATGAGTAGCTCCTCATTCTGTCTCTGAACTGAGCAATAACAGTCTGAGTTACACACACTTAAGTCGGAGTCTGCGACACACACACTTAAACTGTCATACCCTTATTTGTGCCCATGCTGCAACCCACTATATCCTCATCTAATTCGTCATTTATTTACTTACACATGCAGACACCCACATGCATCTGTGACTATTTTTTATAAGCCACTACTAGAAGTAACAGCAGGGACACACACACAGTCCTGGCAGCAGGTGGCCCTCAGGACAAGCCAGCTGCATTAGCATGACCTCCTGCTGTGGCACCATCACTCTTATTTCCTCTCAGACCTTTAGGATTAATGAGTCTTAAAACAAAAAAGTCACTTCACGTCCCCGAGCTTTAAAACCATTTCCTGGCATTCTACTTCAATTGCTTCTTTTTATCATGTTCGTCTGGTCTCTTCTAGATTATTCATCATCCAGTCTCTGGTAACAGACACAGTGGCGTTTGTTTGTCTCCATAATCTTTCACTGAAATATAACTTGCTATTCTACTGAAACAACTTTCCTTCACTTAGGACGTGGTGGGTCTCTGTTCCTCACCCTTTCACCAGGGTCATCTAAACAGCCGTTTTTGCATCGCCAAACATTTTACCACTTATAGACTGAGAAGGCATTTCGTCATCCTGAAAATTGCATTTGGTACATTAGAGGTCTCGGGGTTGACGACTGGCCGGAGTATTCAGCATACGCAAGGAGAAGAGTGTGTGATGTATGCATTCATTATGACCATTATGGACTGGATCCATAGCTTCCATTCCACCTGCTCCATTACACTCCCCGCTAATCTCTGTGGAATCTTTTTTGGGTTTGGTACAAGAGCAGCTCTGCTTTCCATGCCCTTCTTGAAGAGTTCATTTAGGGGTTTTACTGACATATGTTGGTCGACACCCATCACAGTGAATTATTTTTTGTGCTATTGCTGATAATCAATACAGTAGTAGACATTACAAATCTAAAGTACATTATTTGTTTAAAGTTGAAGTGTGTTATTCCTGTTTCACAAACTGAACCAAAGAAAACTGCAAAGAAAATAATTCACACACTCTCCCAAACACCCCCTCCTTAACTCCCCCTGTATTCCATGGTTTGATCAAACAGGTAGGCCAAATGCCAATGCAAAAAAAAGATAATAATAATAATAATAATAATAATAATAAAGAACACATTAAATTAATTTAAATTAAATTGTTACTTATAAATAACCATTAACTGAAACATCTCATTTTAATGAAGACAACATAAAAAATTAATAAATTAAATAATGAAATTAAATAAAATACAATGAAAATAAAAACAAAAGACTAATTAAAAATATTAATAAAAATATATCTATCTATCTATCTATCTATCTATCTATCTATCTATCTATCTATCTATCATATATACATAATGTTTAAATTACAAAAAAACAAAAAAAACACTTCATATTATTGGTTTCCAATACTGACCAATGTTCGTGATAAAAACTATTTCTAATATTTAGTGATAATACAGTGCGTTCCCTATTTAAATAGCTGCTTCATCCAATAAATGTATATGCATGTTTTCACATATGTGTGTGTACAAGCACAAAGTAAAAGTCTTGTAAAAACAACAGCCATTTATCTCTAATCAGCCTGAAGAATCAGAAAGTGTTGTTCTCTGTGAATGTTATCAGCAGTGTTCCGGCGTGGACTCGATTGAAATGGCAGTTTCCTGGTCTTGGCTCCCCTCTTACGCCTGCAAAAATAATCTAAGCAGCTTTTGTTTGGAGAGAGAGGGGCCTGAAATGTACAGTGTTATGAAAGAAAATGCATTTTAGACCCATGACAAACAGTCACGCATGCACACCCCCATCATGACTGAAAACCTGGTCATGGGGCAACACCACCGACAGCGATCAGGATCTAATCTGTTTCTTCAGAGCACTGTTCTGTAAGCAAGAGGATGAGAGTGTTATGATTAGTGTTCGAGATAACAAATCCCTGCTCTTCACACAGTTCACAGGTTAATACAGTCATATGAGGTTACGTAAGTGTTCAAGGAAAGAGCCTCCAGTGGCCTTTCCATTCCAGAGTGAGGGAAAAATAAGCTTTACACAAAAGAGTGCAGAGACCCTTTCCTGCAATAAGTCATTCCATGCTCTCAGGCTAATTGCTTTGAGTATGTTCAAAGAAATGGCGGGATGTGACCAGTCTATAGACGACTGACATGTCACGTCTCCATGAAAGACTACAAATGTAAACACTTTTCGTACTCACTAGCAGGATGAACTTGTTATTGGCAGTGAAATTCAACAAGAAGTATTTTGCCCCCATTGTGTTTTATTAGATTTTCTGTTTAGCTTAGCATTGTGTTATCAGTATGCAATATGTTATAAAAGAATGCAGTTTATATGAATCCAAACAAGAGGATATACACCAGGGTTCAAAAGTTTGTGGTCTACTAGTAAGGTTTTAAAAAGTTTTTGAAAGAAGTCTCTCATGCTCACCAAGGCTGCATTTATTTGATCAAAAATCCAGTAAAAACAGTAATATTGTGAAATATTATTACAATTTAAAATAGCTGTTGTGCCCTTTTTTTGTTACAATTTTAAAGTCTTAAATGTCACTCTAGATTAATGTGTCCTAGCTGAATAAAAAAAAATGGATATGTTACTGATAATACTGACCACAAACTTTTGTGGTAGTTAATATTATTTACATATGGTTTAAATATTACATTGTTACATTATTCATATAAAAAAAAATATTTTATAGAAATGCGTGGCAATTTTTTCGTGCCTTTAAATGAAGACACTTCCCCCCCATATTTAGATGTAGTTTTTGCATGTGCCAGTAGGTGCTACAATGACAAGCCCAATCTTTTTTCGTGTGCCCTGAATCGATTCCTTAAAGTGGAAGTGAAGCAGTCAGTTAAGTTAACATTATTTAGTAAAGTGATTTCCACTTTGATTAAAAAATATATAACAAACATGATTAATGTAACCATTTTAAAGAAAAAAGGTTGTTTGGTTATAGCTTTTAGAGCAAGGGCGCCGCCATCTTGCAGTACCACCGCGTGTGACGTCACAGGGTTGGTTCGCTCCGATAGCCAGTGAAGTAATAGAAGCATTTCTTTACATTTTGAACACACAAATGTTATTTTAACACACAAATAATTTGGTTTTCACCATAATTTGGATGAATATTCAACATCAAACTGTCTATATGCTAAGTTTTGATCGTAGTATCCCAAACATTTTTTTTATAATGCCAGGCACAAGGTGATGTAACCAGACGACGCTTCATCATTCATGTCGCATTTTATTGTTATGTCAGACCATTAAGACATATGCATTATATTGACTGGTTCACCAGTTGTATGTATCATATTTTATGTTCACCTGCAAATAGAATTAGCTTTCCTTCTGTTAACAGGACGTAGTGTCTAACATTATCTGAACAATCAGACCAGTGCTGCTTCCTCAATAAAGTTTATTATTCTCACGTGTTTTAAGCCTTGTCAGTTGAAATATTAAAGTGTTTAAGCCATTCAAGTGTGAGACAGCACTGAATAGATTTCAGTGCGGCATTTACACGCTGTGATAGACCTTTTCTTAAAGAGATTTAAATGCGGTACTCAGGCGTTGTGATAGATCATTTCTGTTTGCGGCTTCGCGCCGGAGGCACCGCACACACACACAAAGCCACAGCTCGGCTCGGACACCACGTCAGTAGGCTACCAAATTGAGCTTTCTGTCGCGTCTTCATCAACAAATGCACACGAAGCACGTCGGAATGACAGTCTTGAGGAGTATCCACGTAAACGAGTATTGTTTCCGATCTGCACTTTACCGGGGTGGTTTCTTCAACCCCTAATATTGCTCGGTCCCACCGCCGCACTGGCTCAAATGCATAGGCAATTGCACTTATTATGGCCTTAACAGTGCTTTCAATGTAATCTTCCTCCATTTCAAAACAAGCATGTGTTCAAAATAAAGAAATTGCTATTACTTCACTGGCCACTGGAGCGAACCAACCCCGTGACGTCACACGCGGTGGCACTGCAAGATGGCGGCGTCCTTGCTCTAAAAGCTATAACAAAACAACCTTTTTTCTTTAAAATGGTTACATTAATCATGTTTGTTATATATTTTTTAATCAAAGTGGAAATCACTTTACTAAATAATGCAAACTTGACTGACTGCTTCATTTCCACTTTAAGGTTTCAGCACATCCTGAACAATCCCATAGGAAAAATGTATTGCTCAGTGGTCGATCTTTCTAACCTCAGGAGACTTAGTTGTGATTCTCATGTATTTCTCATTTTAGTCTCAACAGTGTCTCGGATGTTTCTCCTAAAAATCCTTAGGAGAAATAAAAGTAGACACAACTGAAACATGAGAAAGTTCTGAATGAAAGGAATCCATAATGACAATGGGAGAGAAACGTGTGAGAAACATGGGAGATCTCTTTATTGTCTTGCTGTAATCTCTTGCAAGACTCCATTATAAAAATATTTTACTACTCAGAGGTTGCTTTTTTGATTGCAATGGGGTGTTTCACCTTTAATGGTCAGGACAGTAGGAGTAGAGACAGCAAACAATTGGACAGGTGAGAATTGAACAGGAGCAGGAGAATACCTTTAGCTGGGATTCGAACCCACACTGCCTGAAGTGCAGTTGTGCCTTCCCGTCGATGTGCTGCCCACAAGGCTATGGTTCCCTTTCATGGCAACTTCGAACTGCGTCCTCTAGGGGTCGCTATGGGGAACGCCTCGTCGTGACCCGTGTCTGAAGCATACATTGAAAAAGCACCAACAACACGTTGGCCGGCGACAGCCATGACGTCACTACCGGCGTGACTATAGTATAAATAGGCGCCGGTAGAACACATCATCCTCTTCTTCGTCTTCACTGACTGTTTTGTTTGAAACGTGCATTTCTGTGGTAAGAGCGATCTCTATTCATTTGTTATGGCGAGCACTAGCAAAACGTTTAGGAGATGTGTGCATCCGTGTCATCGCTATTTGACACCCGATGACACACACGATGAAACAGCTCCGTTCTCGTTTGTCTCTTTTTGCGAGTAAAGAGGGGCAGCCATCTGCTTTCCACGGTTCAGGACCCGCCGCTGCTGAGGCACGGAGGAGAATGAGCTTGTGGGGATCGCAGGGGGACCTGGCTGATGAGTTTAAAGAGGGGCTTTCCCTCTCACGCTCGTCGGCTGTGGACGAGAATGAGCCACTGGAGGATGATGTTATTTCTTTAACATCTTCTGATCCAGGGGCCAGTGCTCTGCTGGGTTCAGCCCAGGAAGAGCAGGAAATGTCTGAGGAGGGCGAAGAACAGCCTCAGTGCTCTTTCTGAGTGGTTTAAAACCCCAGTTCCGCCTTGGGCACCACTCCATCTATGTATCCTCTGGATACCTATTTTAACAGGGTGTTGCTACTAGGGGTCTGTTGAGACAGTTCCTTCAGCATAGACAGAGCATGTGGTAGCCCCTGTGTGACAGGCCAAGACTAGTATGATTCTAGGCTCTTGGTCGTATTCCCTTAAAGGAATTTATCCTGATTCCAAGCCTTGAGCTCTACCCCGGGCCCAGGAATTCTGGCCCTAACAGATACGTTTTTTGGGGTATGTAGCCTAGGCCTTTGGCCGTAGGGAATAATGTCACTGACAGCCGTCTAACGTCCCAGGGGCAACTCCCATGGCAATATGGTAGAGTTGGTACTTAGTGCTCGCCATGGTTTCTGGCATGCACTCCCCTTAGCATGGCGGCGTGGGTATTCCATTCCCCATAGCGACCCCTAGAGGACGCAGTTCGAAGTTCCCATGAAAGGGAACGTCTCAGGTTACTTATGTAACCATGGTTCCCTGAGTAGGGAACGAGACACTGCGTCCTCTAGGTTTCTTGCCATGCTGCGGACACAAGCTTCAGACAAAGAAGTGGATGATGTGTTCTCCCGGCACCTATTTATACTATAGTCGTGCCGGTAGTGACTTCATGGCTGTCGCCGGCCAACGTGTTGTTGGTGTTTTTTCAATGTATGCTTCAGACACGGGTCACGACGAGGCGTTCCCCATAGCGACCCCTAGAGGATGCAGTGTCTCGTTCCCTACTCAGGGAACCATGGTTACATAAGTTACCTGAGACGTTCTGACAGAGGTTACTCTATGCTCAGGATACTAAAGGGCTGATTCTCTTATACGTCTCATTGAGATATCAGCTTTGTCTTAAGATGTCTTCAGTTTTATTTTAGGAGGAAGGTTAAACTTTTACTAATATTGTAAATACTAAAACTATCATTTCAATAGCATTAAACATCTCAGAATATCAAGGTTTACTAGTTTAAATTTATCTTCAATGTCCAGCATTGTATATTTACACCACATTTTCCAAACACACTAGAAAGGACTTACAAGAGCAAGATGTTTAGTATAAGAGCAATACCTTTTTTCAACAAATGTAACACTATACCAGTGTACTTTTTTTTTTTTTTTTGCTTTGCATTAAAATTTTGTCTTGTACAAAACATTTTTGCATGTATGTAAATATAGGTTATGTTTCCTCTGTTAAATCACTGTGCAATAAAACACAGTCTACATAAAACAACTTCAAATATGACAATGCATGTATTGTCTTTGACTGAAATGGTGTGGATAAATGATACTGAAGCTAACAAGAGGGAAGAAAAGTAAAATAAAAAAGAGATCTCTTTAACATTTCAAATATTTCTCCTAGACAGAAATTAGGTTACTTTAAGATTGAATGGAAACTTTTGCTTGAGTCTCCTGCTTCTCAAACTCGAAACACTCTCACAATGGTCTCCTTTAAAGCTTTAGAAGAGATCTCAACAACATCACACACCGTGTTCTGATTTTTCTCCTAATCTAAAGACTCTGATGGTCTCATATTTGTCTCCTCCAATGTTTCAAACAAGATCTCAACAACATCACATACTGTGTTCAGATTTTTCTCTTTCGCTAGAGAGGCTGGATCTCTCACATGTGTCTTCTCAAAAGTTTAGAAGAGATCTCAACAACATTACACACTGAGCTCAGATTTTTCTCCTACACTAAAGACTCGGGAGCTCTCACATTTGTCTCCTCTAAATTTCAGAAGTGATCTCAATAACTTTACAAAGTGTGCACCAATTCAAATGCCTCAATATGAGCTCGAACATGTTTACCATATAATATGTATTAATAATCAAATTAGTCAATTAATAATCAAGACTGAGTCATAAGCCATTTATGTGCCTTTCAGCAAAGAAAGCTCCATGGTTACATTTTCTGTAAATCAGTTTTGATTAAGGCATCCGGTACATTACTATTTAAAACAACAAATTATGTGCCTAAGTAAATAAACATTGTCTTATAAAAAGTGACATTATCCTTATTTCTGCATACTTTCTCTCTCAATATAGCCTTTGACTCTGAATTTATGATTTTCCCCTTTTATTTAGTGCCTTTCAAGTACTTTACTTAATGCACACTTTGTAAAGTTGTTGAGATCTCTTCTGAAGCTTTACAGGAGACAAATATGAGACCCCCAGATTATTTAGCTAAAGAGAAAAATCTAATCTAAGCACAGTGTGTGATGTTGTTGAGATCTCTAATCTAAACTTTTGAGGAGACAAATGTGAGAAATCCAGAGTCTCTAGCTAAGGATAAAAATCTGAGCACCGTGTTTTATGTTGTTGAGATCTCTTCTAAAGCTTTAAAGGAGACAAATGTGAGACCACCCTTGTCTGTAGCTAAGGAGAAATATCTGAGCACAGTGTATGGTGTTGTTGAGATCTCTTTTAAAGCTTTAAAGGAGACCATTTTGACAGTGTTAGAGTTTTTGTCTCAGGAGACAAGTTTGAGAAGCAGGAGACTCGGTTACACTTTATTTCGATAGTCCACTTTAGACATTCTACTAACTATAAGTAACTTTGTAACTACATGTCAACTATATGTCAACTAATTCTCATTAATTTGCAACTACATGTCTACTAACTCTCAGAGTAGACTGTTAGGGTAGGTTTAGGGTTAGTAGAATGTTGACAAAGAAAGAGTTAGAAGATATTAAGCAGACAGTATTCTAATACTCTACTAACTACTAGTTGATATGTAGTTGCAAAGTTACTTACTCTTAATATAATGTCTAAAGTGGACTATTGAAATAAAGTGTTACCGGAGACTCAAGCAAAAATCTAAATTCAAGTTAAAGTAACCTTATTTCTGTCTAGGAGAAATATTTGAGATGTTAAAGAGATCTCACTTTTGATTTTTCTTTCCTATGGGAATGTTCTCAAAAGTTGTAGACATTGTTCTTTTTTCCTCCTTCAAGAGCTGCAGAGTGTCAGCCACACTAAAGGGGTTGTTAGGCTCCCTGCTGTCATTATCATAATGTTCTGTAGCTATGCTATTATCAAAAGTGTTCAAAAAATAAAGTTCGTGTATCGACTGCCTACGTCATCAAGATGTATCTTACTTATGTGACGTTTTATAAGCCCTCCTAACCCAAGAAGCCCCATCCTGACTCTCAACCAAATTATGAACCCCTAATATGTATTTGCTCAGATCAATAAAGCACCACATTATTGAAAAAAATGAATAAAATATAGAAATGCCTATAGTGTTTATACAGATCAAAGTTACAGCCAACACACTAATTCTGTGCAAATTGACAAAAACGCATAGCAGGTATAATAAATGCAAAATAATAAAAATCTATTATTCAATAGGACAAAACAATGCTGTGATTATTCATGGAAATCATCAAAGCCATTATCTGAAAACCATGAATATTGTGCTGTGTTTTCAGTTTTTTTTTCGTGAGTAATTCTGGGTGTGCGATAATCAAACCTTGTGGCATTTGGCAAGACAGAGTTTCTCAGGTAGTGATTTTTCTTTATTTCTGGCATGGGACATTCTTCGATAAAAAGGTGGCGCCAGTCTTGGCTGTTACCGAGTGCTATCGATGTGACAATATTCACGTGGCGTGTGAAAGACTGAGAGAGAGAGCAAAAAAGTGAGAAAAGGATCTGTCTGTGGCACCTTCGAGGTATTGACAGAGCAGTGAGACGGGGTGTCAGAAGAAATCCCACAGAGCAAGTGCTCCCTCTCTCTCTCTCTGTCTCCTGTTCAGTAAAAAAAAAATCAATGGTACAGACGAACACATACCCAAATAGGTAGGGGCAACTTTCCAGTGAAAAGCCATAAGTGGTAAATTAAATGTCACTGAAGCTGGCATAGCACCTGTAGGAGAAGACTAAGGGCGCAAATACTTCTAGCTCCATTTCACGCCTCATCATGGTCCAAACCATGAGAATGCTATTCAGAATTCAAATCAACAATGCTTTGTTATCAGTATGTCCTTGTACATCAGTGTAAACTGTTTTCCATGGCCAGTTTTCTCTTTCAGGACAACATACTTTCACGACGGTGCAACCATTTAAAGAGATGACTTTGAGAGACATTACACACTATGTCCTAAAAATGCAATTCATTAAAAGAATGACTTTTAGGTTAGGTTATTCCAGGTTGTAAACATATCACGTGGTGCAACTCCTGATATCAAAATCATACAATGTCTCATCAAAAGAATGAAATTCGGAAAATAAATGGTTGAGTAGTTTGACATCATCATTTGTAATTCCTTAGAAATAAACTTAAAAAAAAAAAAGTCATAAAAATTATATTAATGGATTAATAATTTATTAAATTTGTAATAATAATAATAGTAATACAAATGTAAATAAATCTACCTTTAAAAATATATTTGCATTTTTTAAAACACCATTAGAATGCGTATATGTTTTCCAAGTAAGACATGTTCCTGGGTCAACAGCTTTTGTTGATCCTGGATCAACATTATTAGGGCCTTTCGCACAGCTTTAGTTCCAGAACTAAATGTACAGTACTAAAGTACTGGGACGATTTTGCGGAAACTATTTCCCAGTACCATTTAAAGGGCATTCGCACCGAGAGTGTGTACTAAGAAGTGACTTGTACGCGGCGTTCAACAACACAAACAAAATAAGAACAACATTAACAACAGGAGGATGGAGGACGCTGTGATCGGAGCTGTGTTTTTGTTGTGTCTTGCGGGTTTCACAATAATGGACATGGAATGTCGACGTATACGTAAAGCGATTGAAAGAACGGAAAGGAGGACTAAGAATCTCCAACGACAACTGACAGTGCTACATTTGCTACAAGTGCCTGCACTTCAGCGTCCGTCCATCTATCGCTGTTCTCCATACTTGCGAAATAAGTTGACACAATGTTTACAGTAAGTTTACACGCCGTTTTAAATCATGGCGGGTGAGGGCGTTTTCATACGCGTTTGGCCAATCAATGTCTACTTACGTCACAATTAGTACCAGTTGTGCTGGTTAGACCCTGCTCCGCAGTAGGAGCTAATTTGGTTCTCGAAAAAAGGCAGTCCGGTACTAAAATCGCACTCAGTTCCGGCGGTGCGAAAACTCCACAAAGTGGGTAGTTCCACAATTAGTTCTGGTACTATGAAAAGGTTCCCGCAGTGTGAAAGGCCCTATTGTCTAAAACTATAGACCTAACTCTATCTCTACCCCTAAACCTAACCCTACCCATAATTTATCCCTAAAATCAGAGGTAAATGATAGTTGTATAAGAGTGTAGTAGCACCTAATTCTAGTTGTAAGGCTAAAATTGATATTTTCTATAAACTTATCCCTCACTTCTGATTGGTTGATTAGAATGTTGAATGATTAGAATGGATGTTGATCCAGGAACATGTTGCACTTGGTGAAATCACATTCACCTGTATACTTGCATGTGTTGAAGGTGTAAGGAAATTATGTTATTATTTGATGGCTGCACATTACATTTTTATTTTTAAATTTAAAACTTTACTGAAAATGCTTTGAACATATGAAAACAAAATAAATACTAGCAGTACATTTTTAAGAACTTGGCACATTTTCAATTAGATTTTTCTTTTGTTTATTTTGTACACTCTTATTTGCCTTTTTATCATTTACATAAATTATATTTCTGGCCTAATGCTTATATTAGTGCAGTGCCCGGAAAGGCAGTGTCACTAAAATTGTTTACAGTGTGTGGCACTGGCAAGCATATGCTTTTATTATTGTAGGTTTATGCATGTCTTAAACCAGTGTGGTAAATGCATTCATGATCAATAAAATCCATACTGAAATCCTTGTAAAAAAGAAGCATTCCCATAATGCCTTGGCAAAATTACAAAAGTTAATTTGTGCTGAACAGACATCTTAATTAACTGTGCTGGCTTTGCTTTAGTAGACAAAGGAGGTCACTCTGCCTGTCCTTTCTCTCAGCTAGCCAGTTGTCCAAGCGTTTGCCTGTATATTTCACTGTGAGATGTGGCCCACCTAGTTGCAGGTTTGGTTAGAAATTGCTTCAGATTTTAAATAAGGATGAAATATATATCCAGTTCATACTGAGTGCCCTGGTATTGTGATATTATCAACTTATAACTGCAGTCTCTAGGTATAAGTGAATCCTGCTGGCAGAGAATAGCCTATACTATTCAAGTTCTGCATCAAAGCTAAACATAGAGAGTGGTAAAGGAACAAAAGCAAAAAAATGAAAATAGTGACGATCACTCTATATAAAAACTAGCACTGAATCTATCCCACATCTATTTTAATAGTAATTCCCTGACAGCATCATTATCCCGACCGCTCAAGACACAGCGCGGCTGAAAAGGACGACAAATCTGATTATTCTGACTTCAAAATACTGAGGGCTTTGTTGCATGCTTGTTGTGTTCAAAGGGAACTGCAGACCTGGAAAAGGAGATGGAGAAAGTGAGCAAGTGTGAAAGAGGATGTAAGTTGAAAGGGTGTGTGCAGATGTCCGGAGAGAATCATTCAGCTTGTGAAGTGGAAATCCAGTCGAGTTTAACCGTCTACTCCTCAGTTTCCTGTTACTATTTAGGGCAATAACGTTCTGCCAGGCTACCCTGAGATCCATGAATATTGCATCAGTCCACGGTTTACTGTAACTCCTCAAACATCTCTTTTTCTGCAGACAGTCCAGTGAGCTCACCAATAAGCGCGGAAGTGTCAACCGTGGTGACCCACGTGGGAGTGTTTTAAAAGCCAGGGAGGGGCAGTGGATGCTTTCACTTAGCATGGAGTTTCAGCCTGAGGCATTACACTTTACGCATCAGAGATATTAAACTAGACTGTTGGGGCTTCTGTATAGGGAACAGTTGACCTTTTGTGATACTTCAACAATGCGTAACTTGAAGTGTAATGTAGTAATGTAGTTGTTTAGTGCAATGAGAAGGATTGTGTGTGTGGCGTTTGTGGTTTGGCGTGTCCATCGGGGAACTATCTATCAGGGGTCAGCAACTGTTACTGGACAGTGATGAATTTCCACCAGCTCAAAGTAAGGAGGACTAGAGAGGCTGAACAAAACATCACCATCACAGCCATCCATCACGGATTGGTAGCAAAGAGCCAAAATGAGCTATACATCAAAGTCAGTCGCAGAAGAGCCTATCCAGCACTATAGCTCCTCCCTTCGGAACCAGGTTTTATTAGTGCAACCATAGAGCAAAAATGGCCCTAGGACAGAGACTTGAGGCACACCAAACTTTTTTGATCTTTCTGTGTCCCACTCTGACCTTCAGTTTAACACCAAACAACCCAGAACCTTGCACTGCTTCAACAAAGAGCTGAGAGTCATCCTTTTTTGAGATTAGCATTACGCAAATAAGCACATTGTGCAAGATAATTGGACCACTCAATTGGTCTCTCATTAATGAAGGCTATGCTAAGCCTTGTTCTGCTAAATAAGCCCACTGCACATGCGCTTCAGTGGGTTAGTAGCTTAGAGACAGACTGAGCTGGCGTACACAATGCGTAGCGAAGCATGAGAAAGAGAACATTTTGCTAATTGTACAACAGCTTAACTTATCTGACCATATAGGCAGAAAACCTCCAAGTAGATTCATAGTCGGCTGATTAAAAATGACTGAGCATCTTAATATTGTGATATTTCATGATATACCAATTACAGAAATGTTATGAAGTTTTATTCTAATAAATCAATGCAAGATGCTTTGCGCTAAGATACTACAGTTATTGCTAATCACAGTAGCTAGCTTTCCAAAAATTTCTCTCGTTGCTTGATTTTTGTTGTATGACAGTAGCAAATACTATACTAAAAGGGGGTACCATGGTGATTTTCCACATTAATAATTTTGGGTGTAAAAGAACGCAGGTGTTTTGTCACAATTCTAAAGCTAATTTGATTTGATCATCAGGAGCAGAGGAGGAATCGTGAGCGAGTAGTCTTGTCCAGCCTGCCACAATGTGCTGTACAAATGAAATCTCCCTGGGACTGATACAGACTTAACCAAACACAAATGCGTAATTGGGCTCTGGCATTTGCATTTGAATTGTGCTAGGAAATGAGTAAAGGAATGAAACTGCGGAGACAGACAGAGCGAGAGTGTGTAGGAGAAAGAGTTGTGCTCTCTGATTAAAATGGACCGATGTGTGGAAGAAAGGTTGGAACGTTGGAGGAAGCAGGCGGAGGTTTAATTGGCTGATGACCTGTCCTACGGTGAAATCCTTAACCAGAGGGAACTGTCTTATCCATCTCTTCCTGTCACTTTCTGTGGCCTACACAATGTCCCTATATTGCCGAACAGGTTACATAACTTGTTCTTGTATTGTTGATACACCCTTGGGCTTTTCACACTTGATGGTTTTCCTTTTTTAGTGGAGTAAAAAAGAACACACTTTAAAGTATGAACATGCTGCTCTTTTCCATGCAATTACATTTCCATGCAAATCAATGGAGACTCAAGCTTTCAAGCCTGAGCAAAGCATGGCAAGTCACAGGTGTGCTTTTGTGGGGGAACCCTTTGAGTAAAACACACTCGGATGGCTCATTTTCCTTGGCACCAGCGACAGGAAGTATCCCAGAATGCAGAGCGAGGCAGCTGCTAAAAGTGTCATCAGAGAGTGCGTCCCATGGTTGGTCACCTGTCCTGTCACATTCACTCATTCTTTCCATTAATCAAAGCATAAACACCCTGCTGTCTGTACAATTCCTGTCACTTAGCCCAGGATAATGGTGTCACGAATAACCTACGATTGTTCCCCCCCTTCTCTGTTTTTCTCCTCCTTCGCTCACACAATCTTTTTCACACTCTCACACTATGTCTCTCTGGCTCTCAGCAGACATTGACAAACTTCCTGTCACCTTTTCCTTTCAGAGGGAAAGAGGGAGGGAATGATATATAAAGATGGACTGGGTTTAAGAGGAGGCAAGAGTAGTCGGTGCCAATAGCCTCGTGGTTAGTGCGTCGACAGCGCAACTGTGCTCACGGCGACCCGAGTTCAATTCCCGTCTCGAGGTCCTTTGCCGATCCTGCTCCCCTCCCAGTGCTTTCCTGTCTTCTCAATAAAAGCCCATAGAAATAACTTTAAAAGAGGCAAGAGAAAAAGATAGCAAGAAAAAAACAAGTAAAGTGACAATATTAGTCAAGAGTCACTACCTCTGGATCTTCACAATTAGAAGGGAGGAGATCGCTGGAGAGTGTCCACCAAAGAAAAGAAAACACTTTTAAAAATCTAGTTTAAGACTCATCTGCCAAGTTCCAAGAAATGTACTTATTATATTCATGTTAGTTTTTTTTTATGGTTTTGAATTTTTTAATACCAGTTCAAAGAAAATTTTAAAGTAATGCCTCTAAAAATGTCATGTGGTAAAATTAATAACAGTCCTTGCACCCTGAATATAAGTAGTCTTATCTTTACTTTTTTAAAACATGTTTTTAATATACTTTTTTTCTCAAATACCATTGTCAGGGTTCCGGGTAGAGGGATGAGGCGAGGACTCAGTACTGCAGAAAGAATGGGCTTTTTATTAAAATAAAACAAAACAAACAGAAACTACCCAGTGGGGGAAAAACAGGCTGGCAAGGCAAGGCAAGGCAAGGCAGGATCTGGACACGACACATCCAGGGAGAGATGACGACGAACTGACGCAGGACTGCAAACACAAGGAGAATAAATGGAGAGCAAATGAGGGTAACGAGGGACCACATGTGGGGCAAATTAACCAATAATCAGGTAACAAGATGGGAGGGGTCAAGACAATTGACATGAGCACACCGAATCAAAGACAAAAAGCCATGTGCTCACACAAAACAAAACACATGGCCAGCAAAACAAAATCACAAGCCATGTGCTAGAACAAAAGACACGAACACGCAGCTAATGAGAAAACTCATAAGGCGCGTGTTCACACAAGACAACAAGAAAAGCACACGGCTGAACACAAACCGCGTGCCACACAACACACGTGGACAGAAGAGCGCACGACCGAGTGAACTCGAGACCGCACGCTCCCACAACAGACAGAACATGGAGCGCAAGTGTCCGGACCCCGACACGAAACCGAAACTCAAGACATGAGTGCCAGGATCTGAACACCACGCTCCAACATGAAACAGTACACGCAGACGAGAGTGCACGGCTCGAGCACACTCGAAGCTGCTCGCTCACATGAAAACAATGACATGTCACGAGTGTCAGGGCTCGGTCACAAAACTATGAATTACACTAGACCCAAGTGACAGAACCCTGACACTAGCCCCCCTCAAAAGGGACGCCACCGCAGGGTGGAGCCGGAGGGACGGACCAGGGAGGCTCCGGCTTAAGACCCCCGGCGGACCACCAGGGCGGAGCCGGAGGGAGCTTGGCAGGCAGGAAGGGTGGAGCCCGTATCAAGGAGGGAGCCGGCATCAGGGCAAGGAGCCTGGGCGGGGCCGGCAGGGCAAGGAGCCTGGGCGGGGCCGGCAGGGCAAGGAGCCTGGGCGGGGCCGGCAGGGCAAGGAGCCTGGGCGGCGCCGGCAGGGCAAGGAACCTGGGAGGGTCTGGGACGGCCTCCAGGCCAGCAGCAGTGGGCTCCTGGATGGCCTCCAGGCCATGTGCGATGGAGGAAGCCCTTCTCCTCCTCCTCCTCCTCCTCCTCCTCCGTCTCCGAGAGCGGGGCACTGCCACTTCGTCGGCTACCTCTTGGGGCGCAGCCGCCTCTTCGGCCGTCACTGGGACCGATGCAGCCTCTCCGGCCATCGCTGGGGGCGCTGCAGCTACAAACCGCGTGCCACACAAAACACAACACACGTGGACAGAAGAGCGCACGGCCGAGTGAACTCGAGACCGCACGCTCCCACAACAGACAGAACATGGAGCGCAAGTGTCCGGACCCCGACACGAAACCGAAACTCAAGACATGAGTGCCGGGATCTGAACACCACGCTCCAACATGGAACAGTACACGCAGACGAGAGCGCACGGCTCGAGCACACTCGAAGCCCCACGCTCACATGAAAACAATGACATGACGCGAGTGTCAGGGCTCTGTCACAAAACTATGAATTACACTAGACCGAAGTGACAGAAACCTGACAACCATAAGTTAATAAACCAGAAATAGTTTGGGGAAGTCCCATCACATGATATTTTACAACAAGTCCAACACTTTTTAAGACACTTACTTTTTTGTCTGGATGCTGTTTTGAAAAACGTAAAACCTATAAAACCTAGCACAAGGACACCGCTCCCTGAGAATACAAGATGCACAAGCAACCTGGGAACTCAGGTAAAGGAAAACCCTGCTCTAGTAAAACAAGCTCCCCTGAATAAAATCAATCTTCACCCCTTGCTCACTCATTCTTCACCTCAACACCTAAGGGACACTGTCCCTTTGCTCCTTCCACACTTCTCCAGCTCAATGATGTCAGAGAGAGCCACTTTAATATATTTCCAAAACACGTTTCAGATGACAAAGCCCCAGCTGTGGTGAAAGCACAGGTACACAAAACACAACCCAGCGATTGATGGAGCCCCATTCACCGATTTGACAAACTGATTATCTCTCTGGAGCTTAAGCGCTGATCAATTACCGGCTTTAAAAAGGTGGAAAGAAAGGATGAGCAAGAGAAATGAAAGAGAGAGAGGAACTTTCCATTGCCTTTAGATCTCAGATCATGTTTAATTTTAGATGGAGAGAACCTTCCTTTAAGGATTAAACATAGTCAGAGTGCTGATTACATAAATCATGTAACTGCATGAAGAGAGCGCCACATGAATATAAAATCGTAAAGGCTGGTGGGGGTTCACTGTGGAAACATCCTTCTATCCAAATGTGCTATTTGGATGATAAAAAAACACTGCGTGTCCAAAAGCACTTCCTAAAAATCGCCCAGAATGAAACATTTTACTCATTCAAATTTATCCAGTGGAACCGTCTGTGTTTTATGTGCGGAGGGACTATCCATCAAGTGGGTAGGCTAGAACAGTCCAGAGTCAATTATTCTGGGCTGGTCTGTTGTTCAGTGTCACTTCCTGCCAGGGCAGCTTTTTAGCCCCTGGCCACAAAAACCCAACTGGGTCTGAAATGGACTCAGTATCACAATCTCCTCTGGATTAAAGGGTTAAGCAGCGTAACTTGCCCAGAATGGCTTTTTACCACTTTTATCACAGACATTTGTTTCTGAGGAAGATATGCTCTACAGTGTTGACACAAGATGTTGGTTCTAGGGTCAATGACATATAAGAGTGTCTATGATAAAAGAAAAGGGAAGATCTTTTAAAAAACTAGTTTAAATTTGTCAAGGTTTTAGAAAAGTATTCTTTATTTTCATGTTGTTTTCATGTGACTTTCATATGAAACTCAAAGAAACTTAAGACAAGTGACTATTTAATGACTCTAAAAATGTCATGTAGCCATCAATTAAAGATACATAAAGGTGCAATAAATTAGCAGAATTACAGAATCAAAAAAGGTCCAGTCAATAGTACAGTCATGCACGAAGAACTGCTCACATAGAAATCATTTTCAAACCAAGCAGCTTTTTGTTGGTCAATGCGAAATTTGCATTAGGAAATGTTTCACGCAAAATTCCCAAATAGAGCAAATTCCTATTGAAATTACTGGATTTCACCAGCAAAATTTCACCAAACACTGGTAAATGTGGTCGTACCTTAATAGCTTTGCATAATAGGGTTTATTTAATTTATTTGTTGATTAAATGATTATAGATCATATACACTCTCATATACACTCCACAATGGCACATGAAAACGAAAACTGGAGTTGGCTGTTTTAATACTGGTGGGTGGTTCTCATCCAGAAATGAATGCCACTAGTTTTTACAATGGTAGATTCAATCACCTATAAAATATGGAGAACCAGCCTCCAATAAATTACCTATAAAAGTACAGATTTATTGATTTCAATTGAAGGACTGTTTAGAAGACCAATATCTCAAAGTTCTTGCTGAGTGCCTCTTATGAAGACGCTGTATTGACTGTTGTAGCAGCGACATACAAAGCAGTCCCCTATGAACGTGGGGTGGAGAGATATATTCATCTGTAATCACCCTATTTCTCCCTTTGCTTTGAGTGACCTTTTATGAAATCAATATTCTTTTCCACACAGACCTATAAATGTCCTCCATAACAGAAGCACAAAGAAGAGGCCCTACTGCTGACTTTGGACTACAACTTTTATTTCCTGGCATTAGCTTAATTAATTTCTAAAGCTCTTCACAGATCAAATGGGCTGCACTTCTAAAATAACAAGCCTACTCTCTCTAATGTAGATGTGGACCACGGAGGACTTGACCTCTGCTTGTTCAGGGCCAGTTAAGTCCCATCTAGTGTCTCAGGCGCTGCTAAAATGAGACTGGGGACTCTGTTACCTTCCCCAAGATTCACAATTAAAATCCTGCCATGGAGTGGAGGACAGAAAGGCTAAAGAAACTCAATTCAAGAAGTTATGGATGGAGATCGGTGAAGTACAAAGAAATGTGGTGGAAAACTGACACTATATTTTGGTTTTAGAGTTTTTGGAGATTTTTGTGTGTGTGTGTGTGTATATATATATATATATACACACACACACACACACACACAGGTTTGTTTTTGTGAAAAGTGGGGACATCCCATAGGCGTAATGGTTTTTATACTGTACAGACCGTATATTCTATTGCCCTACACCAACCCTACCCCTAAACCTACCCCTCACAGGAAACTTTGTGCTATTTCAGATTTTTCAATACACTCCATTCTGTGTGATTTATAAGCGTTTTGAAAAGTGGGGACATGGGGTAATGTCCTGAAAAGTCACCTTCTCCTTGTAATACCTATGTCATACCTTTTAATTTATGTCCTCATTTGTCACAAAAACGCGCGCACACACACACACACACACACACACACGCACAAACTTACACTGAAAAAAGCAGATATACTTTTTCCCTAACCTAACCTTGTAAACAACCATCTTTCACTCAGGAAGCAAAACCTAATAAAAACTTGCCTGCCGTTCACAGTTTGTTCTGTTTATATACAACAGACATCAGATATGCAAACACCGACAGGAACCAGACAGGAAGAAGAAAATAACATTGCAATATTGCAGCAACTGCGTGTTGGAACTCACAGAAAATCTTTCACGGAAATTGTCGGACTAAATGTATTGTTCAAGACCATTAATATCAAGAATGAAAAGAGCAAAATGCGGAGATTCAATGCACAAGGGAGCTACAATGAAATGTGTGAGCAATACAGGAGAGAGAAGAAAAAGTGCGGAAGGAAGAAGTTGAGATGTCACCCCATTCAAGCACAGAAACAATTATTCCCCTCTCCGTAGTCACGATAATTCTCCCTGGACCTCCACTCAAAGTGTGGGGGAACTGAAGGAGTTGCTTTTTGAAATCCACTGGAGACGATTGCTGAAAATGTTCAACTATGGACTGCTTTCACAATAAGTCTCCGGAGAGCAAGCACGGGGCTTTCTTTAGTCCTCTGGGAGGAGGAGGGGTCTGATAACCTCAGGAAGCAACAATTATGGTGGCACTGATCAATGGCACAAGGGTATAAAAGGACAGAACACTATATATTCAAACATGATCAGTGGTATTCCGATGGGAGCCCGGAGCATGTGCATCGCATAAATATATATATATATATACACAAGTGCAGTCAAAACCAGACAATGAAGAGCTATCAGCTTCATGCCTCACTCTTAAACTCTTTAGGTTCATAACAAACAAACAGCACCTGGTCTTGTTGTGCATTGACTACATTTACATGTGCATGTTTCCAATAATGAGAATAAGGACTTAATTGCAGACACAAGCAAACCTCTTCACTCCTGTTTACATGCCATTTTCATTATTTTGATTACTTTTACAGTTTTTATTAATCTACGTCAATACACAGAACAAATTATGGGCTCACATACAGTAGGCGTGTTACTGGCCACTGTTTTAATTTACTTGCATCAAATGCAAGACACATTCTATGGACATATTGGATGTTTGGATGTTTATTCGGCGCCATGATGAACACCCAATTGTGACGGCAATGCTGCTGCAACTATAGGTTTGTCTAGGTGGCCATCGCGTTCCTTGTGTTGTCTCTTAACTGTTGGCAATGATTTGGAGCGGAGGGAAAACTTCCAAATGTATTGAGTTCATTTGATCAGAGTGGAAATAAAGCGATTATTAATAATAATAACAATGCAACGGTTTTCATGCCTGTTTCTTGTGATTAAAATCTGCTTTCACGACACATTTTAATATAATTTCGGTTACTATGATTAAGATCTTAATCGCATCGTTCTGATCGAAGTATTGTGTTTACATGAGGTAAAGTTTGGATGGATAATGAAAGTGTCATTATAATCACATGTAAATGTAGTCATTTGTGCATACTGTACTATTCTAAAAAGAATAAATGCTTCTACATCAAAATGTAATTACAAGATTAATTCACAATCTGACATCATTAGAAACATCTAGTTTCAATAAAATAACATCACAACAATGACAAAATTTTTTTTAAATAATTTCTCACAATCTTACTATATCTTGCAGTTTCAACTTTGTATGCTATTTCTCATAATTGCAACTTTATCTCAAACCTGCAAATGCTGCTCACAATATTACTTTACACCTTTGTTTCTTGTGCTCCTATGTATTATAGAAGCAAAATAGCAAAAGCAGTGAACTCTAAGGAGCGAAGTGTTAAGCTACAGCGTTACATTGCATGCAGGATGAACATTGTAACTCAACACTTAAAATTTCATACAACCTCAGCTTTGCTGCTGACCTACATCTCTATTACCGGGATTACCAGGAATTTGCATGATATATCAGTGCTAGTGGAAGGTTCCAGAATGAAAATTAAAACAGCACATAAGAGAGACTGAATGTACATTACAACAGCACATTAGATATTCTATGCAATGTAATAAATATTAAAATCACTCTTCTGTGACATCATCTGCAACGTTTTTCACATAGAGGTCAAAGCTTTGCATGAAATCCTTACACGAGTCACATAAAAAGGGAGATTATATTGGGAGAAAAGTGGAATTACACATAGCATGAAATGCACCCAAATCTTAGAAATGAAAGAGAACTGGGATACGGCGAGGGAAGAGGCGGAGGAAGGGGTCACCACCACTGGGTTCCTGGGAGCCTGGAGCTCATCAGGTGATTTATGGGCCTGCAGGGCTTCCATAGGCCGGGCTGATTTTCCCAAAGGCACATCTACTGGAGCCGAAATTACAGCCTTTTCCTCCTTCCTTCAGTCAACATATGAACACCAGGGACGGCCAAATTATTCTCCCACTCTCTTGGTTCATTTTCCCCCTCTGTGTCCACTCACTCACTCCCAGCTGAACAATGAGGCCAACCTCCATCCCTCAACCCCCCTTTCATTTTCTCAATCTGTTCTCACTCTCACTCAATCTGAAGTAGTCTTAATAAGACAGTGCTCTTTCCGAGACGAGAGATACTGACCTTCCCGGCCTTCACGTTTAATTGAAAGACCTGCATAGCTCAGAGTAGCTGCCATTCACATTGTTTCCCCCTTCAGCCGTAAACCTCCTCCAATACCTGCAGTCCACTTCTGCCTCATAAAAGTCACAGATGGTTTCTTTATTTGTTAGGACTTTATTTTTCATTTGTTGAGTCTTATTCTTCTCCCAATGGATCGATGAGGCATGAATCTTACTCCAGAGGAGCCCGATCCATATGTGAGCAGTAAGGTGTAATATCTTCTCACAGATTCTAAAGATCCACAATGAAACTAACAATCTGATGAAAAATGCAGCCAAAATCGTTCATGGATATATTGGTTGGAGCTCCACAGAGAAATGGCCCTTAAAATCTACTTTCCTCTTCATTCAGTGGTCTATAAACTCCATCTGGCCTTGGGCGATATTAATTAGGTTAGTGGTATTAAGCAGTTGAAGGAGAAGGAAGAAGTACAAAGGCAATATTTCCTGGAGTAATTAGCGGACATGTATAGTGGACTACAGAGTGGGTCAGATGATTTACGTTCACATGTTAATAAAGTATTTACTTGAGTTCACATTCAGGCAGAGGGCCATACTTTCTATATATATATATAAAAAAAAGGTAGACTAGACTGATCAGACCGACTAGACAGGGGGTTGTCCAGGGGTTGACAAAGACCCCACCCAAATGTAATGATCCACTCAATAAAATAAAACATGCAGTTTATATTTCCATGTTTTCATGCAAGGCCTATTTACTCTTAAAATTCTACATATTCCCTACCCCTTTCTTGCTTATTAAGTAATACTATTTGCTCACTTTATAATGCTTTCAGCTACCAAGACAGCGTGGTTCACACATCTTAACATTTAAAGTAAAACTTTTAAATTTACTTCAGTTCATTCCACAAGTTTTTTCCCCCCTCACAACCAGTGTAAAAAGTGTTAAAAAAGTGTCTGAATTTCACATGAACCCAGCTAACATAATAAACCATACAGAGAGAAATGGAAAAATTGACCTCCGCTGGTTGGAGTTTAGCTGGAACTGTCTTCAGTCAGTGCAAGCGGTGTTGAAATACCCCGCAGACCCCATGGTGCCTCCCATTCTGCCTTTGATCGGCATCACCATCCGTCCACCACCAATTACCAACATTTTTTCCATCCCATTTGCATACATTAGCAAATGGCGTGCATATTCACGAGATGCAGATGAACCCTGCTGACCGGCTCCAGGGGCGTTGCCTCCTGTCGAACGTATTGCAATTTAATACTCGTTTACGAGTAAAAGCCGGAGCCACACATGCAGACTGGAAGGAAGGGGGGTAAAGTGGGGAAGATGAAATGAAACGGCCTGCCTTCACAGGATGCCTTTGAGAAGCAAATTATGCGTCTTTTCTTTCTTGTGTACGGGCGGCTCTTTAACGCAGGTAATTAGACCGGAGTTAGATTAAGCCACACAATGGAGCAGAAAGAAGAGAAGTGCAATAGGTTTACCCTCGCTGCGTTCCACTCCTTTACTATACTGACAGAAATCAATAGACACTCATGTAATGCACTTCACAGCAGATAAAGGGTGGACAATAAAAAAGTGAAAGGGGGAGAAGAAAGGAGAGAAAGAAAGCAGAAGAAAAAGCCAGATCCATTTTGAAACCCTTTGGAGCTGTGGTGCAGTGGTTAGCACAATGTGCATTGGTGCTTATGTGGGCAATGTGGGTTCGAGCATGTAAGTCATGTAGGAAAGATCATGTTTACGAGTTGAACAAACTTGAATGCCACTATTATGTCATAATTACGATCAGGAAACTGAACTTCCTTTAAGATCTAAGTTTCTGAGTTGTTTCCATCCAAAGTTGCAATTTTAACTAATGCGGAATATTAGAACACCATTTCCAACTATCCGCCTCAAATTATCCACCTCAAGTTTTTGATGCACATTTTAAGATTTTATGCACATCTTGGTATTTCCATCCAGCATTTTTTTACTAAAAATATATATATCCAAAAACATGCATAAACATATGTGGATGGAAACAGAGAGAAAATATGGATGATGCAACAGATACTGCATCTATACGTTAAATTTAAATCAGAGATTTAATTTTTTTTTTACATTTACAATAAAACTAGATAGGTTCCACGTACAAAATATGAGTGTTGTACAATTACGATATAACAGAATGATTCCATTTTCAAAAACATTATAAATTCAATAAAAAAAACACAAACAAACAGACAAACAAAAAAACTTAACCACACCTGATATTGTAATTATGACTTCCCAAATCATAAATACAAACTTCCCAGGAGGACTTGAATGCACCATATGTCCCACTCATCACATGTCCAGGAACAACATTTCTGGTTGTCCCGCCCAGACAACAGCCTGTGACGGTAGGATAGTGCATGTTGAGGATCAGAAGGGCCCGTGCTGAGAAGAGCTGTTGTCGAGAGCCAGGATCAGGCAGCACAATGCGGGATTTACGGTGGAACAGAGAAAGAGCAGCTCGCAGGAGTCTTCCTCCACCCCAGGGCTGCTTTACACTTAATGTAACTCACTCTCCATTCACACAGCCACACTAATCCTGTTCCCAGCATAAACCTGTTAACACCACCCCGACATACTCACGCGCACACGCATGCTCCATCGTTCTCTGAAAGCATCTCACTGCCTCAAAACGGTCCCGGCTCAAGGACAGAGGCAGAGAGGACAAGATGTGAGAATGAAAAATAGAATTAAATAAAGCCAACAGTTCTTGTTCTCCAGCTGATGCTAAGAGTCGTGCTTCACACTAGCCTTGAAACGCTGCCATCTCCCCAAAAGCAAACTGTAGGACAGGCTAGCTCAGATGTACTGTAGGTGTACGATCACCACCCACAGTCCTTTCAGTCCATTTTCTGAATGGGTTTTAGACACAAAGAGCAATGTAAAAACAAAATGTTTTGTCTTTTATTTATGTCATTTGATAGAGTTAAGCAATATCATACAAGAGGGCTGTTTTTTACCCCCCAATTATCCGCAAATGTGACTGATTTTATACAAGATTTCAATAAACAAGTCAATATTGTGAGTTACATTTTAGTTTCAGTATTGTCTGTTTTTGCTGTTTCATCAATGAAAATAGTTTCAAACAATGTTACAGCAGAATCATTGTGCACCTCACTGAGCAACGTACAGCGGTGTTTTGTTACTAAATTAATCTGAAAACCAGCTGAATTAATGTAATGTACAATTAATGTACAACTCATTAATACAGTGACTAGCTGACATTTTCCATTTCATAATAAAGTATATATATATGCTGCCAAACGATTAATTCATATCCAAAATAAACGTTTTTGTTTACATAATATATGTGTGTGTATATTTATTATGTATATATAAATACACACATACACAGTATATAGTTTGAAAATATTTACATTTACATGTATATATTTATATTAATTTAATTTACATTATATATAAATATATTTAATATATAAACAACATATTTTTCTTAAATATATATGTTATAAAAAAGTTTAAGAAATTATGACTAATTAGGTTAGAAAATGCCCCTGAAAAACAATAAAAAAAATAAAAATGTTTCTATCACCGCTTTGAACTATCCACTGAACAGAATATGACGAATATGAAAAGCTTCAGTGGACAGTTGTCCATGACACACTAAACACAAAAACACAGCAAAATACTGACTAGTTATCGCTATTGTCCAATTTCCAGAAAATAGAGATGTATTTTTTGTCAATATCGCACATCCAGATTAGAAACTTTTTCTTGTCTGAAAGGATAATTAAATAGTGCAAGCTCCACTGTCTGCACTTTCATTGTTAAATGCTACATTGCGCTTGTGCAGCTTTACAGCATCGCCAATGGTAGCGACAATATAGTGATGATATTGACAAAAAATACATCTCTATTTTCTGGAAATTGGACAATAGCGATAATTAAACTCATCAACTCTCATTAAAAATAAATTATTAAATGACTTCCAGACACATTGTTGTGGTGAATTTATGCCTGTATAGGTGACATTTATGTGGCCAGAGTAACCAAAAGACTGTAATAGCTGTAGAGTGCTAACAGTTAGCATTTCCCTTTCTCACCAACGCTAGCTAGCGTGTGACTAGCTTGCAAAATTTTTTATTTAGTCAGAATACATGACTACTTCCCAATGTCCGCCAATGTTGACAGAGGCTTTTTTACAGAATTGACTGAATCTACCTGTGGAGGCTAACTGGACCATGCTAATTAGCTAAACTTCGACTCCTTGAGAATGGAACCCTTTTTGTAATAATAAGCATTGTAAATCTTTTTCAGTTTTTCACTTTTTGATACTTAATGTATTTTGTTTTCTTTTGCAGTTTGAAAAAGGGAACATGTGCTTTGCTATGGTCTCCCATGTACCCATAAAGAAGTTTATCCCAATTGTACATATCCCAGACAACGAAATGTGAAAAAATCTATAATCTCACAAAGTGGACCAGACATTGTGCCAAAAGTCAATAGGCTAGTTCTTTGAGACTAGCTTATGTGTTAGCACCCTCAATCCCCATAGTACTATAATAGGGGTATACAGTCAGAAAAGTAGTACTGTATTTCTGATAGAACATCACTGTATTGTGCTAAAGTTGAAATACATGCAGAATAACCAATGCGGAGCACTCTGATTAGATCATTTATACTTTCAGCTGCTCTGCGAGCCGATCAATAGCGTCGGTATTCGGCGAGAGATTGAACAATAATTTCCCCTCGGATTTTCAATTATAGACTGCTAAACATCTGCAATAAAGCAGCCAGTTCCGGGAGGGGGAGCGATCCATCACGGGACACTCACAGGAGAGATGGGAGAGAGAGATAATACTGGCACCGTACCCTGTCACAGAAGAGCAATGCCCCGCCAGCTGCCTTGCAATGAAAGCACGTTTCTGTCAATTTAAAATATTCATCTGCTTCTTATCACCTCTCCCCTCATCTCGATCGCCCCTTTTCTCACTAGATACAGTTGTGCTGTGTCTATCCATCTTCTTTTGTAGTATCAGGCCATTTCATTGCATCGCTGTCGTCTTTTTTCTCCCTCCATGCTTCTAATTTTCCCTCTCCCTTCCTCATTTTGCTGGTTTTTAATTCTGAGCACTCTTTCCCCATTTAGTAAACTCCGGAGCGTCACAGATCGTCCGCAGGGCGCATATTAAACATGCTCGGAGCTAATAAGTCTGCAGAATGTGTGTTCTGTGGGAAAAGTAATCAGCCTGCCATCTACACAGGGGGCTTTAGCTGTGTTTTTTTGGGAAACTGACAATGTGTGCCTTAGAGTTCTTTTCGCTGCCCAAATTTTTCTCATGACCTGGTTTTAATTGCGCTGGCCATTTTGATGAAGTGTCGTGTAATAATAGGGGGATACAGCGCTGAGCGTTTAATGATCAATGGATGCAGTGTTTGACTATGTGATGTGTGTGTGAGAGATCACATTCTCACTAGCCTCGTGCTTGACGTCAAGTAAACATTAGTTTGCTTTTATTCATTTGGTGGATGCTTTTATCCACAGCGGCTTACATTGTAGTCAAGGTGCACATTCTATCAGTTCATGCATCCTCTGGGAATTTGTTGAGCATCATTACAAACCCAAAGGCAGATAAAACAGGCCATGCTCACAGATTCAAAATAATTTTTCAGGTTAAAAAAGAACAAACGATCTATTACATGTATTATTCAGTAAAAATTTGTAATATTTGTGCTATAAAGTTGTCTATTTCTTCCTTGTAAGGTGGAGTTGCTATAATAGATCAATATTTCTGGTGTCCTTCCAGGTCTGATGTGAAAGTTTTAAATAGACTTACGGACTTACTTATAGCCTGTAGCAGAGAGGCCCATACCAGTGCCCACGGGCCATGCCTTATTATAAGAAGGGGATAAAAGCAAGCCATTGTCAAGCTTTTTTTTTTAGTTTTTTTTTCCTCCACTGAAATTTAGAAAATATATGAATTATATTTTTTTATGTTAATTTTAATATATTTGGATATAATCCAACATTTATTGTTAATATAATATTAGATTTGTGGCCCTTCGTACTGAAATATTTGGCCACCTCTAGTCTATAGGCTATAATTAATTCGCAGCGCTTTACCATCTCCCCATCGACTTCTGTTACACATACATTACTGCAAGCACTTTCCATTTTTTTGTTTTACAAACTAAGGGATGGGTCGAAATTATTCACTTCAGTAAAACAGCAGGTCAGAGTTGCACACAGAGCTTCTGTTCTCAAAAGAACAGAGAATCGGCCTAATAAAATAATAATTAAAAAGGTTTTTAGAAAAAATACAACAATTGAGCCACATGACCTGAAAAGTGTGACACCTCATCTGTTCCTATTAACACATTAGTACATAGTGCCAATAGGTGAATTTACATAAACTGATTGTAATAGGACTAGAGGCACAATCAGAATAAAACAAATCACATGCAACCACGTCAATCGGAATGAATTTGCCAGATCTGATTCAAATTTCGATCGGATTGTAAGAGGTGGTTTATTCCTTTTGTAAACACTTGATTGGACTGAAAACCGAAATTGGAAATGATTGCGCATGTGCAATGAAGTAGAGATAGCGTAATGACCGGGTTTCACAACAGTTCATGAAGTAGATAATTTTATTTTTTAAAACATAGAAGATATTAGTATGCAACAACAGTGGGAAACTCTGTATATTCATGCAATGTGTGCATGCCAAAAAATTCAATCCGATCAGAAGCTTGTAGCATATAAATGTGCAATTGTGCGATTACTTTATTTTGCATTCATGTAAACACTATGTTCGGATTGATCAATCAGAATGAATACATTCCAATGGAAGCAAAAAGTGTCCATGTAAACATATCTAAAGAAATGTTAGCCAAAGATAGATAGATAGATAGATAGATAGATAGATAGACAGATAGAATGTTAAATAGATGATGATCGATACATCGATGGATCGATGCTGACTCTACCAAACAATCTATCACAATCATCCCACAATAAACCATTATAATAATTAAAATCACTCCATATGTTTAAAGGGATAGTTCACCCAAAAATGAAAATTCTGTCATCATTTACTCACCCTCAAGTAGTTCCAAACCCGTATACATTTCTTTGTTCTGCCGAACAGAAAGGGAGATATTTTGAAGAAAGTTTGTAACCAGGCTGTTTTGGGGCACCATTGACTTCCGTAGTAAGAGAAAAAAATACTATGGAGGTCAATAGTGCCCCAGAACTGCTCTGTTTCCCACATTCTTCAGAATATCTTCCTTTGTGTTCTGCAGAACAAAGACATTCATACAGGTTTGAAACTACTTGAGGGTGAGTAAATGATGACAGAATTTTCATTTTTGGGTGAACTATCACTTTAAATTGGGTCACCAACCATGCCCTGAGTCTCTAAAGGTTATCCATCGATAAATTTAAATGTTGCTAGTTGGGCCAAAGTGTGTAAGCATTGTATCTAAAACCCATCCAGAGCCTCCGTCTGAACCGCAGCCCTCGGGTCGTGCTGAATTTGAGTGTGA
This sequence comes from Sinocyclocheilus grahami, assembly GCF_001515645.1. NCBI lineage: Eukaryota > Metazoa > Chordata > Actinopteri > Cypriniformes > Cyprinidae > Sinocyclocheilus > Sinocyclocheilus grahami. The sequence goes on along the minus strand of NW_015505339.1, from coordinate 1,073,856 downwards.
TCAAGGTGCAGAAAATCCTAATTCCTTCATGGATTTGCCGGGTGAGATTACGCTAATTTGATCCACATGTTCGGTGCTAGTGTGCGCATGAGAGATAATCCCAAATCCGCTGTGCACAAATGGGTCATTAACAGAGCCAAACATCTGCTAAATGAAACTACCTGTGTGTGGCTACGCGTGTGATAAATGTGTGTGAGAGGCTGTGAGTGTGTTAGCATTAGCCTAGCGAGCTTATGTGCCCACAAGGATAAAAATGACAAAGCGCTGCCAAAGTAAAAGTGTGTTTATGTGTGGTCCGTGTTTTTTAAGTTCTAAACACATCCACACCCATTTATTTCCAGCTCTCTGGTGTTTCCCTCGAGTCAGGCCCACCTGAGGCACATTGATTAATTAAAGGTGAGTGATTTCTCATCTTTAAGAGCTTTAATTACACCGGGGAGATCGTGGAAGGACAGGAGGGTCGCAGCCACATTGCTGCAGTTCATCATGCCGCCTTGGGGCCGACGTCAACCACCCCCTCCACCCTCCGGCCTACGCTCAGCACGCATACCTCCTGACTGCCAGCACCTCCACACAAACATTCTGTATATTCCACGGACACACATTATTCATCAGCAGTTAAAGCTTCATCTGGTCCTGCCACCGCGTTCCCGTGAGAGCTGATCGGAGAGAGTTTTCCTCTGTGCTAATCTTGACCTAACCTGTGACATCAAAATGAATGGTTTGTGACTCTTAAAGGTATAGTTCACTCAAAAATTAAAATTTGCTGTTCATTTATGCACCCTCAGGCCATCCAAGATGTAGGCAACTTTTTTCCTTGAGTAGAACGGTAAAGAAGATTTGTAACTGAAGCTGAGGTCCTTGGTGATTCATAAAATGCAAGTCAGTAGCTACTGGCACTTGACAGTCAAAAAAGCACATATAGGCAAAATGAATACATGTGGCTCCTGATGATACATTGAGGTCTTATGAAGCGAAACAATCAGTATGTGCAAGAAACTGAACATTATTTCCAGCATTATTACCAGAGCCTCAGGCAAATGGGGAAGTTCAATTATTTTCTTCAAACTGTTTCTTTCAGCCAATTCCTTTCAATGAACTGGTTCCAATAACCGATTCGACCGATTACCAACCTTCTGATGCCATCATGGTGCATTTATACTTAAAACTTTGGACATACATCATAGTACTACCATAATATGTTTTGAAGAACTTTAAAATACTTTGGAATTTGAACATGGTAATTATTAAGAATAATGGTATACAGAGCCCCCAAAATATATTTTAAAGAGATAGTTTACCCACAAATGAAAATTCTGTCATTAATTACTCACGCTCATGTCGTTTCAAACTCGTAAGATCTTCATTCATCTTCAGAACACAAATTAAGATATTTTTGATGGAATTATGACCCTACATAGACAGCAACGGAAGTACCACATTCAAGGCCCAGAAAAACAGGACAACGATAAAGAGTTCATGTGACATCTGTGGTTTAACCGTAATGTTATGAAGCTACGAGAATACTTTTTGTGTTTCTCGTAAACACGTTGAAGACTGAAAGGGGACAGAAGAAATCATTGAATAAAGTTATTTTTGTTTTTCTTGTGCATAAAAAGTATTCTCATAGCTTCATAAAATTACCTTAAAGGGGTCACATGATGTTGCTAAAAAGAACATTAGTTTGTGTATTTGGTGTAATGAAATGTGTTTATGCGGTTTAAGGTTAAAAAAACACATTATTTTCCACATACTGTACATTATTGTTTCTCCTCTATGCCCGCCTTTCTGAAACGCGTCAATTTTTACAAAGCTCATCGGTCTGAAAAGCAAGGTGTGCTGTGATTGGCCAGCTATCCAGTGCGTTATGATTGGCCGAATACCTCAAGCGTGTGACAGAAATGTTACGCCCCTATCACTCTGTGATGCCCTGTCCGGCTGGAGCGATGATTCAAAAGCATGAAAACCCATTACGAACGAGGCATTTGTTGCATCCAGTGGGGACATAATTATGGATTATAATGACTTATACTGTCTTTTTACGCGTTG
>NW_015505339.1:1016622-1071019 GCF_001515645.1 Sinocyclocheilus grahami | reverse complement strand
CATGAAAACCCATTACGAACGAGGCATTTGTTGCATCCAGTGGGGACATAATTATGGATTATAATGACTTATACTGTCTTTTTACACGTTGCGTTGCATCGCGCCGTGTAAACATAAAGCCATATGTGCATTTGTGATCGGACAAATGACAGACAACAAGCCCTACTCTACACTGCCCAAAAAACTCGCTTTAAATATAAAAAATATAAAATATAAAAACTCCTTAAATATGAAAAACGTACTTACAATCTGTGAGTCAGAACAGCCGGCATTGTAGTCTACTCTCCCAGGATCAGGAAACGGTCCTCCATAAAATGTGCTGCACACATCTGAATATTTGGGTTGAACTGTTCTGGAACAGTGTTGTAAATACAACTTAACCACTGATTTCTAGTCATGTCCATTTTTGGAAGGCCAAACAAAGTAGTTTCGCTTTCACAACGAAACAGCGTCACACACCGCGGCCTTGAGTGAGCAGAGGCGGCCTAGAGTGAGCAGAGGCCGGGGGCTAGAGTGAGGAATGGCCGGAGGGCTAGAGTGAGCAGAGGCGGCGGGCTTGAGAACGTGCGGCCGGTGGATTCGACGAAGGAACGCCTGGAGGGCTTGCGGCAACCACATGTGATGACCCCGGGCTGGACTCCGCTTCGTCCCCGCTGAAAGCCGATCCGGTGATCCACAGCGCAAAGTTGTATTTCCTCAGCAACCAGCACGGATCAGCTCCAGGCATGACGAAGCAGATATCATCCTCTTTTGGAAGGCCAAACAAAGTAGTTTCGCTTTCACAACGAAACACACAGCACCTTCACGACATGGCGGCGGCAACAACAATACTACAGCAAGAATAAAAGTTATGCCTTCTTTCTTTGCGTGAACATTTGGGTGGCATTATGCAAATCTTCCCACATAGTGATGTAGGTATGTGGGGGCGTGTTAGAACGAGCCGTTTTAGGTAGGCGTGGCTGACTCTTAACTTTTATAAAGAATATCTCTTTGGATTTGAGACTTTAGTCTTTGCAACTTTACAGATCTTCGTTATGCACCAAGAGCTTGTAACACTCCAAAGATAAAGGAAAAATTTAAATCGCATCATATGACCCCTTTAAGTTACTACCTGTCCTTGCTACCTTTCTGGGTCTTGAACATGGTAGTTGCGTTGCTGTCTATGCAGAGTCAGAAAGCTCTCAGATTTCATCAAAAATATCTTAATTTGTGTTCCGAAGATAAACTAAGGTTTTACGGGTTTGGAACGACATGAGGGTGAGTAATTTCGGAATTTTCATTTTTGGGTGAACTATCCCTTCAATAATTTAGTCATTGTTCTAAATTAATTTTGTCAACTTTTTTTTTTTTTAAGTGAAGTATGACTTAAATTTGGTAAAAAAGAATGCAGTGGAATTTGGTTAATGGTTGGAACATTCCAGAACACAAGTGCTAAAAGAACGAGGAATGGAGAGAGATGGAGAGAGTTGATAATGAAGTGGCTGTGTTGTGCAGAGGTGAGTGGATTCAGATAGCTGCTCCGGCTCGGCCCAGGATCCCAGCTGTCAGTTGCCACGGTGACGAGACCACCAGCCCGCTCTTGCTGACAGTGACACCACGGGCCACCGAAGGGCCAGCTGGGCTCATGTCGATCTGACAGGAGCTCTGCTTCCCTGACAGGCCCTGACAGCCTGCACTCTCTCTCTCTCTGCTCTTCTCTTCCTCTCATCCCTGCTTTCTCTCACTCATTCGCTCTACTTGGAGGGATGATACAGCATTTTTTTTCATCTTCCGCACTATGTGCCCACACCTCTATTTTAATGGTGAGAGTTGCGTCTCTCCTCTATATTCCAGGCACTATTCTCCTTACGCACACACATATACAAACACATGAAATCCGAGTTGTCAAGAGTTGGACGACTCTCCCATGAGACTGCAAAGCCAGACTTCTCCTAATGACTGCTAATGTTTGTTTTCCACATTTTGCCTACTTAACTCAGGTTGCCAATAAAGCTAAATTGAAAATAGATGGATGAATCTCACAAAAACAAGTTCAGGTCGCATTTCACAGCAGTTTCGAATAAGAAATTTTATATTTTGCACAAAGAAAATGATTCCTCTATTTTAAAATGTCTTCTGATATAATAGTGTACACAGATTTCAACAATGATAATAATAAGTAATGTTCCTTGAGCAGCAAATCAGCATATTAGAATGATTTCTGAAGGATCATGTGACACTGAAGACTGGAGCAATAATGCTGAAAATTCAGCTTTTGCATCACACATTTAAAAAGAATACATATTAAAATACGTTATTATAATTTGTAATAAAATTTCACAATATTACTGTTTTTACTTTTTTCGATCAAATAAATGCAGCCTTGTGGACATACTAGACTGTTTTAAAAAAATCTTACAGACTTTGCAAATGGTAATGTATATTTTTTAACATAAAAAAAATCTATTAATGTTTAATTACACAAAACATAATTTCGTATTTTTTATTAATATTTTGGAGTGAAAAATTATGCATGAAATATGGTTTCATGAGATTCACCCAAAAAGATAAAAAGAAAAGATGGAAAAAGTGTAACATTGAATTCATCTCCAGTTCATTCAGAAATTGCGAAAAGCTCTGTCAGAGCCCACATGATGCCGCCCTAGTGTTCAGGGGTGTTTTTTAAGCTAAAGACAGATTCACTTCAAAGTCGCTTGGAAGGCAGAGAAAATCCAGGCACCGGACTCTTATTCATCAATCACCTCCTTCAAAGCCTAGAATAACAAAACCTGTCAATACAATATTTAGTTACGTGATCACAAGCCTCTAATTTATTTACATCCATAATAAATCTACTTTTTCATCCGACGGCGTAATAAATTGTGGGTGGCCGACAGAGTGATTTGATGATTTAGAGCTCAATTCGAGAACCAGAATTGGTTTCCGGCAAGCTAATACATCAGAGGGAGGAATTAAAAGGTGTGGCGGCTGAGCGCTGAACCTGGCTGCCCAGCGTACTACCATTACCAGTGCAACGCCACATCACTCATGCCGCCCGGCCACCCGGGACAGAGACAGATGGAGGTGTGCGGAAGCCGTAAATTACCGGTCTGATCATTAGATGATACTGAAGATGAAGCCGGGATGCCTGGTAAAGTTCTGAAAGGGTAAATAAATAAATACATAAATCAACAGAAAACATGACCTTGGACTCTTCCCATGAGATATTTTCCTCCATGAGATATTTTATTAAGGTCTTTACTATGTGTTTCGACTGTAAAAATAAAATAAATGATTCTTTAAAGGTTCTTTACATGTAGCAACAGTTCAGTTTTATCGTCCTGAAGAACCCTTTTATGCTGAATTGGTTCTTTGTGTTGTGGTTTGGGGTTCTTTATTCCCACCTTTTTTCTTTTTCAAATCTGTAACTTTCAAAGCCACCTCATTGATTATTGGAGCTCAACCATCCAACTTTTCAGACTGTCAACTAACTCTCAACAGCTAAATGAGATATTGCATTTATGGACCATATTGTTATTACCTGGGTTTATACATAAACATACCCAGTTACATATTCCAAGCACTCATTATTTTTGGCCTTTATAAACATAACTGCTTTTACTTAAAGAAATGAAAGAGAAATATTGTAACTCAATTGTGCATTTCAACCTAGAAAGAAAGTTGGCAATAGGATTGTAAAATTAATTTGAAAACTTACACTGGTTCAAACTACTAGGCTACTGTGTTGTATACAGTATGTTTCATTTGTGTTGAAGTTCTTGGGCTCTCAAAAATTATATTTTAAAAAGTCAACCAACATATCAGTTTTCGGCTTTGAAATATAAGAATTATTGAAAAGATAACAAAAATGACATAATTTATTGAACAATTCTTCTCCCCGAGTTATCATCTTCCACCATTTTGGCGAGTACCATGAAGCATGTGCGCGCTTTCCCCAGAACGTAATCAACGTTATCAGCGTTGTTTACATTCAGCATCTGCGCGTTTTCTCATGAACGTAAACAACACTGATTACATTGATCGAGATTATGAAGAGATTGAAATTATGTTATTTTTGTTTTCTTTGCGCACAAAAAGTATTCTTGTAGCTTCGCAAAATTGAAGTTGAGCCACTGATGTCACATGGAATTTTTTACCGATGTCCTTGCAACGTTTCTGGGATTGGGAACATTGCAGTTGCATTGCTGTCTTTGCAGGATCAGTGAGCTTTCAGATTTCATCAAAAATATCCTAATTTGTGTTCCGAAGATGAACGAAGGTCTTACGGGTTTGGAACGACATGAGGGTAAGTAATTACTGACAGAATTTTCATTTTGGGGTGAACTATCCCTTTAAGAGTGTAGACTTTACAAATATGATAGCAATTGTGGGATGAAACAGTTGTATCATGCTGCGAACATTAGGCTACATTCTCATTTTTGTGTTCTGAGACTCATGCTTATGGTTGGTGACGGCCAAGCCTGTGTGACTGATGGTCCTCATGGCTCTCATCATGGCTGTCAATGGCCTCTAGGCAGGGTGATAAATTCTGGCCAGTGGTGGGGCAGCAGAGAGCAGGTCGGACTGATCGTTCGCAATCAGCGGCTCAGCGTGGAGCTCCAGTCAGAACAAATGGCTCAGACGCGCTCTCGACCTCCGGGTCACCCTGTCTAATGAACTTCCCACCGAACACGAGGAGGTCGCAGCTTTAGGTGTGAAGGTCATGATACATGGATCTTTTCTATGACAGGTGAATGTAACGTTGGACAGATTGTCACACTGCGGAACCAAAGAGGCCAAACACAGCCATTACTAACGCCAGGACTGGTGGATAGTTGCTACAGTAGTTCAAAATGAACAAAAACTTATTTCTTGTATTTGAAAATTATTAATATTTGTATAACGTAACGTGCAAAAATGTGTACCGATGAACCATTGGAAATTGTATTTCATTTTTTTCACATTATACAAAATACATATTTTAATCTAGATTGTCACCATTTACTTTTTTTACTTCTATCTTATTATGAATGATTTTTAAGTGCATGTTACTTTATAGAAAACTGTTTAACTGTCTAATGTTTAGTTTAAACTCTTTCTCTAAAACAACTTTTATTTTTCACAAACTAGCATTTGGTTTGTCTTCATTCTAGGTAGCGCCCACTTTTTACTATCCAATCAAATCCAGAAGGATAAACTCAGGTATTTTTTTTTCAAAGTATATATATTTTTTTACTACAAGATAAGACATATTATGGAATTAAAATGTATTCATTGTCAATTTAAGTCGACTTAAGACCTAAAAAGTAATGATGTGTTCATGGCACACCATGTCGTAATTACTGTAATTACTTTAATTACTACATGACAACTCGGGTGTTCTACTCTGAGCTGTTTGGAGTTATGCGTTTCCATGGCAACACTATTAGACTAAAATTAATCTGAGTAGTTTGAGTAATCAATAGACAAAACCACAATACAATAAGTAATAGTAGTTATGCAAACGCCTTGTTAAAAAAATTGAAAGTTTGTTTAGCAAAAAATAAATAGCTATTCAACATTAAATTGTATTGTGTGTCTTTTATTTATTTTCATATTATTCTATGACTATGAAGACATTATCAATAGCCAATTTGAATATGAGTTATTAAACAAATATTATGAAATTATGCTTAACTACATTTTACTGTTGTGTTTGCATAACATTGCAGCAGTCAAGTCGAAGAAGTTAGAGCTCTCGGAAATTTGTAACTATTGGCGTGGTATTATTTCCACTGCGTGGTACGACTCGGCTTGGCTCGGTTTGCGTTTCCACTGCAGTTTAGTACCGCTTTAAGTGGGCAGGATTATACACATCGCGGCCAAGAGCTGAGCGACCTCCTGAAAAATGTTTTCATTCCGCGTCGTGGTAAAAAAGTACCAGGTAAAAGTACCAGGTACTGTAACCAGTGGAAAACCCCCCAAAAGTGAGCCGTACCGACTCGTACCATGCAGTGGAACAGCGCCATATGAGTTCTACGAGGACACAGACACTTTTTACAAGTCAGAATTTCATACTGGACACATTTCCACGTTTCTCAGAAGCCATCTTAGTTGGGTAAACATCTTCAGGCCTTTTTTTTTTTTTTACTTCTTTCTAATCGATTTTATAAACATTACTGGGATAAAAGAGGAATAATCGGATCAAGAAATTATGCAGGTGGGATTCAAACCTTTGTTTCCAACATGAGCACCAGAGTGCCACGTTAGAGCATTTGCACTAACCGTTTTGACACACACACACCCACAAATAAATCTTTACAACTGTTAAAAAGTGATATTCAAAACATCTATTCGTTTAGGCATTTTAATTCTTTAAAGAATAGGTACTGTACTAACAATGTAAGGCCACTGCACCTTCCAATCATAATAAAATACAAGGACATTAATGCACTACTTGTCTGAAAGGAGGAGAAGCGAGGAGAGAGGTGGTGTGGAGCTAAAGACAGACCCTGATGTGAGAGGGCAAACAAGCTCCGAAGGCGCCTTTGTCGCTGAAATATGTTGCAATTAAAATAATGGAGTGTGGTTCACACGCTCACCCTGTTATTCTCAGAAACTCATTCACTCACACAAACACAGGCGAAGAAATCAAGGGCATTGTGCACAGGCATCGAGCTGCGGTGTTCTCCTTGATGATAGCACTGCTTAGCTCCTCTGTGGAACTATTAAATCCCCTACCTACAAACACACACACATACATAGAGGAGACTACAGGGCAGCCACACAAGACACAATAATTGCTACCGAAAATAGATTTTAAGAGTTTTATCAGATTCCAGTGGGGCTGCGGAAAGGACATTTTATCAGTCACCGTAGAAGCCTTGTGGCCTATTCCGAACGGCGTTCCGACAAAGACATTAAAAATCCTGTTAGCATGCAATACTACACCGGAGGTTTTCAATTATCTAAAAAAAGCATTATTATTAGCAGTGTTTACTAAGATAAGATGTATCATTATTACTGCTCATACTTAGAGTTAGAGGCTTGAACAAACATAACTTTTTTTAAAGCCATCGTACTTATGGACAATAAAAAATGCAAAACAATCCCTAAGATTATATAGAACACAAACACACAATACACACACAAACACACCACTTCTTTCATTTGTTTGTTTTTATGGTTTATGGGGACTCTCCATAGGCGTAATGGTTTTTATACTGTACAAACCGTGTTTTCTATTGCCCTACACCAACCCTACCCCTAAACCTACCCCTCACAGAAAACTTTCTGCATTTTTAGATTTTCAAAAAAACTCATTCTGAATTATTTATAAGCCTTTTGAATTACGGGGACACTGAAAATGTCCTCATAAATCACCTTCTCGTTGTAATACCTATGTCATACTCATGCTATTATACAAATTTGTGTCCTCAAACCACATAAACATGCACACACACACACACACACACACACACAGGTCAATTATTATTATTTTCATTATATTTTCATTAGATGTTTTTTTAAATAAATCAATCAGAAGACAATGATTTTAAATTGGAATTTATAGGAATTTTTCATTATATTTTTAATGTCTATTATTACTGAAGAATAATTCAGAAAACACTGATCATATATTATTTACTGTAAGTAAACCAATGTTCGAGTCAACATTAAAAAAGTCTAAATTTAGATTCTAGTATTGATAAACATTTGATAACACTACCATATCCTTTCCCTAATGAATATTAATAGATGTGTTTTAATAGAAGTGTTCATTTTGGAGATCTATGGACTGTGTGTTTAACCATGCATTTGTTAAAAGTTCTTGTTCTGAAATGTTCGGTAAATCTTTCTCCAGTTGCAGAGGAGTAATTACTTGCCAGCCTCAAAGCCTCAAATATTGGATTTTTTAAACACACACAAAGTTTTGCATGAATTCATCAACCATTTAGATTTATAACGCTCAGAAGAAGCAGAGAGAGCGAGAGAGATGCAGCGAGATGGATGGATGGCATAACAGAGGAATGCTGAGGAGGGTCTTTATCACTCAGGGCCCGCGTCTCTGTTTACCACGCTGTCATTTCCTTCTCACTCCACATCCCTCAGCCCTGATGTACAACAATACAAGGAAATATTTAGCCACGATGATCTCAGCGAAAAACGAATGAATATTTCATGCGTGATGGAGCCTTTTTAATATTTCAAGAGCAATTAATAAGGCAGCGTATCACTCGTCTCCAAGAGAAAATAGCCACAGTCGAATGTCAGCTGTGGATAAATGAGAGTTTGCTTGCATCTCTGCAAAATCCTTTAATGCCGCCACTGGCACTTGTCCTTGCTTGTACAGTACAGATATCTCCTTGTCCTTAAACACATCCGCATGTAACCTCAACTGCTCGACTTTGTATGTACCTAGGAACTGTCTGCTACATTTTCCAATTGCATTACTCAGAGGAATCGGTCACAAGATTCATGAAAAAAAGGCAGAGCTGAACTGAAAAGTAATGCTTCATTTCAAATGAAAATGACATGAATGTGAATGCAGCCATTCTCTTTCTCACATCTGGACAGCAGCTGAGAGAGTCTTACATGAGACACACTGTTTCTCATTTTCTTAAGCACTTTTCCAAAACCATTACTCTTTTATGCCAGCATGGTGAGGTGCTAGAGCTGGTGCCAGATCTAAGTAAAGATGCTCCTGAGCACCAGAAAACTGCCTCCAATCAGTTGCATAATCATTCGGCTCTCATGCAAGCTGAAACATTGGCTGGATCTGAGAGAAGTTCTCTTTTGTCTTGCTAAGGCTCATTTCGCAGCTAGCATTTTCTGTATCCTATACACACACTAATATTTCCACACTTTTTGCATAATCTGACAAAATTACAGCATGCAATCATGCATAATAAAAGTAGAAAGTAGTCTTTTTTCCCCCTGGTTTTCTTCACACTTCTCATCTCATATTTCATCTCAAGATCTTCACTGACACTGCTGTTACAGTACCTTGGATAAACAAACATCTTGCACAATTGGTGGCTGACTAAATACTTTTTTGCCCCACTGTGTGTATATATATACATACTGTATATATATACTGTTTTTACTGTATTTTTTTATTATTAAATAAATTCAGCCTTGGTGCGAATTCAGAGGCTGCTTTCAAAACATTTAAAGATCTAAATCCCACCCCAAAATTTGTGAACAGCGGTTCATTCATTTTAACAGTAGTGTTTACCATTTTAAACATGTAATAATTCAAATAATGGATTTTTATAGTTTAAGATTGAAGATCTGGGTCTGTGACTTGGGTAAAATATCAATACAATTATTATTATTATTATTATTATTTCCCCCGAAAAAGTAACAATAGGTTTTTCCAAGATCATTTTAATTTGATCTTGATATAACAAAAAGAAAGATATAATTGAAGAAACACCCAGGTACATGTCTCTGACCAGTGGTTCTCCACACACAGAGTTAGAATTAAGATATGTCAGGGCGGCGTTACAGATCCAGTGAGAGAATCGTGCTCTCTCTCTGTCTGTGTGTGTGTGTGTGTGTGTGTGTGTGTGAGTGTGTGTGTGTGTGTGTGTGTGTCCAGGAGGGCATAGAGAACAGAAACAAGCTCTTGTCTTCTGTGAGTCATTACCTCTCCCAGCCTGAGCTCATTTTCCACATGGCCCTGGTGTCAAATGCCTTCAAGCCGTTCACCAAATTCTGGTTTTATCTTTCTCTCTCTCTCCTCATGCATCTCTCGACAGAAGGACCAGACCTCCATGATTCAGATACTGCATGTTTCTACAGAACCAAAGCCAATGAAATTAAGAGGGGCAGCAGGGGACAGCAGCGCACACGGCACAGGCCTCTGTTAGTGCTCTTGAGTGGACAAGGACGATCAAAAAGTCCTCACGTGTGGCTACAAACGCAATTCATCACAGGATTCTGCCGAGAACTCCCAAGAACATTCTTCAAGGGCCATCTTGTGTGGAACCCTGAGCACCCATAATGCCCTGAAGAGATGACTGTACATGCACAGAGCCTGCTGGTGAATAATGGATATGTGCAAATACACACACTTGCACAGTCCCATGAGTACTGTTCATCTAAACAACAACATCATGACCTCAGGGATGCAGGACGGTGGTGTGCTTCATCACACAATATACATGGGGATGCAAACATACTGTACACTAATATGTAATTTATATATATATATATATATATATATATATATATATACATACCCTACCGAAAAATAAGCATACTTAAATGTATTTGAAATACATTTATTTCATGTATACTACAAATACATTTTCATATTTATCTACTCAATAAAATGCCCTGCAATTGTACCTTTGGTATACTAAACTGGTATACTTAAAGTCTGCTATACTGGAACAACTAATTTTGTACTTAATGCACTTTAGTTGTGCGGAAGTAGTGTTGAAGTCCAATTAAAGATATACTTAGTATATTTGATTGTTCTAAAGTGGAACTATTGCAATTTTAATTCAGGTACACATTAAATATTTTGCATTTAAAGACCAATATTATTCAAAGATCATACAATCCTCAACAAAAGTGACATTAAAACATATTTTAGGCTTATTAAGAAATGTGCATCCTGCACAAGTAGTACGCCAAATAAAGTTCAATTATAATTTTTATATCACCAAGTCTCGAGTTATCGGTCAGTAAATATTTAAATAGATTAGATAATACTTAGTATGAAATAAATGTATATATACATTTATATATATAATACATGTATATATACACACATTTTTTTGTTTGTTTTATTTTCGAAAGAAGTCTCTTACTTTCACAAAGGCTCCATTTGTTTGATTAAAATACATGAATTATCATTAGTTAGTCACAACTACTATTAGTGGTGCACTTATATTTTTTCTTTTGCGATTTGGGATATCCTGGACATAAATAAGAAAAATGTAACCATTTGTTATGAATAATCTGTTATCAATATAACAGCAGGTGCTTCACATTATATAGCACCTTGTATACTGTACATTTTCACATCACGATCAAACACAATTGAAATGTAAAATACCGGATATACAGAATCTGACATGGCTGAGACATGTGCTTCACTGTGTAGTAATATCACACAAACACTTATTAAATATTGCCACTTGTACTCACGTTTTAAATAAACTTTAATCAATTCCGGCTAATCCATTTGCTTGTTTTATAGCAGGCGAGAATAATGCTCATCATCGCAACACACACACAACAGCTCAGGGACAAACACGCCGGTCCATTCAGTATTCACTGAGGGACACACACCTTTCCTACAAACACTTGTGAGAGCCGTTTACTCTCATTAAAGTCGACTTGTTAATCCTCAGCTAAAGAGGCGGCGCGTGGGCTTCTGATAAACTCTGAGAGCAATCTTGTTCTCTTTCCCTCCCTCTATTTTTAGCTCTTTTTCATTGGTCCTTTTCTTCCACCAGCTTATTCATCTTTGTTTCCGTCTTCGAGTCATTAAGCTGCTGCTCGGCTAACAGTATAACTCGCCAAGATTATTATAGTTTTGCATTTTTAAATTCGTTTTATTTTAATATCGCTTTCAAATTTGCAATAACATTTTGTTTCATTTTTATTAGTTTCCTTAATAATTTTGTTAGTTTTAGTTTAGTTTTTATTTTGTGAACACATTTCTCTTCCGTTTTTATATAGTTTAGTTTCAGTTTTAGTTTTAGTAGACTAATTAAAGTTTAGCAGAATTAACAGATCACTTCCAGAGCACAGGCCGATGAAAGACTTTGGCTAATTTAACCTTAGTGATGCACACGTCTAGGGACACAACATTATTATTTTGTTAAATTATTAAAAGCATGCTGAGATTGATTAGATGGTAAAAGTATACAAATACACATCAAAATGAAGCAGTCATGTCTTTTTAAATCTACACGAGTTGCACTTACATTATATTTAAAACGTACTACTGAATGATAAATGTGTGTAGCTAATTTCTTTGTATTATATGTCTTTCATCTTATTTAAAGGGGTCATATGATGTTGCTAAAAAGAACATTAGTTTGTGTATTTGGTGTAATGAAATGTGTTTATATATAATTAAATTATTTTGCCTTACTGATGCAGTAGCCTATTTAATGCGGGCGCGGTTCAGGTCACGGTCTTTATGTCAAACGGGTCAGGCACGGAATTAAATTGGTGCCGCTGTCAGATAACGGGTCAGGTGTTCTGTTATGTACTGCGGATGCAGGTTTACCAAACAGGACCCGTGCAGGACCCTGCTTTAAACTGCTTTGCGTCTCTCCGTCAGATAACCTCACGTGTATGATGCGCCATTTACAGGTATTTCCCTAAACCGACACACAGCTCATATATTTTTTCGCCACGGGGTGAGAACGTAATGACTATGAAAACGATTATTTATTTTTGATCATTATTATTTTATTTCAGTTCGTTTTGCAGTAACTGTTGTTAGTTTCGATTCGTTTTAGTTTTTCATTTATTTTGATGTTTTTATTTTATTTCAATTTACGAAAATGTTTTTTGACCAATCGTTTTCGTCTTAGTTTTAGTTTTCGTTTACGAAAATAACCTTGTAACTCGCCCACGCTAAATACACTTAACACCTTCAATTTTCCCCGTAAATGTGTTCCTCTAGCTTGAACTGAATTCCATTCCTTTGGAAGTTAAAATATGTTCTTGAAACTTAGAAAACAAAGATGGTGATGTAGAATTGCTAGAGAGAATCCTCTGAATTACTGTTGCAGTGGACGACAAGAGGAATCACTCCTGGAATACTGATGCTTGACACCATGATAACTATAGGAGAAATATTTATATGAAATATTAATTTTTTCCGCAAATTCCATGTCTTCCAGTTTAGTTTCTTCGGATTCTGTGTTTTGTGGTTTTATTTAATTTCAAAATCATTAAGGGTGTCTAAATAAATTAAATCAACTAACAGCTGTCAGCTACATTTGTTTAATCATTCACAGTGATTACCTACATTAAAGTTTGTTCAGTTGTCTTCGCTTGTCTGACAAGCAGTTTTATTTAGCGAGAATGTCTTAAATTGACCAAAAGTGACAGTAAAAACATTAATAATATGACACAAGCTTTCTATTTCAAATAAATGTTGTTGAATATTGTTTGGTAAATTTTCTATTTACCAAAGAACCCTGACAAAATATATTTCACTTTGTTATTTAATTATTTGTAATAATTTATGTAATAATTTTAATTTAGTATGACCAGCTTCAGCACTTTTTATTTTTAATATTTAAAATTGTTAGAAGTGCTATGAAATGTCATATGTTGATGTTAAACATTTTTTTATCACATGAAAAATTAAAACACAGCTTTGTCATTTTTTAAATAAAGCACTTTTATATTTTTATGTTAGTTAAATAATAATAATGATAATAATGCTAAATATTATAATTATTACATTGAATCATACATTTTAGCATACAAGTAATATATTTTATAATAGTCACACTTTAGATTATATCAGGTTAAACTGAGTCAATAAATAAAATAAAGAGTATGAATTATTAAGCTTTTAAAAAATATATTTTATATGAGAAGAGGCAGTGGATTTATGAGGCATTTCTTTGACCAGCAGAATGTTGCAACTGACCAATCAGAATAAAGTATTAAAGAAAGCTCTATAATAAACATCAAAGATTGCCTGATTGGCTGTGGCTGTTGCTTAGCACATCCTTTCTGCTTTCAGTGAGAATGGGAATATTACTTGTACCATCATTTGAAATTTGTTGCATCATGCCAAGACAAGATTATAAATGGTAAAAGACCTCATAAACCACAGGAGATTATCTCACATTATCAAAACCCAACAGCATGCTTTTTTTTGTAAATACATGCTCATTTGTTTAACTATGTAGGTTTCATAAATGAAACTCAAATAGCTTGGCTAATATGAAGTCCTCACCAGGCTGAAGTCATGCACAGGCCACAAGAGATGAGCCTCAGCTCTGTAAATACTGCAACATTTCCCCTTCACCGCTCTCCTCTCTCGATCCGTCTTGCTGCTCTCTCCTGAATACTAACACAGCCCTGGGTCTGTTTGCCTAGCACTGGCAGAAACAGCAACATGTCGATGTGTTTCAGCAGTCAGGTGTGTGTGTGTGTGTGTGTGTGTAGTGAAGGAGGAGGCTTTGATATTTACATTCTGGATATATCAGCCACTCTGTACTTCCAAACACACAGAGCTGGCCTTTAAAACCCAGACGTGGACTCATAATGAAAGACAATGGTGGAAGAGATGGAGGAAAGGGGGATTGTAAAACAACCTGAATAAACAAATGAGTTGCCAAGCAGTTAAACAAATCAGTGAGTGAGTAACAGATTTTATTTTCTTTCGCCATAAGACCAGAAACATACCCTCATGTTCCTCTGGCCGTAAAAATCCTCCATCCTCAAGGGGGCGATAGAGTTACCTATAAATGTCTGTGAAATTAAACTAGAAATAATTTAGGTAGCTAATGTACAAATGTGCTGACTTTAAATAGCTTTCTGAGTACGATTTGTTTCCAAAAGTCGCAAAGTTCCATTAGTGCCCCATCAAGCATAAGCGTTAGTTCTGGCAGGTCACGTTAGTCAAGCTTGCATCAGCTGACTCTCAGCTGATCCCCATCAACCTATGGGAATACGACACCTATCTAAGCATTCATATATAAGGTCCTTCAGTATTATCATTAGTTTTCGCATTGCTCAATAGCTAATTACCCTTCTCCATCCCCAGCTCCTCCTCTGTCAGTCAGGATTCAGCCTTCTGATTCTCCTTTGAATCAGACTAATTCTAAAATGTGTACATAACATTATTGAACTTATATCTGCAATTCATTTATGTTGGTTTTGTTCTGTTTACCCTGGGGGGGAGGGTATCGCTGCTCTCCCTGCTCGCATCCATGCTAGGCTGCATGGATGCGCAGGGAGTTCTTGCCCAGAACGGAACTATACCGCCAATCCAAACTGTATAATTGTCAATCATCTTTGACGATAGTGGTCCTGACAGAATTGTGGCACCACTGACATTTAGCTATTTGCGTTGTACTGCAAATCAAAATTGTATAGGTTTCAGAATGCAAAACCACACAAACACAATTTTATGACACATTTTAGAAGGCAAAGACGGATAAACTTTTAAGAGTTTGGGGTTGGAAAGATGTTTTCATTTTTTAAGTCTCTTATGCGTACCAAGGCTACATTTATTTTCATTTAAACACTGCAAAACAGTAATATTGTGAAATACTATTATGGTTTAAAATAACCGTTTTCTACTTTAATATATTTTTAAAATGTAACTTATTCCTGTGATGTAAAGCTGAATTTTCAGCATCATTACTCCAGGCTTCAGTGTCACATGATCCTTCAGAAACCATTGTGATATGCAGACTTGCTATGTTAAAAACTATTTTTTGGTGCATTTTATTTCAGGATTCTTTGATGAATAGAAAGTGTCAGAGAACATAATTTATTTGAAATAGAAATATTTTATAACATTTAATTTAATGTGTTTAATTAATGTGTCCTTGCTGAATAAAGGTATTAAATACTTTATTTTTTATACTGTCCCCAAACTTTTGAACCGAAGTGTACCTCTGTGGAAGAGTAGATTTCAGGCCTGTGATGAGATTTAAAGGCAACCCTGATCCAGCATCCCAGGAGCAAACTGCAAACTGACCTGACTGCTTCATCTGAATCGCTTACTTGCCTCCACCACACACACACACAAACAAACACAAATACAGTGCACCTTGGGACGTTGCTCAGATGAAATGTGCCTCTGGGTCAGGGTTCTACAATGGGAGGATAACTCAAACTGCACCATGTCATAATCCATTACAGACTGTTATTGGCTGTGCAGTAAATTGTACAATAACAGCAGGCCCATCGAGTGACGTGAGGCAGTGATAGTGCAGGCCTGTGATGGACTCTCCAGTACGCACTGCAGGCTCATTTTATTAAAGCAGATCTTATAATGGATCTCATGTTACTCACTGTTTCCAGATTCAACAGATCGGCAGATTCAAACCAAAGCTGGTTATTGATTAATATAAAATCATATCACCCATCCAACTCATCTCTCGCGTTCTATAGCCTTTGCTTGCACTACTGGAATGTCTTTATAAAAATGTTAGAGAGTCATTCTACAGTTTTTATTTCCTTGAAGTTCAGCAGCTCACTTTTGTTTGGAATGACCCTCAGTATCCCGAATGCACGTGTACGCTGCAGAAACGTCGATTTTATGTGCACGTTTTCACCTGGAAGATGTATTTTTTTAGAGCATTTACTTATGCTATGTGTCTATGAGACATTTCCTGACAGATGTTAAATAGACATTTAGAAACTGTATTTAAGATGTTTATGATTTAGAATATATGTAAAACTGACTTTTAAAGACATTTATCAGATTTTTGAACGCAGCAGGTGATTCACCCTGAGAAAAAGAACCTTCACACACAGACACGCACATAAAAGCTATTGTTAACATGGCACAAGGACTTAGCACAGTTGAATGAGAGTAAGTGTATATATTTGTATTTTTTTCAAGATCTTGTTTTTAAAAGAGAATTCTGGACATAGAAAAACATTTACAATAAGCATTAAGCAAGTTAAGTTGCTTCTTTTTTCAGAAGGACAAGAGGCAGAATTAAAAATAATTTTTAATTTCGCTTCTTGTTGAAGCAAAATCAGAGAATTAAAACAGAAACGAGCATGAGGGGGCGATCGAGAGAGAAAGAGGGGTGAGCATTTCTCATTAGCATGCTCAGTCAGTGACGGCTCTGGTCTGGCTAGCTCAGAGCACATCCAGCTGTAGTGGGGTCTGCCAGCTCCCCCGGCCCACAGACCCTGCCATAATTACCCGCTTTAAGAAGAGGGAAAACTGGGGCATTATGAATACTTCCCTCTGCCTCTATTTATCTCATCAGTGCGTCTGTCGTCGTCTAATTAGCGGTCTAACTCATGAAAAATACCCTTGTCAAAATAACTCAAATAATGACAAAAGTTAGCACAGCACCCCGTTTACTGCAGAGTCTCAAAGCAAAGCACAAAAGCTGTCAGAGAAGAAAGTTCACTGATGTCAAAAAAAAAAGAGCAGGAAACAATGGATTAGGTTTTTTAGGCGAGTCTATATTTACATTTAGTTATTTCGCACCAGTTAGCAGATAATCTAGAGACATAGACCGATTGGAAATCAGTTGTAAAATGACAAACAATCGGTTTCTACTCAATAACAAATCAAAACATTCAGAATTTCTCCGATTTTAAATTTGAGGTTCAAAATTAAGAAAAAATATATATTTTTATAAAACACC
Source organism: Sinocyclocheilus grahami (assembly GCF_001515645.1). Taxonomy (NCBI): domain Eukaryota; kingdom Metazoa; phylum Chordata; class Actinopteri; order Cypriniformes; family Cyprinidae; genus Sinocyclocheilus; species Sinocyclocheilus grahami. The sequence goes on along the minus strand of NW_015505339.1, from coordinate 1,053,719 downwards.
CTGTTGAAAAAAAACAGCATATGCTGGTTAGGTATGTTTTGAAGCTGGGATGCTGGTTTGAGCTGGTTTAAGCTGGTCCTTTGCTGGTCATGTGCTGGTTCGACCAGCTAAGGACCAGCATAAACCAGCAAAGGACCAGCTTAAACCAGCTTCAAAACATACCTAACTAGCATATGCTGGTTTTTTCAACAGGGCAAAATGTAATATTTTTCCTGTATCGAAATGTACTTACTATATAGTAGGTGAAAACAGTTAATTCACAGAATTCACAGTATTTAGAAGAAAACGAACCAGATGACGTACTACTTCCTCAGAGTTTCTGATGTGTGCATCTGACAAACACTTTACTATCCCACGAGGCCACAGGAGATGATTTGTGAATGGTAGTGAAGCAACACAATAATGAAAGAACAATGACACCATGCCAGATGCTGTATGTCCGGATTGCATTCATACTACACACATATATATATTGTCAAAAAAAAAAGAGCAGGAAACAATGGATTAGGTTTTTTAGGCGAGTCTATATTTACATTTAGTTATTTCGCACCAGTTAGCAGATAATCTAGAGACATAGACCGATTGGAAATCAGTTGTAAAATGACAAACAATCGGTTTCTACTCAATAACAAATCAAAACATTCAGAATTTCTCCGATTTTAAATTTGAGGTTCAAAATTAAGAAAAAATATATATTTTTATAAAACACCCTGTTGAAAAAAAACAGCATATGCTGGTTAGGTATGTTTTGAAGCTGGGATGCTGGTTTGAGCTGGTTTAAGCTGGTCCTTTGCTGGTCATGTGCTGGTTCGACCAGCTAAGGACCAGCATAAACCAGCAAAGGACCAGCTTAAACCAGCTTCAAAACATACCTAACTAGCATATGCTGGTTTTTTCAACAGGGCAAAATGTAATATTTTTCCTGTATCGAAATGTACTTACTATATAGTAGGTGAAAACAGTTAATTCACAGAATTCACAGTATTTAGAAGAAAACGAACCAGATGACGTACTACTTCCTCAGAGTTTCTGATGTGTGCATCTGACAAACACTTTACTATCCCACGAGGCCACAGGAGATGATTTGTGAATGGTAGTGAAGCAACACAATAATGAAAGAACAATGACACCATGCCAGATGCTGTATGTCCGGATTGCATTCATACTACACACATATATATATACTACTAAAAATATACTATAACAATAGTCGCAAAATAAGATCTCAATCAAATGTAGTACCTACTAAGAGAGTACGCGATTTCGGATGCAGCTTTTATGCTGTGCTGTTTTGGATTTTATTCTGCCACCTACTGGTGTGGAGAAGGCATCACAAACAAATTTTCCATTTGTAAACTAGAGCTACCCTATTTATTGACATATTGGCCACACATGAGCCATTTCATTTCAAACAATAGGTTTTTGATGAGATGAAGTGAGCATTATTTTGCTGTTAATGTGATCTCAACATGGCCACCACCATTGAGGAATGACATGTATGCTAAACTGGCTATCAAAAGTATAAATACTTTCTTTAAAAGTAATATTTCCATAGAGGGAATAACATTATAACATCTTTAAAATTCTTACATAACAGTACTAGTTGCATAATAGATTCACACAAACACACAAACTCCACGGGAAGTTCTTTGTCTGTCTGAGTAAATACCAAACATGAGGGTCGACCTGCTGTGCTCCGCACAACATCTGGAGCGGGTCAACCTCTGTGTCCAGGTTGCCAACTTCGCTAAACAAAAACTGGCAGCCTTGAGCACAGAGCTAATAGAGAATGATAGGAAGGGGGTAGATGATGATGATGAAGGCCTGCGGAGAGGTGAACAGAAGATCTGGGAGACTCCCAAGATGTTCATGCCTGTTAACAAACAGTCGTTCAGATGGAGGTTTGACTACGACTGCAACATGAAAAAAGATGATAATTTGAAGGTCTATTCAACTGTTTTCGTCCATAATACAATTATATACCATTAACTTTCATCGAATGGACAAAAAAGTAATTGTATCAAAAATATTTTTGCATTATTGCATACAGCTTAGGAACAACATGAGGGTGAGTAAATAATAGACTTTTTTGTGCACACTGTGCCTTTAAGAATCATTTTACTGTTCAGTTGAATGAAAAATGTATGGACTCCACTAATGCAAGCGAATCATGAGATGTGAAAGCATTTACCAAGTGATGGCTTTTTAACAATCAGAAGTGGCACAGCAAAGGCAACATATCAAATTCCATCTTCAAACCACTTTCTATAGAGCTTCACAGTGGCTGCGGGCTGTTCATTCAAAGGTGGCATCTGGGGATGAAATTACTTATGTGGGTTGTCATGAAAAGAAAGAAGCAGTATTTTCCGTCCTTTAAATTAAAACCTATTAATGGAAGTGCTGCAGAGAACACAAAGGATTTCAAATCAATATCCACTGAATAGGCTGAGGTTTGCATGCAGTGATCATAACGCTTCCGCAGTCCTGTGTTACAGAGTTGATAAGTGTCTGTCAAGAACGGTCATATAGAAAATGTATTTTGGGGTGTGGCATTTGGGGCAAGATGCCGGATGGTTCCTGGAAGTAGAGATCGATCTTGTTTCAAGGTTTTTGATACTGTGCTTAGTCAGAGAGCAGCTTCTCTACATCCATTAATCATTCAGAGATGCTTGTTGTGTTTACAGTCCAAATCTAGCACATTTTTGCGACAGGCTTTTCAATTTAGATGCTTTAAAGATAATAGTGCCTCACTGCCAATATGCGACTGCTTCAGTGCTTTAAATTACTATGCATAATGTATCTCGAAACGGCACTTGCGTGGTTTTTGGACTGGATTTCAACATCGTTCAACGCTGTGCTATTTACGCATCAAATAAATTTGAATCTGCCGGTTTGTGGGTATGTTTAACAGCATATTATGAGGCTATTGTTGACGGTGAGACTATTAAACAACACTGCAAGATTGTTTGGCAAAGTATAATCAATAAAAACTAGGAAAATAACATAATTTTCAAGAAATATGATGACTTTCACTATGTTTGATGTAGACGCTAGACAAACAATGAAAACCCTTTCCTAAACCACATCCACAAAGAATGTCCACTGGACTACAATAACACTGCAGAAAATGTGCCTTGGAGTATTTCACCAATTCCACATTGAAATATGTGAATAACTAACGATATTTAAGTGTAAACTGCCCGAGCTAAATTTGGCCCAGTGGGCCGCAAGTAGCCCAGAGAAGTCGTAAGACACGTTGTTAGGGGTTTTGTTTGATCAAGCATAATTTCCAGGGCTCTTTAGGGAGCAATAATGGAGCTTGATGCAAAAACGGTAAGGGCTTTGTAACTGGGCAAGCTAAGAATGATGGCTAACCGGAGGGTACAAGCATGGCAGCTTTGCAAGGCGCAAACAGAGTAAAGCCACTTGACAGGACGGCGAGCCGCTCTCAGAGTGAGGATCATCTGCCGAGTTCATTAAATCTGCCTGCAGGACAAAGTCATCTGTGCTCGTCAACAGCATTCTGCTCACAAGAGGCGATAGGTGTTCAGCAACCAGATGAATTCAGAGCAGTACATGCATGAAAACATGAATGCTTAACCACTAGAAAACACATGTGGAGATATAAATACACACGGGTGTATGTTGATATCTAGCCATGCAATCACAGAGGCTTAGCAATATCAGGTCGGGTCAGGAAATGTTGAGACTCTGATCGGCACATCACAGTCACAGACAGAGAACCGCAGTGGCAGAAGTGAAGCCCTCCCTCCCTTTCCAGAGGTGAGTGGTGATGAACAAAAGACTAAGCTACATGTGCCTCGAATTTACAGCTTAATTATCCAAATGACAAAAGGCAAATATAGTTAATTTGTCTTGCTAACATCCATGGCTGCGTTTACACTTGGCATTAACATGCAACCTGTATCCGGATGTTGTCCACATACCCTTGAAAACACAAGAGTAAACGCACTTCTGATCGGAATGTTATCTGATCAGCGTGTCCTGCTCCAGAGGTAGTCGAGGACGCATTGTGATCGGATCAAAGTGTAATGTAAATGCAATCCAGCCATCGTGTCTGCATTCGCAGGTCGACATCACGCAAAACGCCACCCCCTCTCTCGCGAACTGTCAGAAAAAAAGACAGAGAACACCCATGTGGAGTGCTAGTTAAACTCCTACACTTATCTTTGATTTGAAAAATTCTTTTCAAAAGAAAACTCACCACTTCAGGTTGACTTTGCACCGGGCCATTCTCTGCAGACTTATTTAAATATTGCGCGGGAAAGACAGATACGATCGGTTATCCAGATAGAAAAGTCAGTTGATGTTACCAAGTGTAAATGCGCCCTGTTCTGATTGACTGATGATACGATCTGCTTGATCGGATCATGGTGATCGCATGTTAATGCTAAGTGTAAACGCAGCCCATGACTCATGAGAGCTACTATGTAAGTTAGCTAAAGTTTAGCAGGTTAGACCAGTGTGTGTTCTTTCACTGCATGATTCAGTTTATGAAAAAATGCATTTAGAATGATCACAAAAATTAAGCTTTAGCGTTAGTTCTGGCAGGTCACGTGAGTCAAGCTTGCATCAGCTGATTCTCAGCTGATCACATCTACCTATAGGAATACGACACCTATCGCGGCATTCCTATATAAGCTGTATTCAGTATTATTCAGCAGCTTTTCAGCTTGCTTCGGAGCAAATTAAGCATCGCTGCTCGCAAATCAAACTGTTGCAGCGTGTTTCAGAACATCTGGAATCCACATCTAAGATAAGTGAATGCTGTTTTAATCCATATCGCTTTGTATATTACCTGGCCTGCTAATTGAAAAAAGCATATTTGCAGCAGCATTTACGCATCTGTGTTCATACAGCTGGAGCAACACGTAGTCTAGAGCATGTAATCGCTCTGAGGACACGCCGATAGTTAAGGCCATGAGAACAAGTTTAAATGAAACACGCATTTTCGTGTATGCGTTTCAACTGGGGTTCGCTGTATTCAGCGGCATAATCTCAATGTTACGGTTGTTTATTTCTAAGGTTGATGTTTCACTAGCTGTGTGAGTGTGCGGTTGATTTCAGCTGCGTCAGAAGCACGCGTTTATCGCTCCTAATGGCTTCTATACATATAAGAATGTAATATCAATGACCGTCATTCGAAGTATTTCCGCAGTGTGTATGCTTCCCCTGCAGGACTGCCACTTATCAGAGATTCATAATTTCTGATCCGCTTGAATATGTGCTCAGTTCACTTCGGTGGTGATTGGAAGGTTACGACTGAGCGCTCAAATGGACACAAGGGATTTAAATATAGTCCAATTATTCTAAGCAAGTACAAGCGGGGGGGTTATTATTGCTGCTCTCCCTGCTCATTCATGACAGGCTGCATGGATGGGCAGGGAGGTTTTTTGCCCAGAACAGAACCATACCGCCAAACCAAACTTTATGCTAAGTATCTATCATTTTGACGATAGTGGTCCTGACAGAATTCAAGATATCGGGGCAGAAATGTATATATTTATATCATGTCATATAGTTAATCAGTAACACATGAAGAATGACGTTTTTTCCACCAAAAAGCAGCATGATTACAAATGTGATATTGATTTTATACAGCAGTTCAATAAACAAGAATTTAATATTAAGACACAATAGACACAATAGTGACTGCTTTTGCTCTATTTCGCCAACAAATATAATTCCAATTTGCGTCTCTGAGCAACATGACGGTGTTTCGTTCCTAAATGAATCAACCGTTTAAATGATTCGGTTCAGTCGCAATGACTCACTTATTAACAGTGACTTGCTGCCACCTACTGGCAGTTTTAGTTTCACAGTTAAAGTATTTTCTATTATTATATATATATATATTTTTAATTTTTTTTACATAATTTCAATATCACTATTGAACGTTTTATGTTTAAAATATCAAAACAGTATTAATGCATTTGGGTGTTTCGTTCCTAAATGAATCAACCGTTTAAATGATTCGGTTCAGTCGCAATGACTCACTTATTAACAGTGACTTGCTGCCACCTACTGGCAGTTTTAGTTTCACAGTTAAAGTATTTTCTATTATTATATATATATATATTTTTAATTTTTTTTACATAATTTCAATATCACTATTGAACGTTTTATGTTTAAAATATCAAAACAGTATTAATGCATTTGTAACTGCAGGTCGAATACATTAATGTCCTGCATTAAACAGTGTGTAAATGCATCTAAATGCCACTTCTAATGCAGCTTCTGTGTTTTCTCTGCATTGCAAATATTAATTTTGTCAATACAGATTTTATTTTCTTGGTAACAGCCCAAATGACTTATTATTCTAATTGACTGATTCAATTTAAGAATTTGACTGAAAAGATGATGCACACTTTTAGAAAAAAGGGCTTTATAAAGGTAAAAATGCCCATAAAGGGTAAAAAATCTATTTAAACTTATTGGAAAACATTCATTTATATCACTGCTGTGAACTGATCACCACACAGAATATGCAGAATATCAAAAACTTAAAGAGTCAGCTGTCCACGGTAGTCCTTAAGATATCAGCACAATAGCACACTAAAATCCCAGAAAATATTGAGATATTTTTGTCAATATTGCACACCCCTAATATATTTAATGTTTTATTTAGAAAAAAATGTAAATAAATATGAGAAGTGCCCTTTTCCCACTTGAGCCCCTGCCCCTCAAAATGTCTGTGCACGTCCCTACTTAGCATACTCTAGGACTCATGATGTGCGTAAAAAAACCTGAAGGCGGATTTGACTCAGGAACACACACTGACTCTGAATCCATGTCTACAGCTTTATTGATTTGTGTTTATAGAAACACATTGCCATTAGCAAAACTGGGATTTGTAAGATCGTCTGAACTAGGGATATAAAGCATGCCGATATGAAAAGTCGATACGTAAAAAAAATAGAGATATACTGGTATTTATAGAGTATCCAGTGTACTGACTAAATCCAGTAAACAAGGGCTTTCTAAATAACTCTTGAGTGCTAAATGTTGTTATTGACTGCATTAATATAGGTTTCGTGAGAACACTGACCTGAACTAAGCGTGTAATGAATTGGTTTAAAGAAAAATCTTGTATGCACATATTTATTTATTTGACAAATTTACATATATATATATATATATTTTTTTTTTTAATATCCTGATTTATTATTTTATAAATATCATTAGGTTTTAGACTTACTGACCTTGACATAATCATAACTGTCTTTTTTTTATCTTTCCCCAAACTGAATTTTAATCCTGAAATTGAAAACATGCTCATCATAGAAGAGGTGTATCCAAGTTACTATACACAAATTGCTCTTTAATCAATCTTTGAATAAATGAATCGAAAAATGAGTGGCATTTCATTGACTTGAATGTCACTGCAGGGGGTTGTCGGTTCTTGAAGAGTAATAATTATTCATTATTGTGTATTAATGAATAATCTAGTTTCCTCATAATGTGGCATCATGTTCTCTTCTTTTCACCAGGTTACTGATTAAAACTTACTTGCTAATTAGCATGTACTAATTGCATCTACTTGTGACAGACTTGGCTGCATTACCATCCATGACTGACTAAAAATAGCATGCTCTCTCTCCCTTCCTCTGCTCAGGTTGATGTCAAAGATGACTCGCGTACACTCGCAAACTACACAGCAACTGTGGGAGCAGCCACAGATGCCCCAGTGACCCACCCCATCAAACCCCTGACCGAAGCACACAAAGCATCTCCTGTCTCTGGACAGCAGGGGTTGATGGGAATAATGCAAAGCTTTTAACATAGGCCTACAGTTCTGTACTAAGCAATAAGGCATTATCATAAGAAATCCTCTCAACGACCGAAATGCTGGGCTACACGACACAAGCCAATGTTCTTCAAGATCTTCCTTTTCTCAGACAAACACATACTGTAGTCCCATTTGATACTCAATTACAAGACAATTGACCATCAAAATAAAGTGAAACCATCTTTTTTAATGCTTTGGGTTGCTTATTAATTTTTAGTAGCTAGCTTTTACGTAGCTGGCTTTCTACACTAGCTTACAGCTTAGAAAGCTAGTTTCAAATTTGCTTCCCTTACACAGGCAGACAATGCCAACATAGACATCCAAACATGTGCACTAGAGAATGATGACAAATGTCAGCCTGCAGGAAGTATTCAAATGTTAGACTGTGTAATTATCACTTGAAAATAGATGTATAAAAACACTAAAACATCAAGATCCTTTGACTGAAGGCGTCTTTGATGTGCTAATATATGCACACACATACACACACACAGAGGTTGTGACTTCTAACACTACAGTCTTTGCAAGCTCTTTTCAGTAGGGAATTGAGTAGAGTATATCAGCATACTTTAATTCTACACATAATGCCTAATATAAAACGCCTTTACTACCTACACTACTATGGCATTGAATGCATTGACTCTCCACAAAGAAATGCTCCTCTGAAAGATGCTTCAACACATTAGCAGGGCATTCAATGGTACAATAAAGACCACAAGATCACAGAAGTGCAGGCACCTGAGTGTTTGTTGTAGGCCACATCTATGCAAGAGGGCCAACCGTCACGCTGGCAAACACGAGAAAACCACGGCAGGGAAAAGGGGAAGCATTTAAATAAATAAAATAAATATCATTGGTTGCCGCAGGCTTGGTGGCACAGTTAAAGATTAATGCTATTCTTCTGCAAATATTGCTCAGAGGGACAACATGAGTCACTTTCTCAACAGTAAAGCATTCATGAAAGCAAAAGCCAGGGGAGACCCTAAGGCGAGTCCTCTGGGGGTGAGGTGGACAGCTCTGGATGAAAGACCAGCTGTCTATCAGAGGCAGTTCCTGTGTTTTAGTGGTAGCAGAACACAATGGCTTTTGAAAGAGAGAAATTGAAATGTTCCTCTTTTGGAAGTGTCTCTATGTATATGCAAGTGTAGTTTGCTCACCTGAGTAGGCCCAGTAGGACTCTTCGGCCGCTCTGCGGTGCCTGTCACCGATTGGCCGGTCATGATGCTCCGCTTTGTTCTCTTCAGCCAATGCTGAAACAGAAAAATAATGAGACATAGTTTTAGATTATGTGCTGAGATGGTCATGTGGACAATGTGAATCTGCATCTGTCTTTCTGATCCCGTTCCTAAATCTTCTGCTCATGATTTCATGTCCTATTTCCCAAAACAGCCATTCCCATTTGGCTGATTAATATTAAAATCTTTGTTACACTTGGTTACATATCCAAAATCTGCCGAAAGAAGTTCTGTTCTTGTATCTCTAGACATTTTTTTAACTAAATTGAGCAAATATTGTCTAAAATGTTTTATTTTAGTGTATATATTTTAACTCAATTTAATTACCCTACACCGTGCTATCTAGTTTTCTGTATTGGGATCAGCCATTGAAAAATCCATTTTAATATAGAGACCCACATGAGTACACAAACATACAGAAATCATGAGGGTCAAACTACAGGTCACAACTCGAGGCACAAAAACAAATCACGAGATACAACTTCACACAGTAACGCACCAGCCTGCGATCTCTGGCTGAACCAAGCCATTAAATCCTGTATAAACCAATCTGGCAAAAAAAAAACACTCCATTAGAGAGAAAAACAGACCCCCCACACAGCGGTATTTACAGCCTGTCTGCTCTGGGATCAGTTTCCCCCTCCCTCATTAAACATGTATGAGGGGCTAAATAAATAAACAAGGCCTGATTGGCTGGTGAGAGGAAAGCTAAAGCGCTAAGTGCCGAGTCAAAGAGGCTGCGGACAGGGCGCTGGCAGCCAGAGAGGGTGAGCTGTTCCACTGCTCCATCAGAGACACCAAGACCAGCTGTGTCCCACCGGTAGGCCGAAATAATCTAGACTCAACCCAGCAGGAGTTCTATACCCCTTCGCCTACTTGCTCAGGGTTCTAAGGCTCATATTAGCTGTGAGAATACAACACCAGAGGATTGGGGAGCTTAGATTAGCTTAAAAACCCAAACCTCTCGGTCGCCAAGGATGCCAGAGCTGTGTCTGGGTTGAATGAGAATTTGTTCCGACTTGCAGCATGAGCTGGAGGGGTTAGGAAGGATGGCACACATCCCAGCACCCTGTGGCCTCTGTGTGAGTTTATCAGAGGCGATCTCGACCCCTCGGCACCTGGCTGCGGGATGTCGGGGATGCACTGGAAGGTGAAGAGACGACGTGAGAACAGTCTCACAGCTGTCATCCACGTCCAAACTCTCATACACACTGTGGCAGGACTTGAGGGTGACTGCCATTCTAGATCTAGACTGACCCCAAAAAAAGAGTCACTAGAAGGGAAGGAAGAGAATAACTGAAGAAAGAACTAAAAGGACTAAAACCATGGCAAGATGTTAACGAGAAATGGGCCACATTGTTTCTGCAAGCTTCCCGATGTGCTGACCACACTACGGTAACAAGGACACACTGCCTAAAAGCCATCACTCAAAACATAATGCAATTTACAAGGCCACTCTCTCTCTCCGAGCATGCTGGGTAAGTATATTCTGATATGAACAATGGGTGACTTTTTGTTTCAATGACAAACTGCCTTCTGCTCCTCACTGCTCTAATTCTTCAGGATAGCGGCTCGGGCATGGTGGTGAATGCCAATGAGAAGGTATGCTATGGCTTGTCTATGAATTACATTATTGATTGCCGATACTCTTTGAACAGAAAATGTAATTATGCAATGCAGCATACCGGGCTTAGTCACTATCCTCCTGATATGTCACTCATGCTCTTTCTCTTTCCCTCATTCACTGCCTCCCTCCCTTTGTCCCTGTCCATCCATCAGTGAAGCTGTCTCCCTCTCTCCAACACTCCAAAACTTACTTCCTGGAAGTAACTCGGAGAGACCTGCGATGCTCCTTTGGCTGCTCTGAGGAGTCAATACATCAGCAGCTGAGTCGACCTCTTCTAGAGGCTTGCTTTCTTCGTTTCTGTCTTTCAGAGATCTCTTCCAAACCTATCTACGTTCCCATACCCAGTTCTGGCTGTTTACTCACATGGTCACTTGTTTCAAGAATAGCCAATGTTTGTTTTTTGGCCTTTGGCCAATACCAGCTCCTACGTCACTCAACAAACACCTGTGCCTACACATCACTGTACCCCGGGCCTTATTTTTTCTCCTCCAGATGTCTTCAACAATGAGCATGCATGCTTTAAACAACCAAATAATTGGGCAACAGCACCTTGTCGAATGTGACTCAACATTCAATCAAAGAGAAGCACCATGTTTCAACCCAACATCGTGTAGATACATTCTAGCAAGAGAAATTGAGAGTTTAGAGAGTGGATGGGAAAAGATCATTTGCACAAGTTGGAAAAACATAACCTAAACTAAAATTATTGGTATGGTCAATCAAGCATCTTCCACTGAGCTATCAATTAACCAAGCTTAATAAACTGTAATGAGTTTTAAAAGCTTTTCCTTAAGGACAGGCCTTATTCACCAACCAGCTGACTGGTTACTGCTCTTTTCACTGTTCTTTACTGATCTAGGCTCAATAACGGGGTTGCACTTTCTTTTTTCCATTGTGGTGCTGATAAATCAGAATTAGAATGTACATGACCAGTCATGAGTCACTAGCAGTTCCATCAGCATGATTTGCCTGTTCTGAGTGTGGTTAGCTAACTGTGCTGAGACATACATCCATAGAGTTGTTTGTAATTGCACCATACTGAAACTACTGGAAATGCTACTGTGCTCAAGACCATTCGGCCAGATGGTGGAAAAAGACACTTCACAGATGACTTATCTTCTTGTATGGGACTGTTTTCAGATGCGCAGTGCGCACATATGTAAATCAAGCTATATGAATTGGGACATACTATATACAGACGAACCCAAACTAGGGCTAGGCGATTTTTCAGATTTTATCGATTCATTAAAATTTAATGTTTTGCCATGATTTTATTTTTTATAAATTGAGAAATCAAAATTTTGAATAGAAATATTACCAAATGTTAGAATTAGACACTTTGACAATATGCCAATTATAACAGTAAAGAGAAAATAATGATCCGACCGCATGTCGGCGAACGTGATGAACCGCTCATGTGTGATGCACTCATATCGCTAGGCGACATTCACACGGAATGCACTTTTGTGTTGAGAAAGATGCAAACAGTGGAATAGGGAAAAGTATTGATGGGAACTTGTGAACTTGTTTTAAAGGTGCTGATAAATCAGAATTAGAATGTACATGACCAGTCATGAGTCACTAGCAGTTCCATCAGCATGATTTGCCTGTTCTGAGTGTGGTTAGCTAACTGTGCTGAGACATACATCCATAGAGTTGTTTGTAATTGCACCATACTGAAACTACTGGAAATGCTACTGTGCTCAAGACCATTCGGCCAGATGGTGGAAAAAGACACTTCACAGATGACTTATCTTCTTGTATGGGACTGTTTTCAGATGCGCAGTGCGCACATATGTAAATCAAGCTATATGAATTGGGACATACTATATACAGACGAACCCAAACTAGGGCTAGGCGATTTTTCAGATTTTATCGATTCATTAAAATTTAATGTTTTGCCATGATTTTATTTTTTATAAATTGAGAAATCAAAATTTTGAATAGAAATATTACCAAATGTTAGAATTAGACACTTTGACAATATGCCAATTATAACAGTAAAGAGAAAATAATGATCCGACCGCATGTCGGCGAACGTGATGAACCGCTCATGTGTGATGCACTCATATCGCTAGGCGACATTCACACGGAATGCACTTTTGTGTTGAGAAAGATGCAAACAGTGGAATAGGGAAAAGTATTGATGGGAACTTGTGAACTTGTTTTAAATTTGAGCACCGCATTTTTAGAATGCCGTTTCACAAGTGAGACGCTGCAATGGATGCGAGTGCAACAGTCAAATGCGTCCATGTTTACATAGACATAACAATGGAAAAGCAGCGCAAGCGAATACAAAACCTGTGAAGAACTACTAGCCTTCCGTGTGTCTGACATTTCATGTTTGCATCATGGTGACAGGCTGAAAGCTGCTGTTGTTTTTACAGAACATTTGTAGTTAATAATAGTCTACTGGTGTTATACCTTCAGTCATTTTGAATTTGAATTACCTTGACTTTTGAGATTTTTTAAAAGCATTTTCCTCATATTGTTTCTGAACATATAATATGTATAAGACAAGTTTGTACAATATGTAGTTGTAGTTCATGCATCTTTTCTGCAAAGATATTTAACAAGTGCTTTTTTAACATTTACATTATGTTGATGATTTACATAACTTCATGTGTGGTGCGCTTAGAATATATATATATTTTTAACTAGACGGTTAACAAAGAAAAAGTTACTTGAATCATGTTGTAGCATGTGAACGGTGATTTTACTGCTTAACTATTTATGCTGTATGTGATATCTAATATGTGTAATGATTCTAAGAATGTCATTATAGGCCTGTCATTGTGTCACTCAATATAATGATAAAACCAGTCTATCCTCATTTTCTAATATGTAATATGTCATACAATTTAGTCTGCAATTCAAATATGTTTTGACACAATGGCAAACAGGGTTTGTTAAACTTGTTAACATGCATGCATAGTTATAGTTTAATGCTTTGCCTCATAGAGCTCAATGCATTGGTGCATTAGACAACACTGACAATGGTCAAAGCAAAAGCAAAGATTGATTGATTGATTTTCATTTTTAGACTTAAAAACAATATTTACATTATGTTTATGAACTATTTTCCTTTTGAGTATCCCAAATGATTTCGCTCAGATTTTCCTTTCTTCAAGAGGCATTTTCCAGCAATTTCATCCTGACAGTATGGTTTAGAAACACACACATTCAGAGATGAAGGCACTTACAAGAAAGGGAACATGTCCAGTGAAGTGCACACACTGACAAGTATGATAGAGCTTAGTCTCACACACACATTCTGATTGCTTCATTTCTGTGGTATATGGGGCAAGCTAAAAACAAAAAATGAGTTTGACACCCTCTGCCCCTGCTTTGGGTACTGAGATAGAGAAAACTCAGTCTCTTGCCCTGCTTTAAGAGCAGGAGAGGGGAACAGAGAGAGAGAGAGAACGTTACCAAGAGATACCGAGAACGGCCAAAGACCAATGGAAAAACAACAACTCATAGCCAGATTACAAACACACACCACACCAAGCACTGATGTCAACACACAAACTCGCACACACACACACACACACACACACACACACACACACACACACACACACACACACACACACAATCCCCTATCCTCCGGACCCTGTCGAAATCAATCAGCATCAATTCAACTCAATATGCACAAAGAGCCGTTGTACACACAGTCACACACGATCAAGAGAATGCATGAGGCTCGGTTAACATCACACACACACCAAAATAAAGTCATATTGTTCAAAAACAAGCAACATCGGCTTAAAGCACAATCTTTCAAAATCTAGAATCAACTGCGAGTCGATGGCAGTGTACGCTTGCCTTCTGTGATCAAATCTCCGGCGCCAGGGGTTCCATCTAGCCTGGCTCTTCTAAATGAATTCTGACGTAATTGATTTACATCCCTCTATTAGAGCTGCAGAGTTTTATGAGGAAGATATTGGGAGTTGACGTTTTTGTCAGGCTGTCTCCACAGAAACAACGACAGAATGAGGAGAGTTATGAGGGCTTCATTTTCAAACAGGGATTCCGGAACTCTCAATGAGACAAGTCTCGGAGGAGCCATGCAGCGTCATCTAACTGCCACTTTGCGATTGCTTTTGTCGAGGACGGGCCAATCATCGCTTAATGAAAGTGTGTGTCAAAAAAGTTTATTTTGAATGAAACCTAGCTCTCTATGCTAACTACCATTGGTGATCAATAAAAGTTGTGCAGATAATTCAGAAATATTTAAACTTGAGACCTTAAAGGAAAGTAAGATGCACATGTTGTGGATCATAGTTTAAAAAATGTATTAATGTAGAACGAAATGGCTACACATTATTTGTCAATTCATGTAGGCTATGCAGAAGCTAGTATGTTAGAAAAGTGAATAATCACACTGGCGATAGCAGTATAAATACTTGGAAAACTGACTAGATAATGAAAATATTAATAAAGTCCCATCCATTGTACCACCTTTAATAGTAATAACAGAGATTTGCTTGTGAAAGTATGCTAGCTTTTAAGCTAACAATGTCATCACTTGTAGAATACCTGTAGTCTTCTAAATCCAGAAACAAATGCCAAAAACTCATGCTAAAACTAAAATACTATCAATATTATCGGAGGTGCTCAAAATCATAGAGCCGTACGCTTATTGCTATTTTGGAATATTGATTAAATGGAAAAATAATGTTTGGCGCCACTGTGTGTAAAATTAAACAGAATAAATACTATATAATTAGGTAAAATATAGAACTGTATAACTAGTATGTAGGCATTTAGGGTTCAAAAAAAAAAAAGGTAGTGCTGTAAGTGTCCACTATTCAATTCTGACTGCCATTCAGTTATTAATGTTCAGTTAGTAATGGTGACTTCAGCCTAAGGGGAAAAGCTGTTCTCATGCTTAATTGTTTCGGTTAGATAGTTTTGAATTTCAAGTTTGTTCCAACTTCATTGAAATGCACATCAGGCATTCACATTCATGCACTTAACCTTGATTTTGCTTTTGTCTTTTTGGACAGGAGGGTCAGCATGTGTATGTGTGTCCTAATGGACTCATTAATATTCTCCTCCGGTCTCTCCTGAAGGGCGTTCACCCTGTGGGCATATCCAGGACACATATATACCCCACCGTCCCATGCAAAGATGCACATGCTTTTACACACATGGAGCAACATCTGTCGCCTAAATCTGTCCAGAAATCTGAGAGGGCAGCAAATACAGCGAGAACACACTAGGAAAGATGGAAGAAACACAGATTAGGGCAAGTTGTGAGCATCAGAAAAACATAAGGCTTCAACCCCTTTACCCACGCTCCACTTCTAATGCCAATCAGGAAAAGCTTGACCATACAGTACATGGTTTGATGTTCAAAAAACCATGGCACTTGTTAGAAGAACTGACTCAAAATGTTCTAGTTGCGAGATTAATCTGCGGCAATTAGTATAACACTGATGTACAGTATAGATTTAAAATCTCAGTCAACATTAATCCTCTTGTAACTTAATCCAAATATTTGGCTTCATTTGGATGCAAATTACAACTATGAAAAATTGATAATGTACAACTTCTGGCACTGAGAAGTCAAACTCCTTTTAGCAAAATTAATTTAAAAGCACACAATGTACATTTTGTGTGGAATTAATGCAATATTTGAAACAGGATCAGCTTTCTTTAATGTAATTGACTTCACTTTGAGTATAGTATCAGCTGAGTACTGGGATCTCTATTACGGCTTTTAACCAAAATGGTACCACTCTCAAAGAACCTCACATTTTCACCATTTTGAGAGCCAAACAATGAGGTAACTGACTGTGTGTCATTAAAAAAAGGAAGGAGACATATCTTTTTACATCACTAGATCTCTAGTTAGGACCTTACCAGAGACCTTCATTACACGGGTTGGAACAACTGGCAGATGCTGGTGGTTGCTGATTCAAAAACAACAAATTTAATAGAAGCAGCGCCCCTTTTTCAGTTAAGAAACACTTTTTTCTTGGGCCAGATAGGGCTCCAGCACCATCACAGTGTAGGTTGAAAGGCGTATTGGTGTGCTTTTATCTCTGTTGAGACAGACGGAGAAAAGAAAGGAATGCAAGGAAGTGAAATGAAGAACAGGTCCTATTATTTCTCTTCAAGAGAGGCTTGAAGGTCAAGGCACATGAGAAGAAATATCCATAACAGATGCCACATAGCAAGGCCAACAGCCGACAGCGGACAGCTGCTTCAGCCTGCCGTGGTTCAATTCCCACAGCTGTGAAGAGGGGTGACGCGTTTGCATCGAGTGTGCAAAACTCTCCTGTGTCTTGTACGCATTTCAATATCAATGCCTGTAGAGTCGTCAAATGCTGGTGAGGGAATTTGCGTCCCATCCATTCTGTGATTAAAAACATGCCACACTGTGAATCTAACAGGACAAAGGCTTTGAGGTCTCGAGACATCAGCCTTTGTAGCGTTTGTTATGTCTACATCAGAGTCCTGTGGCTAAGCAGCTATCTTAATGACTTCAAGGACAAGACAGGAGGTCTATTGTTTATGGAGCACTGAGTCCAAAAGAGCGAGAAAGAAGGAGACTGAGAGAAACGGAGTGTTATTAAATCGGAAGGCGCCTAAGCAGCTGACAAGCAGTGTGTGACTGTGTGTGTGTCAAATAAGGAATGAGAGAATGAGAAAGGGGGAGAGACAGTGAGAGAGAGAAAGAAAAAATGGTGCTGGCAGTGCCAGGCGACACTGTTAGACATAATAACATAATTTGAAGTAATGATGGTTGCCCTTTAAGATAGTCCACGGGGAGAGAAAGAGAGATGAACTAGACTGTCTTTGGTCTCCAAAAGCAGCATCCAGCCATACTGATGGCAAAAGCCATTTATAACAAAAGAGAACAGTGTACTGTCACTCCTTGACCAATTAGGTTAAAAACATGACATGAATGATTGGCCAACGCATTAGAAGCACAGTTCTGCTGCATATCCATTATTGGGGCACTAAAAATTAAGCCTATAGTACCTGGAGAAAGCCAGCTTTTAGCATTCCCATACATCACAAATGGCAGTTGCCCCCCTCAAGAAGGATCCAACATTTCTTTTATTGTCGAAAGGATCCAACAAATGAATGTCAGCGGAGATCAGGACAACTAGATGAGCCACAAAGACAGATCCCCAGTGAGGACCTTGTCTCCTAGACGGTCACCGGGACAAGATCACAGGAACCAGTTGAGTCCTCTGCACAATGTGACTTTGCTGCAGCCTGGAATTGAACTGCTGGTTTCATCTGATCAGAGGAGAACTGGCCCCCTGACTGAACCTGGTTTCTCCCTAGGTTTTTTTTTTCTCCATTCTGTCCCCAATGGAGTTTTGGTTCCTTGCCGCTGTCGCCTCTGGCTTGCTTAGTTGGGGACACTTACTTTTTAACTGAAAATTGAGTGTCTACTATTATCATTTTGCATTACTGACACAATATTTTCCTAATTAATGCTGTACAGTTGCTTTGACACAATCTGTATTGTTAAAAGCGCTATATAAATAAAGGTGACTTGACTTAAAAATTAATTTATTTTTATTTTTTATATGTGTAACCTCAAAACACTTACATTTTGATATTTGCATCACATAACCAGCTCCATATGTATGGCTTTTCTAATATAGTAAACTTGCAGGGTAGTGCACCTGGTACAGCATTGCACTTGCGATGTAGAGCGCTCTGATGCTATACCTTTTCAACACAAGTCGCTCAAATACTTGTAGATGCAAGCTAAAATGTCATGGTTGGTTCATCAAATGCATTTTTATCTCAAGTTTGCTTTTCTAACACTGGCGGTTAGGTTTAGTTTGGGTGGTACGTCATTTCAAACATTTCAAACGCTATACAGAATTAATCTTTACAAACTTCAGTGAAAAACACAACAACCAACTTAATAAAATGTTTCCAGATTCACATTAATCTGTTTCAGATAAAACAGAATGTGCGCTATAAACACGAGTTATTAATCCAGTTTATGTTTTTCAGAGTCCTTTCAGAAAGTAATTGTCTGTCAAAACCATTATAATGGAATTTCTGTGATTCATGTATTGCGTATTTTATTCTGTCAGAACACACAACTAATTTTGAATGGACTGACCAGTTTATGCTAATGCTTATTACAATGCTTACAATGCACTTATGTAGTATTATGAATTGTGTTCTAACACTAACACATTTTGTAATGTAATGACATGTGAAAGCAAGCTCGCATAGTTCTTCATGTCTGCAGACTGAAATTACAGCACCAGAAAGTTTATTTACAAAAACAGTGCAATGTTTTGACAAGTCAAGTCTTCATCAGGCACAATACCATCCATCTTTTTTCGTCATTCTTGTTTTGTTATCCTGCACCTGAGTCCATTTTAGGTTTTGGATGTGCACACATATTTTGACATTTGTATTACATAACCAGCTCCATATGTATGATATATATTTTGTATTTTTAGGGTTATTTCGTGTGACAGCTAATCCAACTTAAGAAGATCCTCACAAATGCATCCAGTTTTAAACACGGTTCAAACGCACATACTACTGTAGATCCTATTGCTCTCTATAAATAGAAGAACATTTGCAAAATGAACATCCAAAACCTATTTAATTGATACATGGGGGTCATATGTATGTGTGAGCGAATCACACACTGTATACAAGCAGGATAGGAGGTGCTTAATCATTTTTGCACCTGTTTGTGATTAGCAAACCCTCACACTCATAGCGGGGCATTAAGAATGCTAAAGACACCGGCGGAGTGAACTGCAAGAGCCTCGATTAGACAGCAGTCAGTCACTGTGAGGAAAGAGAATGAGAAAACTGCTTCCCGTGGCTGTGACTGGGAGGAGACGCTGGCGCCGCTCCAGTGGACGTGTGTTTGTGTTCGAAGTGTGTGGAAAAGGGGGCGCCTCGGGGCAGGACGTTCGGGCATGGAACTCGGGCCCACAGGAAACGAGAGAGAAAAAGACAAGACCTTGAAATAGCACTCTACTTCCCTCACTTCTATTTGCATACAAAAGCTAGAACCGGCCATGGAGTTCAGTCCCTCGAGGTTCCTACCGAATGCCAGGAACGCTCTCGGTACCTCTTACGCTCTCTCTCTCTCTCTAGCTTTCTCTTGTAGTTTGCCCAGAACTCCTTGGAGTCTATCAGGCACTGCATTATGCTTTCTGCTGGCTTCATTAGTCCTGTATGCTGCACCGGAGAATTTCATTACATACACACGCAGCCAAAGTTCACTAAAAAACAACAGTCCCTGGGCTACACGAGTTTCCTTTGTGATCTGATTACCCAGAGAGAGTGAGAAAGCTAGCGTTTGTGAATATAAGAATTGGTGTGAGCAAAAAAAAAAAAAGTATCATGGAATAGATCCACACCCAATGAGAATTGCATTGTCGTTTGAAGCAAAACGCATAACATGAACAGCGCTTTCACAGAAGGGCTGGATCCCAACCAGGCCGCCATGTGTTCTGTGAAACTGCGAATGTTCTTTGCCCTCTGCAATATGCTTCACAGATCTTCCGTATGAATAAATCACGACGGTAGATACCGCATTTCCTGCGTCAAATTCTCATTCATGTCATTTGTCTCACTTGGGATCTTTCTCTATGTCTCATTTACATTTTTTAAACAATTAGTCATCACCAACCTGTTTGGTTTGACAGAGATTAGTTTAATTTTGCCTCAGATATGGCTTTGATGACAGAGGTGCGATGTTCTAGTGCTTTTTTTTTAAATGTGTGAATGTTTCATATTGGAGTTTTAAGTAGAAATCATTGTGCTAATGTCAAGAAACATTGACAAACACACGTTTTACAGCTCTCGTTTTGTGCGTAGGTGACTGCATGTGTTTCATAACCTCCTCTGGAAAGAGAAAAGGCAATGTGTTTAGCCTCAACTGGTTGCGATGACACCACACATGCCGCCGCCATTCGGCTAATGATTTTGAATCGATACGGAGACCCATGGTGCTCCTTCATGCAAAAGGGGTCACCTCGCAGGTCACAGCTAATCTATTACTGCTCAAACACCAATACAGCCTTGGACACAGAAAATGTCAGCACAAAAGTAAATGGAGAGAATGATGTAATAATGCATAACCGATACAGGGAGGAAATGTGCACACCTTTCAAAAGGTGAAGTATGCGACTTTTTTGTAGTTAAGACATTTGTTCTTATCCTGATTTGATCTAAAGAGACAAATCTATCACCATGTAAAAAATAATTTCGCACATGTGATATGTGACCCTGGACCACAAATCCAGTCTTAAGTCGCAGGCGTATATTTGTAGCAAAAGCCAACAATACACTGTATGGGTCAAAATTATCGATTTTTCTTTTATGCCAAAAATGATTAGGATATTAAGTAAAGATCATGTTCCATGAAGATATTTTGTAAATGTCCTACCGTAAATATATCAAATCTTATTTTTTTATTAGTAATATGCATTGCTAAGGACTTCATTTGGACAACTTTAAAGGCAATTTTGTCAATATATATATTTTTTTTGCACCCTCAGATTCCAGATTTTAAATAGTTGTATCCTAACAAACCATACATCAATGGAAATCTTATTTATTCAGATGATGTACAAATCTCAATTTCAAAAAATTGACCCTTATGACTGGTTTTGTGGCCCAGGGTCACATATAAAAGCAAATATACTAGCATCTGTGTTACTGTTTCTTGACCAAGATCAAGAAAAGTAAAACAAATCTAGTCTTTCATTTAGATTTTAAAATATTTTACATCATTTTCAACTAAAGTTCAAATTTAAACACTCTAAAAATGTCATACACTTCAAAAGGTACTTTATATATATATATATATAGCAGAAAGAAAACCATTAAACAGGAAATTATATCCATTATGTCATAGAGAGGAACTTTTTAGACAAGACTGCATGTCAAGGTCTAAAAAGACTCTTGTTAAATATAAAATATAATATTTATATATATATATATATATATATATATATATATATAAATTTAAATATTATATTTTATATTTAACAAGAGTCTTTTTAGACCTTGACATGCAGTCTTGTCTAAAAAGTTCCTCTCTATGACATAATGGATATAATTTCCTGTTTAATGGTTTTCTTTCTGCATGTTAGTTTGGTATACAGTTACTAATTCCTTTCAAGATTGTAGAGCAAATAGTGTGTGGACTAAGCTATTAAAATGACAATTTCTCAACTCTGTTCTTATGTTTTTATTTATTAGCTAATATAGCTAATATACTCACCCCAGCTTTCAAGAATTTGGGTTTGGCAAACACACCTGGAAACTCAATTTACGAGCACAGACAAGATTAAGACAGCCACGCGTATTAAATTATTGTTTGTAGTGTGGAAAACAAGAGCAAAGGCTGTGAATGGGGAGGCTAGTCAATGTCAAGATTTCCACAGTGTGATCTCACCACGGCTGGACGCGGCAAAGTGTTGGACATGAAATTCGTGAATGTGGAAATTCGATTAACACCCACATGAGGTGATGAGACCCCTATTCTATAAACACACACACACACATAGAGCCACAAACAGCTCAGCGCTGGCCCAATGCAAACAACGAGCTCTTCCCCCCTGCCAGTGGCTAATGACAGACCCACTGCTTCATGGCAGGAAAACCATCTGGTGGCTGCAAAGCTTTTAAACCAAACAAAACACTGCCAACCAGAACAAACTGTGTGATCGACCATGACTACACACACATACACAATGGCAGACATCATTCATGTCGTCAGGTTGTCACGGACGTGGCGTGGGTTCATACGACTTGGCTTTAGACTGCTTTGCCAACTTGTCTTTTGTTTTCATAATTTGTTGTGCACGTGTGTGTATGCGGACACATATTCAATATGATAAATACAGCGAACGCTGCACGTGGCACTGAGATTGCAGCCTCAGTAGATTACACACCTACATTCATCACATGCACTTTCTGAATCATGCTTATTTAGCTGTGTGGAACTGCTTCATAATCACTCAGTGTGGCACTTCCAAATATAACATTCACTACACTTTTATTTTGTGCTGAAATCATGGAGACACAGGAAATGGGCTGAAATGTGAAAGGGGAGGAGACATCTTGAATCCTGTGTGTCCCATTATAACAAAGATAAATACATAGGAGGACAAAAAGAGCCTTTAATCGCTTTTGCTCAACAGGGCTCCATGTATTTGATTTAAAATACGGCAGGAGCAGTACAATTCTGAAATAGTATTGCAATTTTAAAATAACGGTTTTCTATTTTAATATATTTTAAAATGTAATTTATTCCTGTGATGGCAAAGCTGAATTTTCATCAGCCATTACTCCAGTCTTCAGTGTCACATGATTTTAAATAAATTGTATAAATCATTAAAAAAAAATAATCAATTGATATTATAAATATGCTTACTGCCACTTTTGATCAGTTTAGAAGTTTTAATTTCTTCATAATGGCTTTACACTTTTAAACATTAGTATAATTAATTTGGATAATTATCAAAAGTTATTTGATGCATCCCAATGTTGACGATTCTTTTCAAAATATTGTTCTTATTATTGCAGTAACCATTATTACATTAAAGTCAAGAAGCATTAAATATGGCAATAACTGTTTTTACATATTGGTAAGATTTTAAAAAGCTAGGCTATATTACCTACAATACTAGCCTAAAATCTTGGTTAAATAGCTATTTAGCTAACATGACTAAAAAATGTAAAAAGATAATTGTGAGATTTTAACTTACAATTCTGACTTTTTTCTCACAATTGCACATTTACATCTCGCAATTTTCTCAGAACTGCATGATGCAAACTCACAATCGTGACTTAGAAAGTCAGAATTGCTTGATAGAAACTCACAATTCTGACTTTATTTCTCAGAATTGTGTGTTTATATCTCACAATTCTTTGAAAAAGTCAGAATTGTGAGATAAAAAGTCTCAATTACCTTTTTTTATTTAGTGGTGGAAACAGGCTTCCATAGTGTGGCCTAGGTGATATCTGTGCAAATGTAAAGTTGTTTTAGAGGTTTTTTACATTTTGATTTTAAAATTATGCAAGCAAACAACATGCACTGAGGAATACACGAAAGACCTGGAATGTATATTAAGACAGTTATGATTTCATGTTGACTTTCCATTTAAAGAGCATTAAAAAAAACACTTCATTCCCTAAAGAGTAAAACAAAAGAAGCTTTTAACCAACCACATCTGTTTCGCAAAGTTTGAGCTTTACACTACCAGCCACCCTGTGGATTATAATTGCGAAAAAAATGAGGCCAATTAGTGAGTCACATTTCCAGGTTTTCATCAAAATGGTCTTCAGTGGTTCTACAGTTTCTCAATCTGCAAGTGAAATTCATCCTGGCTTTAAAGTGTAATGCTAAAAGAGGACATTCCATAAAATCACCCATTTATTCAAAGATAATTGATCAGAAAAGGAGAACAACATCCAGATTCCAAAACCCGATGCATTTCAGATGAAGCAAATGTGCATGGGGCAGATCAGAATTTGCGTAAATATCATAGAGACGTATAAAGACGTGCCTCACTCATATCGTAGTTTAACGCAGCGCTAAACGAAACGACCTGGCCACAACGACAGCTCTGCAAAGGCAAAAATATAAATAAGTTCCCTCAATTAGTCATTTGTAAGTAAAATGCCTGGTGTTAGCGACTCAAAGCAATTTCCGATAAGATGTCGGTGTGCTGAAGTGAATCCAACTAATAAATGAGGAGAACTGGTGAAACGTATTTTCAGCTGATAAAACATACCTATGAAATGTATTTCTCATTGGACTACCAAATCTAATTATACACCTGTGAAATGGGGGTGGAGGCGGTAAAGCTCGGAAAGCAACAGTGGTAAAGCTCTCAATTCAGCATCCCATTAAAAATACACTTAAACCACTTTGGAAGGAAGGAGAAAGAGGAGGTGAAAGCAATCCCTGTTCTTAGCTCGCTCGCTCTCGGCTAATGAGTATGTTTTCTTATGTGGCACTTCATATTCTTCTGTGCATGTGAAATAACGGTGGCATTCGGAGTGACAAATGTGAACTGATTAAAAGAGTATAAA
Source organism: Sinocyclocheilus grahami (assembly GCF_001515645.1). Lineage (NCBI taxonomy): Eukaryota > Metazoa > Chordata > Actinopteri > Cypriniformes > Cyprinidae > Sinocyclocheilus > Sinocyclocheilus grahami. The sequence goes on along the minus strand of NW_015505339.1, from coordinate 1,028,980 downwards.
CAATGCATCAACAATTCAAAGGTGTAAAGAAGGTGGTATGTGTTTGAATGCATTTGCGTGTGTGTGTGTGTGTGTGTGTATGTGTCAGTTTATGTTAAGAGAGAGGAAGGGAGAGGGACTGCCTTTTTCCTCCTCATGCTCTGCTCCGTAAAATTCAATTTGAAATCCTGAGACGACGACAGAGCTCATGGCAACACGCAAAAACTGTGCTTCCCAGAGACATCAAAGACAGGAAGTGATGTATTAAAGAGACACAAGCAGAACTGGGCTGATGGGTGACAGGATGGCACTGATGGTGTGTGTGCGCGACTGAATCGCAAAAACTAACTGTGATACAGAGATTTTAGATGCTAATACCATTTTTCTCTGATATATACCATAGTACTGACTTCCATATTAATATGCAATGCTATTTGCATGTAGCATGGCAACACTAAAGTAAAAACACCTTAGTATTACCATGCTACATTATGTAAATATTAATGATATCGTAGATTATTGATCTTGTATATTAGTGATATAATGTAGTACTGTAGTACCATAGTATATCTGAATAAAAATATTATATTTTTGCATTATAACAAACTAAGTGGCAAAACGTTATCAGTGTTAGTTTGTTAGTGGAACATGTTCATGTCATTCAATTGGATATTTTATTATCTAGCGTAATCTTTTATTATCTAACATTATTAATTGTGATCTGAGCGATCAAAACATTTTGTTGGTGTAGGTTTACTGGCACTTGCAAATTCGCTTATTTTGCTTACCACTAAGATACATAAACGTATCAATTTATTCTGTTGGGTCAGCTTTTCAAGCCTACATTTCCGACTCTATTCATTTATATTCATTCTTTCCTTTTAAGTGGCCCAGCAACGCCCTAAAAATCATTTGATTTATGTCGGTCCTCAATTTTAGCTCCACTAAATGACAGGGAGAAGTAGAGACATCTCATTTCAATTCAAATAGACTGACGCACAACCATATTTCATTCAAGCTGTACACACATCCTTGAGAAAGCTATTAGACAATGGAAAAAAGAAGGGAATAATGAATTTACTGCCCTGATGGAGGGTAGTGTGCCCTGGATTCTCTTTCCATCACCGACGACCAAACAGAAATATTACAGTAAACCCTCCCTCATGTAAAGAGGCCTAATGGACCTTTCCAATAAACCAGCGTTCAGATACCCAATGTGCACCGACTCTATTTATGGAAGGTTGAGTTATTACTTTATAATGGGCTTGGTACAATCTGAAAGTTAAATTCAAGCTAGAATCGATTGTGAGAAGTTGAATTAGCATTGTGTAAATGATATACTTTACCTTGGTGCTTTCATTCAACGGCATCAGAGCAGCAAAAACATTTCAGAGAAATCAATAGAAGGCTAGTCATCACAGATTAAGCTCAGTATAGTTTAATTTCTCCCTGTGGAACAAGAAAAGGCATCTTACATGTTCCAGTGACCAAGGCTCAGGCTCATAAACAAAATATGGATCGCAATCCACAGCTGTGGTCTAATATAAAACAATAAATATTTATTAGAAAGAAAACACTGGGTTGAGAGGAGCACTAATCTTTACAGAAAACAAGACGATGCGGTTCATTAAAGTCATATTGGGTGAATTCGTTTTCCATTCAAATTAATAAGAAGAACCATCTGTAGGGAAAACCTTTTAATTTAATTTCACCGAAAGTACTGTAGACTATGCTTTTTTTTCTTTCTGTTTTCTGTTTGTTATTTATTTATGTATTTTTCAAATGTATTTATTTATTTATTTTCTGCTGGTTGTTCTATCATTAAGTATTTTCTGTGGTGGTGGTTTTACTGTATTTTGCATTTGTAATTCAATAAAATGGAAAGTAATAATAAACTTACATTTGTCTGTCTGTGTGTGTGTGTGTGTTATTATATAGTGCTACTACTAAAACTTACTACTCGAAATAAACTTGAACAAAATTAAACGTTAACAGAAATAAAATATTATATAACAAAACAAAGCAACATATCTAATTTTCAGTTAAATTTAATGAACTACACTAAAACTGAAATACAAATAAAGAATAACTAATAAAAATTACAAAAGCACAGAACACAATTACTAACATTTAAAAAATATATATATATAATAGTATCTCAAATTATGATACAATAAATAAATAAACAGCACGAAGGGATTTGCATTGGTACATGTTGCCGGCCACACTTGACCATCCATCGCCCACTTGAGCACCAGGACTCGAGAATTTGCTGTGATTTGGAGTGCTTATCCTGCCCCCACTGCACCTTCAGTGTTGTTCTCTGGGCTCAGTGTAGCTCTAAGGTCATTTGAAGTATTTCCCGCTCCGAGCATCGCTTTCAGGGCGCTCGCTGACTGCACCTACCAAGTCACACGGGACGCCCAATTTATGGCAGCACACGGTGTACGCACATCACCGCGTTCTGCCTGCCTCTGGTACAAAACGGCTCGCAAACAGCATGGCGTTGGCCTCAGAGTCCCTCGAACCCTCACCATGTCAATTAGCTGAGAGAGCAGGGTTAGATGTGAGGGGAACGAGAGACAGAGGTGAAGAAGTGCCGTAGGGGTGCTGAACAATCATAAAGCCTTTACCAGAAATAACAACAAATCAAAAGAGGCAAGATGAATAGAGAGGAATGGAAAATAGAGAGGTGGAGGAGAATGATGGAAGAGGAAGGAGGAAGGGGAAAGAAAAAAGTAGTTAAGTCAATGGAGGATAAAGAGGGGAGGGGAAAACAGATGAGCGGCATATTGCTCTAATGAAGTGAACCCCTGCGGTGCTTACTGAGCATTAGATCAGTAATAATGAGTGTTTGTTAGCTAAATACAGCAAAGGTAAACAAAACATGGCTCCATCACTGGGTTCAAGGAAACTCCAGTTCAAGGGCACGCCGAATTTCTAGGGTCAAGACATTATTCTGAAAGTGAAATAATGCATAATATTTAAAAATCCCTAACCGCACTAATAATTCTCAGGTAGAGGATGCAAACCTGTATCACACACTTTTTATTGTTCAACTAATCAACTTAAAAACATAACTACAACGTGATGCAAGTAACATCCAAGTGGTTAAAGAAATACAAAGTTCTCTCACAAAACTCTAGATGGCGCAGGCCGATAGGTTCTAACTCAATCTTATGTAATCACATCATTATTCGCATGGCACAGCTGATTGGTTTCTTTTCACATCAGCAGCCATGAGCTTGCTGCTCCACATTCAAATGCTTGTCTAGTGCTTGCTGTATAAACTGCAGCACACTTCAGAAAACCTCCACATCCCCCAGCTCCACCTGTATAGATCAGGGTGATTTAATGTGTGTAATATATGTTTTTTTATATATGTTATATATGCAGCAGCATGTCTGTGGATGTATTGGTAGTAGCAAGTCTCAGTACTTGCTTTGCCGCAGCAGCGTAGCAGATCTGTTCCGCCAAGACCAAACACTTCAACACTGCCATCTATATTACCATGCTAAACTCTCCAAAAGTTGTCATGACAGGACTAACTTTAACCATCTGGTTCTATTTCAAGTGCAGCACAACTGAAGTGGTCAATATGGTGTAAATAAATGTAAAAGAAATTATGCATGAAATATGAAGGCGAATACTGTACAAACTTGTCTTTATAATATCCTATATGTTCAGAAATACTATAAAACAAGAAAACTTCTCAAACCAAAGAGTCAAGACAATTCAAATTCAAAATGACCACAAATTTAACACCAGTAGTAGGCTGTTATTATTAACTGTAAATGTTTTGCAAAAACAAAGAAAATAATATCACCTTTAACCAACATGCAAACATGAAATATGAAACTTTTAATAGTAGTTCCTTTACAGGATTTTGCAATCAACTGCACTGCTCTATTGTTTTTTTCTATATAAACCTGCATTTGACAGATGTGTTTTTCTCATGTCACTGTACGCGTCTCATTTTTCAAATGCAAGAACACACTCTGTGTGAATAGCATTGATATGTTCTACATTACGGCCCTTCATAAAGTGTTCAGACATGAGCAGTTAATCATGTGCGCCAATTTTCTTTTCTTTTAACAGTCATGTATTTTCAACGTTTCTATTTGCTAATATTTTTATTCAAAACCGTGATAAAATCTGAAAAATTGTCCAGCCCTAGTAGCAAGGTTCAAAATGCATCCATCTTCTGATTTGAAAGGATATGTGTGGATATTGATATGATACAGCATGCCAACGAGTTTTCAAGCAACACAAAGTGGCAAATTGTAATTATAGTAGAAACAGTTGGAAACAGCAGTCCAGTAGAAATGCAACCAACACAATCTCTTTCTTTACCTTTCCAACCTTCTTTTCTTAGCATTCAATTCTCTATCTATTAACCTTGTGTTCATCTGGACCACCAACCTGACAATTTCCACCACCCATCCATTCTCATCCCACAATCCTCTAGTCCTCAAGGCACCCTCTGGTGTCTCTTTCTTGATCTCTTCCAATCTGTGTTCTCCATTCCCTGCATCCACATGCCTCCTACCCAGCCTGATCTCCAGAGAAGCCCAGGGCTCCCAGGGCTCTCAGCCCACCTGAGCGCAGCGCTGAAGACACACATGGCGAGCGGCGTTCAGAAAGCACAGCTGCAGGCGGTCCTGTTGAGCACCACCACAGACAACGACTAACAAGTAGAGCAGATCACAAACAGCACAGGGACTTATTACAGAAAACAGGCTGGAGCTTCAATGCTAGTCTCACAGCACGGGATTCTATCCACTCATACCGTTATTAAGTGATGTTAGACAAGTCTCTAAATAACTTTTTCAGCTCTAAACAACAACGGTCAAACTCTTGTCCTACTTTGCTCAGAAAAGCATCTTTATAGTCTTAATTTGTAAGTATTGTTTGAACATGAATTTGCGTAAACTGTTTGTAAATTATGCTAACATAAATAGTCTTTAAAATCCACAAGTGCAACAAATTTCTGTGTAAACTACTAATACTGTAAAACCACAGAAAGTAAATCGTTGTATCAATACACGAGTAGACCAAATTTGCACAACCATTTTCATAAGAACCAACTTAATTACCAAAATAAATGCAGAGCAAAACAAATAGTTTGCATAAACCCGGTTTAGAGTTGGCGATGATAGCCTTGCGCAGTGCGCCGACATACAGCGCCGTTGCGCTATGGGCGTCCCGAGTTCGAAGCCCAACTCGAGGATCTTCCTGATCCCGCCCCCTATCTCTCTCCCACTTTGCTTCCTGTCAGCTCTGTCCTATCATAATAAAGGCGAAAATGCCAAAAAATTCTTCTTTAAACCATGTTTATGTACATTGATGCATCAATGCATTGCCAAAAATAATTATGTACATATGTAACATGATGCATTAATATGGGAGCAGTACGGATTTCAGTGTAAACTGCAAAATGATTATTGTATAAAGTGTTGCATAAATACAAGCAAAGTGAATTTGTGTAAAACCATGCTAACATAAATACTCAAAATAAAATCTTTGTGTATAACCATACAATGCATAAACGGATTTACTTTGTAGATTCATAGTATTTTCCTGCAATGTGGTAACACGCTCCCTGCGTTTTTTTTCCAGCTAAATGTGTAATGGTCTTTATAAGCCTAAAGTAGTTTTCAATAGCTTTTCAACAGCCATGGTGCATTTGCTGATCCAGCACACACATTTCAGAGAGGGAGCGTTCTACCATTTAACAGTGCACTCTTTTGATGCACTAACAAAGAAAAACATGTTTTTTGAACATGGTACCTTGTTAAAACCATGTTCTTTTTGGAAAGTCTTTGAAGTATCTTTTGATACCATCATCATATAACGTGCTACACCCCTATGACTTACAACTTCTGTAGCATCTGTAAGTTTCTAAGCTTAAAAACCCATTTTTGAATGCAGCTGATGTTACACTTAGAATTCAGAGCGAATAAAAACGAATCTTATTTACATTTCGTCTCAACAAGCCAGGCACGAAGCCATTATTTTGGCTTGTTTATTCCAATAGCCGTAATTAATTTAAACACAGATCTGCTACCTTGAGCAGAGATTATTTTGAGTTAGCTTATTGTACCATCGAGGTTTAATAAAGACACATGTCTGCTTTTCCTTTACACTTATATCCTTTCTGACCCAACGCTTCCATTTTTAAGCAGCGCACAGTGCAGAGGCTCACAATGTTTTAACAGTAATTTACGGAAAGGGGAGGTAAGCAAAAGTTGAAGTGAATGGGCAGATTTCTGGATACCCCTGAAAATTGCTCATACATGTGAAGAACATAATCTCATTTCCATGCAAGTTTTACAAACTTAAATAGAATATGTGGACTGTTACATTCAAGTAGATGAGGGAGAAAAAATATTCTCGCCCTTTCACAACCATGAGACTGTGCTTCCACTTAAAGTTGAGTACCTGCTTCAGACCTTTTAGTAATTATAGCAATAAAAGGCCATTTCACAGCCAAAGTGCTTAAAGTCAATGTGGATTTGTAAACCATTTTAGCTCCTTAATGTGAAACAGGATATTCAATAAAAATATCAGGGAGGACTTGATTCTATCCATCAGGAATTTACTGGATTTTAACATTTACTTCTACCAGAACAAAGCAAATACAATATGAGTTTGCTAAAACAGTGCTTAAATACCTATTTGGCTATTGGTTAACATTTTACAATGTGGCCTAAGTGAATGAATGAATGAATGAATGACCACCAATGAATCACAATGAACATGCATTCAATACCTCAAATGTCAGTCTCAATAGAGATAGTGTTGTCATGATTTGAATACAAAACAGAAATATTGTCTTTCAAACACCCTGACAGAAACCTGTTGTAATCTAATTTACCATTCTAATCCACGGTTTGGGAATTTGACTTTTTTTTCCCCCTTCAATTTATTCTTTAAACAGCACTGCCACCAAGACAACAGCAATAACAGCAACAAACAATTTACCACAAGGCTTTGGCAAAGCCTGACTTTTGACCCTGCAGAAAATAAGCTCTATCCATCAAACACACAGCCCTCTTTTCTCAGGTAGGTTAATCGAATCCTGTAAATAAAGATATGTTTGCACCTGGTAATAGCAACTGAAAGCAGTGCCACAGCCATGACAGGTCCTTCCTCTCAACTCGAGGTTTAAATGAATAATTTGCATGTTGCTGTTCAATGCCGCGGATTAAATTGGTGTGCACTATCTGAAAACCTCTTTCTTTACTTCAACAAATATTTCATTGCAAACATACAGTATAAAGCATATAAATCCACAAGAAACTTCAATTAAAGGAATACTGAGTGCCATTCTTTCCTCTCCACTAGTATGCAGTTGCCTACATAGATATAATTTTTAAACGGTGAGAATCTACCTTATTTTGGCTCAAATCTAAGACGAAACATATCTCCAGACACACCACTCCCAGAATGCAAGATGGCCACCAAGTGAACTGACCCACCTAGATACATATACATAGATGCCTCATTAGCAGCTGTTTTTATGGGCCACTATACATTAGCTGTCTGCCATATTGGAACGATCTAAGCCAATCTGTGAACACTTAGGCAATTTGACTGTGTCTGCAACTGTAATGTTATGCGTATCTGCTACAAACTTCAGCAGATGATTTTGCTAAACTAACACAATACTAGACAGTCATTACAACTTCAAAAAGTTATAGTTTAAAAACCTGTGATATTGAGTTAAAGTGAAAAATGAAAATTACCCCATGATTTACTCACCCTCAAGCCATCCTAGCTTCTTTCAGACGAATACAATTGGAGTTACATATATATATTAGAAAAAAAAAGTCCTGGCTCTTCCAAGCTTTATAAAGGCAGTGAATGGTAGTCAAGATTTTGAAGCAAAATAACCTGCATAAATTGGTAAGAAAATTATTCATATTTAAAACATTATTTTTACTGTGAGACACGCTGACTGTTCCAAGATGGCGGTCGCATCAACTTTTCTGGATCAGTTGAATGTGGAATCTACCTATACATACCGATACCTTAAAATGACTTGCCCTAAAAGAATTTTGGTATTGCATTTCGGTATGAAGATTTGCTGCCCATGTCGTTCCAGATCAGTCACTCCATTTCAATTAATATGCTGCATTAGCAGGATACTGCCTATGTAGGCAATGTGGTGTACCCCACATAAACACACACACACACACACACACACACGGTGTGTCTATTGTAATATACCTGCACATACAATTGTCGATTTATATATTTTTATTCCTTATTTACTTGTTCTATTTTTTTTTTTTTTTCTGTGTTTTTTGTTCTGTCACTGTCATTCTGTTGCACTGTGGAAGCTTCTGTCACGAAAACAAATTCCTCGTATGTGTAAACATACCTGGCAATAAAGCTCATTCTGATTCTGATTCAGAACACACACACTTCTCATTTAAGACTGAGCCAATTTCAATAACAAGAAGTCTGGAGATTTCAATTATCCCATGAGGTGTTTCAACAAAATTAATTTAATTGAATAAACATTATAGCAGAAGTACTCTATGTAATCTATTATTCACATTTATATGCAAATCAGCAAAAATAAAGAGGCACCTAGTGACAAATTCTGGCATTGTGCGAACGGTATGTGCTGAGAGGGCAGAGAGAGAGACACAAATTCACATGAATAAAAAGCACGCTCCCATCAATCGCACAGTGCAGTATTTAACATTTCGGCTGAGATCGGGGTAGATGGGAATGCTGTAATAATGGACTAAAATGGAAGCGGAGAGACCGAGCCCAGAACCGCCAGGCAGGGTTTTGACAGCCGGCGTCTGGTGGAAAGACTTGGAAAAACAAAAGCACACAAACAATGACAAGCAATCAGTTCTCGACACCTTGCCCCTGGCACAAACCTTCATGTATTACAGCGAGGAAGAAAAGACACGGAAAACACAACAGCAGTGTAGGGAAAGAGTGATAGTCAGTGGATATGTCTAGCTTTGCTTTCTTCCATTTTTTTTTCAGGGCATGAGACATGCTGGAGGACACTTGACACATTTGCGTCCTTGCGAGAGCGGGTCAACATGAGGCCACGTTAACGGCCGGCCCTGTGATCCAAGGTGCGAGATTGGCCACAATAAACCAGTGTTTATTTGTACGTCTGTTTGTGTGTCTCGAAAATAAGCCAATTTATTTTTAGCTGCACTTTAGTTCCACCGTTTTGAAACGCCGCATTCTAACACATCAAATCTCAGATGCAGAGAGTCTTGCAGGCAAAGGATGCAGCCTATTTTTAGATTTTAGCAGTCATCCTAGGAAAGGTGCCTGAGGAAATCAACCTAATTTAAAACCCACATGCGCACGTACTTGTTTGTGGAAACATGTTATGTTCAGGTGATGGAAAAACAAATCGTTACATGCTTCATGCTTCTGTGAGAAAAGTGTTGAGTTTGTTTTTAAAGAAAATGGCATCATGTTTTCCCTGCTTTCCTCGATTTTTTGTTATCGCATTACGAGAGGGCAAACTCCCGCCATGTGGCAAGTGCTCTAAAATGAAAACAATTTCACTTAATAACAGGCCACCTCTTGAAAATCTCACCGACAGCCAATCAGAGCACGGTAATGAAGGAAGCCTGATGCAACTTGATTTGCATAATGGCAGAGAGGCTTGTGGGTATTGATTACGGTTACATAGCGGCTCCAAAAATCAATTAAATTAATTGAGCAAACAACCGGAGATTATGCAGATTGGATGAAAAGAGGGGAACAGGCAGAAAGAAAGAATAAAAAGAGGAAAGCAGCAGCTGTTTTGGGGGGAGTAATGGAGCAGAACAAGGTAGCACTGATTAGGAGAGGACGCAAATATCTCTTCCGCAACAGCTCTCCATTTTCCACCATTCCATTTCTGTCCTCCAATTCCAACATTTTGGGCAAATGCAGACTGCAAGGGGAGAGCACTTACCAATGTAGAGCTAATGTGCAACAGTAGATACGTGTCAACCTGCAGAGATTTGGCTATACCACTATTTTTTATTATTTAAATAAATATAGATTTTTTTAAATAAATAAAAATACATAAATACGTTTCATTTTTTTTAATCAAATGCATTAATATTATTTGACAAATATTACTGTACTCATTTTAAATATTAAACTTTTTTATTATTTAAATACATGTTTTAAAACAAAACATATTAATCAAAACATATATATTAATTCTACATTTATGTAAGAAAAAATAGATTTGCTATCTATTTGAATTTAGAGTCAAAATCAGATCAGCTAAAGTTTGAAGGGTTTTGTTTTTAACTCAAGTGTTAAATAATAAGAAACTGTGAATGTTTGCCCTGATGCCAGTTTTATTATTCATTTTGAGAATATTCTTATCTTTTGATTGCATCATGTGCCAAATAAAAAGAAAATAAATGATTATACGTATATTTCATTTGTATTCACTATTATTCAAAAGCATGCAATACTGCATGGGTATTAAAATTTACTTTTTTCATAAGATCTCCAGCAAAAATTGTGACATACTGTTACCATGATATAAAATTACTCATAACATGATAACATTTTTGGCTGCCCTGCCCACCCCTACTACAGTATGTGGTAATTCCAACCCTAATTTTACAGTAATAACAGGAGCACTTCAAGGTGACCGCCAGCTAGCGGACCGTGACACAACAAACACTCTGTAAAGATGTGATGGCATGTGATACGGAAGGAGGAAATGGAATGAGAGATGGAGAAATCTGTCCTGTGGTGAGACCGGAGGGTGGCAGCTCCTCTTTGACATGTGTTGGGAAACTGGCGCAGCGGGAACAAGCCTCAGATGCGCAGAGGAGGGCAAGAGGGCACAGAGGCAAGAGAAAGGCAGAAAGGAGGTTCGCCAGATGGCATCCGAGAACTTTCTCAAACACTTTTTCTTGCCAAGGGGAGTGGGCTTCTGTTGTGAAAGGTGCCACAGGGCACTGACCATGTCCGCAACAACACCGGAGTCAAAATGCAAGCCAGGCACTGCTGGAAGTCCACAGGAGTGCGAGTGTGAGTGTTTGTGTGAGAAACACACCATATGGAAGCGTGCACCTGCAGGTCATCATTACTACAGCCCGGATAACGCGCATGATCAAGAGGACCAGCACACCTGCACTCGGCCACGACCTGAATGTCACATCAGTGCTTCCTACTGAATTAATTTTCTTTTTTTTTCCAGTCCTAACTTCAGCAAATCACTCAGAACACCAGAGCAATCTATTTGAGATGACATAGCATAAACATAACAAAAAATATGTATAACATAAATAAAAAAATATATGCATAACAATATATATAATTATAATTTTTTTTGAAAAAATGCATCCATTTCAAGCTTTAAAATGAACCTTTAACTTCAAGCTTTTTGCTCTACTACTAAATTTCTGTTTCTAAGCCAACATCAAAGTTTGTCTTGACCTTACAAGGTATTTATTTATATAAAAAATAACCTTTGTTTGTAATGAAATGTAACAATTAGAATAATCTATATAAGTCTGCAAAGCTAATTTTTAACGAAGACTTCAAATGACCTTTGTGAAACACAGCTACAAGTGAATGAAAACATCCTGCAAAATTTTAAATCTGAAAGTGCACCGTGTATAAAGTTATTGTCTCTCAAAAGAGAATCAACTCTGAGTCATTTAAACGAGTCGTTTTTAAAACGAATCCCAAGCTGTTTCATGTTGACGTCAACATGAACATTAGCATATTGCTCGCCCTCTTGCTGTGCACGCAGACCTAGGAACACTTGAATGAAAATGCAAATTCATTCTTTGCCACTAGGTGCCACTTTTGGAGCGGTAAAAATAGCTGTTTCTCCGGTAACACTGTACACAAAGCATGCAGCACTGCGCTCACAAACGCTGCTTTATCAGGCATTACAGTCATGATGAAATGGAAATTAAATCGACCAATCGGACCAATCACCGCAGATTAGCGTCACGCAAAGGAGGGGTTTGGAAAAATGAATCGTTGAGTGAATCTTTTGGGAGTAGTTGAGCAAATAAGGTAAAATAAATGCATATTATAACACAATGAAAGTGTTTTTTGACCTTGCATGCATGTCAACCTGTTGTTGGGGACTCCCAAAACCAAAATATGAACCTTTCATAACCCATAATAGGGGCACTTTAATTAAATTAATTCAAATGTGTCGAGTATGTCCAAACGTTTCACCTGTAGCCTTTTTTTTAAAATACTATTATAACTTTGTTGTGTATTTGTATGTTTAACTGCATATCATTTTATAAACATTGACATAATAAACATTACTTGTAACAGTTCTGACAGCCCTGTTGAAAAAAAACCCAGAATATGTATGTTTTGAAGCATGGCAGCTGGTTTGAGCTGGTTT